>NC_074678.1:27139108-27463274 GCF_029448725.1 Salvelinus fontinalis
ACATGCTGGTTAAGTGTGCCTTGAATTCTATATAATTCACAGGCAGTGTCACCAGCAAAGTAGCACCAAACCATCACACCACCTCATCCATGTTTCACAGTGGGAACCACACATGCGGAGATCATCCGTTCACCTACTCTGCGTCTCACAAAGATACGGAGGTTGGAAATAAAAATCTAAAATTTGGACTCAGACTAAAGGACAGATTTCCACCGGTCTAAATTCCATTGCTAGTGTTTCTTAGCCCAAGCAAGTCTCTTATTCTTATTGGTATCCTTCGGTAGTGGTTTCTTTTCAGTCAGTGTCCTCTGAACAGTTGATGTTACGATGTGTCCATTACTTAAACTATGTGAAGAATTTATTTGGGCTGCAATCTGAGGTGCAGTTAACTCTAATGAATTTATCCTCTGCAGCAGAGGTAACTCTGGGTCTTCCTTTCCTCTGGCGGTCCTCATGAGAGCCAGTTTCATCATAGCGCTTGATGGTTTTTGCGACTGAACTTTCAAAGTTCTTGACATTTTCCGGATTTACTGACCTTCACGTCTTAATTCTTAGGGATCAAATCCCGTTAACGTGATCGATTTGACAACATCCGGTGAAATGGCAGAGCGCCAAATTCAAATTAAATGATTAGAAATATTTAACAAATAGGGTTATCTTCTGTATAACACCCCTACCTTGTCACAACACAACTGGTTGGCTCAAAGAAATGAACTACTATAGGCACTCCTGTTAATTGAAATGCATTCAAAGTGACTACCTTATGAAGCTGGATGAGAGAATTGCAAGTGTGTGCAAAGCTGTCATCAAGGCAAAGGGGGGCTACTTTGAATAGTGTTGATGTCTTCACTATTATATACTATATAGAAAATAGTAAAAATAAAGAAAAACCCTGGAATGAGTAGGTGTCTCCAAACTTTTGACTGGTATTGTATATACAAATATACATACATATAAATAGACATTTCTTTTTAAAATGTATTTTCATTTATTATTTTCCACTAACTCTACCGCCCCTCCCCTAACTGTAGTAAACTAATGAACAACAACACTTAGGCTTCTACTTCCAGCTTATACATACTATATACATTTCACAGACACAATCTATTTTATAAAACGTATATTTAGTTTGTTTTTAGTCCTGTCCTGGCCTCTACCCTCAACCTCTCTCATCTATTGCTAATGTCCATCCAGTTTGATTTCTTTGTTTCACACAAGTTCTGTAACTATACACATTTTACGGACACAGTATATTTTACATGAGTTACCTTGTGCCACCCTTATCTGGTTCCACCCTTGAGCTCCATTCAACCCCTCCCATCTATCTCTTAACACCATCCATATTGGATTTCTATTTGCCATATATTTTTCAACTGTGCTGTGATGCTTCACTAAAGTTCTGAATCTTTTGATTCTCAAAGTTTCAACAGATTGTAAATTAAAGATTAAAAAAATTCTCAAAGTATTATATTATAGATCAACTGACTATGACTTTTCAAATCACCCAGTAGTGCTATCTGCAGAGTTATTTCCAGGTAAATGTCACGTTCGTTATAAGGATCGGACCAAGGCGCAGCGTGGTATGCATACATTCTTATTTATTAAAAGAATGAACACTGAACAAACTAACAAAATAACAAAAACGAAACGTGAAGCTATACAAACGAGTGCTGACAGGCAACTACACATAGACAAGAACCCCACAAACACCAAAGGGAAAATGGCTACCTAAATATGATCCCCAATCAGAGACAACGATAAACAGCTGCCTCTGATTGGGAACCATATCAGGCCACCATAGACATTCAAAACACCTAGACCTACAAAAACCTAAACATACAAAAAAAAAACTAGACAATACAAAAACGAACGTACCCACCCTAGTAACACCCTGACCTAACCAAAATATAAAGAAAACAGAGATATCTCAGGTCAGGGCGTGACAGTAAATGTTGCAATTCTTCAGCCATTCCTGGACCAGTGACCAAAAACAAGATACATATGGACAGTACCAAAATAAATGATCTAATGACTCTGTCTCTTCGCAGCAAAGTCGGCAGAGCTGGGAAGGTTGTATCCCCCAAACATATAACATTCCATTTGTTGCAAAAATGTTGTATAATAATTTCAATCGAAAAATTCAACATTTTCAATCCGGTGTCTCTTTGCATATCAGTTCATAAACCACGTGCCATTGAATCGGTACTTCGGAAATCTCTTCCCAACTATTTTGCAATCTATATGGCACAGCTGTCATTTTTTGTCATAAAATTAAACTGGTACACTTTTTTATTTCTCACAATTTTCTTTAACCATTTTTTGGTCTTTAATGCAGGGCCAACAGACAAGCTCCTTTACATTTCCCCCCTTCCACTTGCCTCTTCCATTTTTGCAGTAATACTGCAATTAGTTGGTTGTCATTTTTGGTAGAGCAGACATCTTCATATATTTTTGTTAGCTGCATGTGTGACATAACTCCACCAGTCCTGATGGTATCATGATATCATTTACACAGATAATACCTTTTTTTTATGTTATCGAAAAATATATATTTTATCAATTCGTATATTTGAGTTTAACCACAATATTTGTTGTATCATTTGGTGGTTTTAACTGAAATTGCAAAAAACTTTAGATGGCTTGTTTTAAAAATAGCAATATTTTGGAGATTATTTCCTTTTGAGAACTTGTAATCTGAATAAAGGGGGAAAAAGGACAATCTTGAACATGGGGTGAGCCATTCTTACTAATTTGCTAGAGAACCAGTTTGGATTTAAGTATATATTTTGTATGACTGACGCCTTTAGTGAGAGGTCTTTAATATTTAATCATTTATTCCCTGGTCGCTAGGTGTAGGCAAGACCATAAGCGAATAGTTAAACTGGGATATGACTAAAGAGTTAATCAGGGAGATTTTTCCACAAATAGACAGGTATTTTCATTTCCATGGTAGCAAGATCTTATCTATTTTGCTCCATTTCTACTAAAATGTATTGAGTGAGATAATTTCTTTATTTCGGGATATGTATACCGAGTATGTCCACATCACCGTTAGATCATTTTATTGGTAAACTACACAGTAATGTAAAAGTTGTATTATTTTGTGATTCAATACGTATTGTAAATAAGAATTTGTTCTTAACTGACTTGCCTAGTTATATAAAGGTTAAATAAAATAAATAAAACAAATAAACTGGGTGGTTTGAGCCCTGAATTCTGATTGGCTGAAAGCCGTGGTATATCAGACCCTGTACCACGGGTATGACAAAATGTTTAGTTTTACTGCTCTAATTACGTTGGCAAGCAATTTAAAGGGTTTGTGATATATGGCCAATATACCACGGCTAAGGGCTGTGTCCAGGCACTCCGCGTTGCGTCTTACATAAGAACAGCCCTTAGTCGTGGTATATTGGCAATATACCACACCTCCTCTGGCCATATTGCTTATATATACAACACATCATAAATTGGTTGTAATCCAGAGAAGTTAGAAAAAGTATCTAGATGCTCTATGAGGCTGTGGAGGGATCCAAATTGTGGATTAAAAAAAACATGAATCATTAGCGTACACCTTTGTTTTTAAGCCCTGGATTTCTAACCCCTTGATAATATTACTTGATAATATTGTTCCAAATTTAAACTATTCCAGGTATTTATATATAAACTCCAGTCGTACTTTATCAAAAGCCTTTTCAAAGTCAGCTATGAATACCAGGCCTGGTTTCCAAGTGTATAGTGTTCTATTGTTTCCAGTGCCTATCTTATATTATCTCCAATGTATCGTCCATGTAAAAGGATGTCTGATTAGGATGAATAATATCTGACAATACCTTTTTAGTTCTATGCACTTTGCTAGAATTTTAGCATCACAACACTGAAGTACGAGAGGCCTCCAATTTTTTTTAATGGACTGGATCTTTATATTTACCACTTGGATCCTGTTCAAGTAATAATGAAATCAGACCTTCTTGTTGAGTGTCTGATAATCTACCATTTATTTAGGAGTGTTTAAAACATGCTAATAACAGTCCTCTAAGAATATCAAAAAATCCATACAGCTAGCTTTGGTTAGTGGAGATGAGTAGACTGAAATGAAAACATATGCTTAAAGTACTTTACTACCACCTCTGTCTTACTGAACTCTGCCTGACCTTGAGCCTGCCTGCCATCCTGTACCTTTGCTCCTACTCTGGATTATCGACCCCTGCCTGCTTTGACCTGTCGTTTCCCTGCCCCTGTGATCAATAAACATTGATACCTGCACTGATACCTGATACTTATGTCAAATGTAAGGGATTTGCTTATTTTAACATTTTATAAAAGTACAGACTCAGAGCTTCAAAATGGTATCACTGTACACTGTAGTTGGAGGACAGATGGGAAAGTTATGCTGCTTTAAAAGTTGATACTTGTTATCCCACTTAAAAAACAAGTAGGAGATAATACCCTTTAAAAGATTTAGATTTTAGGGGCCTCCCGGGTGGGGCAGTGGTCTAGGGCACTGCATCGCAGTGCTAGCTGCGCCATCAGAGTCTCTGGGTTCGCGCCCAGGCTCTGTCGCAGCCGGCCGCGACCGGGAGGTCCGTGGGGCGACGCACAATTGGGCTAGCGTCGTCCGGGTTAGGGAGGGTTTGGCCGGTAGGGATATCCTTGTCTCATCGCGCTCCAGCGACTCCTGTGGTGGGATGGGCGCAGTGCGCGCTAACCAAGGGGGCCAGGTGCACGGCGTTTCCTCCGACACATTGGTGCGGCTGGCTTCCGGGTTGGAGGTGCGCTGTGTTAAGAAGCAGTGCGGCTTGGTTGGGTTGTGCTTCGCGTGGCTTTCGACCTTCGTCTCTCCCGAGCCCGTACGGGAGTTGTAGCGATGAGACAAGATAGTAATTACTAGCGATTGGATACGACGAAAATTGGGGAGAAAAGGGGATAAAAATTAAAAAAATAAAATAAAAAAGATTGAGATTTTCACATTTCCCCAGATAGCTCTTCTTTGTTTATGCCCCAACACCATCTTAAACCTTAGCCCCACCCCTAAATGCACACGATTCAGCATGGTATTGTCCTCCATGAAGTAGTCTCTACTTAAACCCAGCTAAATTCTGGAAAGCAATGATTTTGAGAGCTATAGCAAAACTTTTGCAGTTGGCAATAGCTATATTAAAAAAAAAATCTGCAGTAGCAAAGATGATCTATATACTAATCAGGGAAGAACTCATTCTGTTATTGACAGAAGCCTGTGACATAAACATCCGGACTCGTCTCTCGGCATGTCTAACCACTCCATTATCTTAGTCTATCATGACTAGCCAGGAAGGATCCTGTCTTTCCGTATAGCTCAGGTCTTTCTCCTTGACTCAACTAGGCTGATATGTTTTACCATACACATTTTATTTTTTACAGCGCTACTGTGAAGTAGGAACCAGCGTCAAACGCCTCAGATCCTGTAACCGGTCACTTGTGTTTAAAACTATACACAAAACATTGAGGACACCTTCCTAATATTGAGATCCACAACCATTGGGTATCTCACAGCACCCCCATATGCCATGTCTTGAAATATGCAGACGGAGTAAAAGTAAAGAGACATTATAAAACCTCTGACAGACAGCTTTCTAACTCTGCCCATAACTTTTGGACATTACAGTACTCCCAGAAGGTATGAATTATTGAGTCATTGTTAGTTTTACACTTAAGACATGACTCTCTCTTTCTCTCGGAGGACCTGAGCCCTAGGACCATGCCTCAGGACTACCTGGCCTGATGACTCCTTGCTGTCCCCAGTCCACCTGGTCATGCTGCTGCTCCAGTTTCAGCTGTTCTGCCTGCGGCTAAGGAACCCTGACCTGTTCACTGGACGTGCTACCTTGTCCCGGATCTGCTGTTTTGGTCTCTCTCTACCGCACCTGCTGTCTCTAACTCTGATTGATCGGCTATGAAAAGCCAACTAACATTTACTCCTGAGGTGCTGACCTGTTGCACCACCTACAACCACTGATTATTATCTGACCCTACTGGTCATCTATGAACGTTTGAACATATTGGCCATGTTTTGTTATGATCTCCCCCCGACATAGCCAGAAGAGGACTGGCCACCCCTCAGAGCCTGGTTCCTCTCTAGGTTTCCTAGGTTCTGGCCTTTCTAGGGAGTTTTTCCTAGCCACCGTGCTTCTACATCTGCAATGCTTGCTGTTTGGGGTTTTAGGCTGGGTTTCTGTACAGCACTTTGTGACATTGGCTGATGTAAACAGGGCTTTATAAATACATTTGATTGATTGTGCTGTAGAATTTGTGAATTTTGTCTCGTGTAATAAATTCTATACATTAGTTTATACTGGATTAAGCATAATTTTCCGTTAACCGTAATTTCGTTCATTACGTTCCAACACTCCATCTTGTGCCAATATCAGTTATTTTTAAGTCTTGGTTCCAATAGTTAAACATTTTTTCTAAGAGATTGTCAGTTGGATGCACCACACACCTAAATGAGCTACAGATAAATGGAGAGTGTTGCAGCCAATCCATAAACACAGTGTAGCAGCTTGCCTAGCGGTTAAAGCTTTGGGACAATAACAAAAGCTGGTCACTGGTTTGAATACCCAAGCCGTCAAGGTGAAAAATCTATGTGCCCTTGAGCGCTGAACTACTATGGTTGACCCTGTAAAACAACACATTCCACTGCACCTATCCAGTGTACGTAGCAACACAAATATTATTTAACACCTACAAAGTACCTCATCAGCTCGCCGCATTGTTGGGACAAGAACAGACGCAATTGCATTATACAGCTCTTTGTTTTTCACTTCACAAGAAGCAGCAGTAGGAGGAGGAGGAAAGTAACATATGTTCTCAGTGGAGTCCAGTACTGGCTGGCTGTGAATCATCATGATACAGTAGAAGCCTCGGTCTCTCTGCAGCCTGGCTCTGCTCCTCTCCCGGTGACTGCTGGCCATTACAGACCATGTTGTCACTTCTTTATTAGGACCTTGAAAGGAGTGGAGGAGTCAGGAGATAGGGCATTGCACAGGAGGCTTAGTCCCACGCCAAGCCTAATTAGCTCCAACTTCAGAGGACCAGCGTGGGAGGAAGGGACAGCCGGAGAGGGTGCATGTCGTTGCCCGGCCCCCCTTCCAAAATAAAACTGATGAAAGGGAAAGACCCGCGAGACGGGAGTCGCAAAACAAAACCCCAATCTGTCCAGAGCGTACCTGCACAGAGGAGAGGGGGCATGGAGGGGGGTTGTATGGAGAGAGGCAGCCGGGCCGGGAATGGGCCAGCCAGGCAGACTCACACACAGACACATGCCAAGGCTATTACACTCCTCCACACACAGCCTGGGGAAGCAGAAGGTGACTGGAAGGTTGTTGGAATTAGCCAAATAAAAAGAACAGGGAGGACAAACCGTAATTGGCAGACCAACTGCCTTCCCTTGCCTGAAAATGTAATCAAAACTAACAAAGATGTTTTCCGGTTCCAGTGGCATGCATTGAAACGTGTGGCCTTTCCGTAGCTTGCTTTTGCAAATTACTATGAATTAACAGACTTATTTCCTAAAACGTATCAATACTAAACATCATATTAAGGTATGGGACATTCATTGTGTGACAAGAAATAACTAGCAGGTCTATTACGCTCGAGCAGCTAGAATTTGTCCATCCACAATTCAACTGTGGGAACATGGCAGCTATGAACACCAGACAGCAGAAAGAGCTGGACGCTACTATACGAGAGATTGTTCGTGAGGAGATTACCTCTGCCTTCGATTTAAAATTAAAACTGGTAGATGAATCACTGGCAGTGCTCACTGCTAAAGTGGATACCTATTTAACCAAGTGGAAATTCTGCAGAAGACAGCCAAGTGCTGGATGTACAACTCCATGACCTGGAATCAGCACAAGCTAAGTTGGAAGGGATAATCAAACTCTTAAAAAGAGAAAATGGAATCACTCAAAAATCATTCCCGTGAATTCAAAGTGAGGGTCACAGGACTTGAAACTGGTGTGGAAGTGGGCAACTCAACTTTCTTCATGAGCAATCTTTTCTATGAACTGTTCGGACAGGACTACTCTACTCAGCAAACTGGATGCAGTTTATCACAGTGCCATCCGTTTTGTCACCAAAGCCCCATATACTACCCACCACTGCGACCTGTATGCCCTAGTCGGCTGGCCCTCGCTACATGTTCGTCGTCAGACCCACTGGCTCCAGGTCATCTACAAGGCTATGCTAGGTAAAGTGCCGCATTCTCAGTTCACTGGTCATGATGGCTACACCCACCCGTAGTACGCGCTCCAGCAGGTGTATCTCACTGATCATCCCTAAAGCCAAAACCTCATTTGGCCGCCTTTCCTTCCAGTTCTCTGCTGCCTGCGACTGGAACGAATTGCAAAAATCTCTGAAGTTGGAGACTTTTATCTCCCTCAACAACTTTAAACATCTGCTATCTGAGCAGCTAACCGATCGCTCCAGCTGTACATAGTCCATCGGTATATAGCCTACCCAATTTACCTACCTCACCCCCCATACTGCTTTTATTTATTTACTTTTCTGCTCTTTTGCACACCAGTATCTCTACTTGTACATGATCATCTGATGATTTATCACTCCAGTGTTAATCTGCTAAATTGTAATTATTCGATTTATTGCCTACCTCATGCCTTTTGCACACATTGTATAAAGATTCTCTTTTTTTCTACCATGTTATTGACTTGTTTATTGTTTACTCCATGTGTAACTCTGTGTTGTTGTCTGTTCACACTGCTATGCTTTATCTTGGCCAGGTCGCAGTTGCAAATGAGAACTTGTTCTCAACTAGCCTACCTGGTTAAATAAAGGTAAAAAAAACAAAAAAAACAAGGAGTAGCTGGGTCCCATGCCACTGATTAACATTGATGACCGCACGGGTCCTCTCCGGAATGGGTCTTGCTGTATGATTGTACGGATACACAGCTTTCAAGTCAAGCGGCAAATTATTCGCCTTACAGCGGAATCCGGGGGTCTGACATACGCAGGTGAGGAGGATCAGCATAAACCCAGACCTGATTTCCGAACTGCTAAAACAGAGTGAGATCTACAACGAGGTGAGATCCCAGCTACACAAACTAAACCTGAGATGTGGCTTGATCCACCAGGCAAAACTCATCTTGACCTTCCAGAACACAACACACACGTTTTCCACTGCCAAGGAAGCTCAAGAATTATTCAAAATCGAACACACAAGGGGATAAGCCGACAGATGGAACCCCATAAATGGCTCATTATTCAGGCAGGGAAGGGGGGGGGGGACAATGGGTGGGGTTTCCCTGTGGGTCCTGCTTTTTATTTTACATTCATGGGCCTATCAACCCTAAAGATAACAGTTACATTTTAGAAAAACAATGGCAACACTAGCTATTCTCTTGTGGAATTTGAAAGGCCTTAATAATCCTATGAAGCATTCCAGGTGTCTTGATATTCTATAAAGAAACCAGTTTGATATACAGTAGCAATGCTTCAAGAAACACACTTATTCCAAAAGGACGCACACAGAATAGATAACTGCTTTTTCATTAGCCCCAAACAAAACTAAGGGTGTATTCATAATGATACATATGTGCTCAATGTTACCTTGGTAAGGGCGAAGACCAAGAAGGGAGAATCACTTTCCTTAAATGTATCCATAATGGAAAGAAAATTGTCTATATTAAATGAGAAGTTTACCCAACATCCAGAAACTCCCAGGTGATTCCATACATTGAAAATAGTTCAGTTGAGTTTTCCCCTCTCCCCCTCTCTCTTCCTGAGACTGCAAAAACGGGGCATGTGAGTCATGACGTTGCTGGATGCAGGCCTCGTCTCTGCTCCGTTGTCAGTGAATGCATGACTCACACATCCGTGAACTGTGGACACTGTATTATCCTCCAAGCGGGCAAAGACAGTGATTAGTTTGTCTGGAAGCAATACGTTGGTCTGTGACGTGGCTGGTTTTCTTTTTGTAGTCCATAATTGCCTGTAGACCCTGCCATATACGTCTTGTGTCTGAGCCGTTGAATTGCGACTCCACTTTGTCCCTATACCGACATGTCGCTTATTTGATTTCCTTGCGGAGGGAATAACTACACTGTTTATATTCGGCCACTGTTTATATTCGGCCGTTAAATGCGGTGGTTCGCGCTTTCAGCTTAGCACAAATTCCGCCATCCATCCATGGTTTTTGGTTAGGGTACTTTTTAATAATCACAGTGGGTACAACATCTCCAATGCACTCCCCGAGACAGCGTATAGACATTCTCTGAGGGTGCCCAGAACATTTCCCAGTCCGAGTGATCAAAACAATCTTGGTCAGACCAGTGTTGAATGGTCCTAGTCACGGGTACATCCTGTTTGAGTTTCCGCCTATAGGACGGTAGGAGCAAGATGGAGTCGTGGTCTGATTTGCCGAAAGTAGGGCGAGGGAGGGCCTTGTATGCATCACGGAAGTTAGAATAGCAGTGGTCCAGTGTATTGCCCACGCGAGTGCTGCAATTAAATCAAATGTTATTAGTCACATGCGCCGAATACAACAGGTGTAGACCTTACAGTGAAATGCTTACTTACGAGCTGAGACTTGGCGCTCCGGTACCGCTTGCCGTGCAATACCAGAGAGAACAGTCTATGACAAGGGTGGCTGGAATCCTTAACAATTTTTAGGGCCTTCCTCTGACAACGCCTAATATAGAGGTCCTGAATGACAGGAAGCTCGGCCCCAGTGATGTACTGGGCCGTTCGCACAACCCTCTGATGTGCCTTGAGGTCAGAGGCCGAGCAGTTGCCATACCCGGCAGTGATGCATCCTGTCAGGATGCTCTTGATGGTGCAGCTGTAGAACCTTTTGAGGATCTGAGGACCCATGACAAATCTCTTCAGTCTTCTGAGGGAATACATTTTGTCGTGCCGTTTTCAAGACTGTCTTGGTGTGCTTTGACAATGTTAGTTTGTTGGTGATGTGGACACCAAGGAACTTGAAGCTCTCAACCTGCTCTACTGCAGCCCCGTTGATGAGAATGGGGGCGTGCTTGGTCCTCTTTTTCCTGTAGTCCACAAATCATCTCCTTTGTATTGATCACGTTGAGGGAAAGGTTGTTGTCCTGGCAGCACACGGTCAGGTGTCTGACCTCCTCCCTTTAGGCTGTCTCGTCATTGTCGGTGATCAGGCCTACCACTGTTGTGTCATCGGTGCCTGGCCGTGCAGACATGAGTGAACAGAAAGTACAGGAAGGGACTGAGCACGCACCCCTGAGGAGCCCCATGTGTTGAGGATCAGCATGGTGGATGTGTTGTTTCCTACCCTTACCACGTGGGGGCGGCCCATCAGGAAGTCCAGGATCCAGTTGCAGAGCGAGGTGTTTAGTCCCAGTGTCCTTAGCTTAGTGATGAGCTTTGAGGGCACTATGGTGTTGAACACTGAACTGTAGTCAATGAATAGCATTCTCACATAGGTGATCCTTTGTTCAGATGGGAAAAGGCAGTGTGGAGTGCAATAGAGATTGTTGTTTCAGTGTTATTTACCTCGAAGCGAGCATAGAAGTAGTTTTTGCTCGTCTGGTTGGTTTGTGTCACTCTCGGGTGTGCTTCCCTTTGTAGTCTAATAAGTCTAATGCAAGCCCTGACACATCCGACGAGCGTCAGAGCCGGTGTAGTTAGATTCGATCTTAGTCCTGTATTGAAGCTTTGCCTGTTTGATGGTTCGTCGGAGGGCATAACGGGATTTCTTATATGCTTCCGGGTTAGAGTCCCGCTCCTTGAAAGCGCCAGCTCTAGCCTTTAGCTCAGTGCGGATGTTGCCTGTAATCCATGGCTTCTGGTTGGGGTATGTACGACGGTCACTGTGGAGAAAATGTCATTAATACACTTATTGATGAAGCCAATGACTGATGTGGTGTACTACTCAATGCCATCGGAGGAATCCCGGAACATATTACAGTCTGTGCTAGCATAACAGTCCTGTAGCTTTGCATCTGCTTCATTTTTTATTGATCTATTCACTGGTGCTTCCTGCTTTATTTTTTGCTTGTGTCGTGTCTCTGACTGATTAAATTATATGACAGGCTATTTATCAAATCGATTATCTAACGTTTGATTGATTACGTGATTGAATTAAACCTTGCAACAATAAACTTGTTAATAGCCTGGGGCACCACGGAAGAGTGTTTATAGAGCTGCTGTCTTCCGAATAAACTCTTAAAGATCTGAAGATATTTTATATCAATAGCAGTCAATTATTAATCGTCACCTTATTCAGTCTCATCTGAACGTCATAACATTATTTGATCTTCACGAACCCTGGCTAACAAGTTGAATCAGCAATACAAAAATTGGCTTAATTATTTATTTACTAAATACCTAAATAATCACACAGAATTACATTTACACAGGGTGGATCATACATCAATTACTAATCATGTAATTAAAGAAAAAGTCCCTACAAAAGGGAATTGGGTCTCTATCAGACCTTGAGAAGCTATGCTACCATAAATACAGAATCTTATGCATTCCAATAACAGCACATTCAGGAAAAGGAAAATACAATCTATATATTTACACTGAGCTGAGCTTCGATAGATGGGTCGAAAATGGAAGACTGGGTTGCCCAGCAGAGATCGCCCTTGTCCTTCAAGGAATATTTCTGGTCGTAGTGTTGTAGGGCGGATACGTTGTACCCTGTCGTTCTTATTAGGAGATTGTCTGTCCTTTCCTAGGTCACGTACATTTATAGCTGCAGCTGATAACTCGTCTTCTAGGATGTATCAATTCTTCTTTAGTGAATAAGAGTTCAAAGTTCATACCATTTTGCCATAATCAGCTCGTGCTGAGTTCTGGCTGGTCTGGTAGAAATTCATCCTTCCAGCATGGTGGTCATCACCTCCACATTGAAATTAACCCTTTTAACCCTTTTAAACGTACCAGTCCTTACGTCGTCGGGAACTGAGGTTGACTTCCGTCAACGGGCTTTTGTATTGGGGGAGAGAAGGGTGTGTTTCATAGTTCTCAACCAATGTCTGTTCACTTGGGCGTGGTCACTGAGTGAGCATAGTTTACAATTTTCTCATTTAGAATCTACAATTACATTTAATCTTTTCACAAATAGTTTAATATTTAAACATTTAAATAGTACAACAATTCCATGTGAATTGAATGTAGAATGTGTAGACTTTCCAAGATACAATGTATGTAATCTTATCATCTGATATAATGTCCCAGACATCAACTGATCTGACATCATATTCTTTAAGTACCAACGGACACTTTCAACTGGTTGGATTACAGAAATATTCTACCTTTCCCCAACCCCAACCATACTTTCTCTGTGTTAACAAAGGGCTTTACAAGCGTCCATTCTGTAGGGTGGAGAGAAAAGGGGGAAAGGTATTTATGGGGGTCATGAACCTCATACAACAGGGCAACGTCAAGACAGTCTCACCTTGTTGGGCTCAATCTTGCGATTAACCTGCAAGTTGCAAACCAACATAAAAATGACTGTGGGTTGTCCTGGTTGTGGACCATCGTTGTGGTCCCCCTCTGGTGGTTGACCTGGGTAAGGTTTATGCGAATGAAGCAGGCAGCTCCAAGGCTGGGCAGCGGATGTCCAGTTGGTGACCGCCGTTGCGGTCCCCACTCTGATGGTCTACCTTGGTAGGTTTTCTGGAAGCTGCCAAGCATCACAGGAATGGCCAGGGGATGTCTGGGTTGGGGATCGCCGTTCCGGACCTGTCGTCTGGTCATCCAGACAAGATCTGGGCAGTAACTTAGGCAGATGTTAACCACGCACACACACTCAAGAAATATATAATTACATTTCCTCCCAAATGAGCGGCTTTGTTGCACTAACTAATGGTTGTATGGGGAAGTTGTTTATGGCTGCAGTTTATAACTATATATTTGTTCTGCTTTGGAGGCCTTGTACGGTGTTACACGTGGTCTCAACCCCCCCACCGAGGCTCATCATGGGTCTGGGCTAGTATTCCCCCCATTTGTGTCTCGGGACCCCCCCACCAGCGGTTGGTGTTGGTATCCGAGGCACAAACGAAAAGGTCGGACCCTATGTACGAGTTGTCAGCGAACGCGTTATGAGAATGGCTGTAACCTTCCAACCAAATCTCCTAGTGTTTGTGCTTCAAAACGCTCAGTGGCTGTCAAGGCCTGTCAGTCACCACAGCGTCCGCGTGTGGCAAACTCTTCAGTACCTGTGAACTGAGACGAGGATATGTGATATTGCAAAGTGTTTCACCAGTGGGAGTCATTGGGTCAATTGCTGGACTGACACCATTAGTGTCATTGAAAGGGGTGAGAGTCCCCCACAAAGTGGAAGAGGTATCATTTGAAGCAGAGTACACTTTGCGCGTCAATGTTTTTCTTGCGTTTTTTCTTGCCACAGTGCTTGCAGAAGTGTCCGAAAGGCAAGAGAAGTTCATCTCAACTACAGTATTGCGCGACTTGAAGGAGGAGGGAAGTTGCGCATTCACAGAGACTGCTGGCTCTTAATCATGAAAATAATGGACAATTAGGTTTTCTGATGGAATGTGTCGAGATATCGTAATATCTCCTTGGATCGGATTCCGCACCAAGAGGTTTTGAAACGTCTTTTTCTCAAGGGGTGCTTTCGACAGATATCCCTCGCGAATGACTGCGTTGCTGCTAGCGTTAGGGGAAGACCGTGTGGTCAGTGGAGAAGGCACTGTGGCCTGTGACCGTACATGGTTGGTTTTCCAATCCATCAGTGGGAGTAACCGATCCATCAAGTCTGCTCCAAGTAGCAGGGGTTCAGATTTGAGGCTGGTAACATACACAGGGTGAACGAGCAATACGTCCTGGAAGTGTAGTTTGTCGCATCGTTCCACTTTTAACCAACATTTAGTTGGCTTCAAACCCTTTTGAGAACATCGAACAATGTTTGAGAGATGAGCGATATTGTCGCACCCAAATCAATTAGTGCATGACAAGTTAAGCAGTCCTGTAGGACTGTTTCCAGGTATGGACGTTTAGAGTCACGTTTAGTGGACATATTCCCCACAAAGTGGAGTGGTCATTCACAACGACGTGATGTGCCATTTCTGTTCAAGGTGAAAGCAGATCGACTTTTCAGATTTTGAGTGGGCTTGGCTTCAACAAAGCTTTTTACCTTTTTCTTCACAACCTTCGTATCAGAATCTATAGACAAAGCCTGTGGACTTGTTTCTTGATCAAGCGGGCCCTGGATAGGGTCTCGAGTGGGAGCAGGATAAATTAAAATTTTAACATCCTTGCTAAGGGTGTTAATTCCTGCGGACCTGGTGTCTGGTAATTCCCCGTCTAGTCCTTGTGACTTATCTTTGACCCTTTTCTCAAGTTTTTCTCGCTTTAGTTCTTCACATAGTGGAACTTCTAGAGAACATTGGTCTACGTTTTGATCGTCCTTTAACACTTTGTTACCCTTGTGCTTTGACACAAGGGTAGGAACGTAGCGAACAGGTTGATTGGAGCGGTAGTCGTTTCGATGACAACATACTTTACAGATATTTCGACCGCGGAGGTTATTGGACTAGTGGTTTCGTGGTGGAAACCGTTGTTGTGAGTCATCTCTCAACACTCCAATACCTGATAATGCACCCTCTAACTGGAGTAGTGCTCCTGGTCAAACTTCAAAACCGAGTGGTCAGGGCTCTTAGCGTTGTGATCTTTTGATGCTTCAAAAGCTGTGCTTGCAAGCCAACATGGGTTGTAGGGCCCAAGTAGGTAATGAAGGTGGGATACATGCTCGACAGAAACATTTGTTTGAATGGTAACAGCTCTTCCTGTGATAATAAGCTTGTGGGTGTTCATTCCGAACTTGTTATGACAGTGTTAGCCAGTGAGCTTTCGTGTTTGCGAGTCGCAGAACCACTGAATTCTAATTTCAAAGCTGTGGCAAGTTTAGCGTAGTCGTTAAGTACGTGTTGCTGTTGTAGACGAATGAACCTCGTCACGTGTCTATTCGGCATTTGCTTCAACAGGTAAACCCCGTCAGAAACCGTAGTGTTCGAGTAGCCATCCAAGGCCTCCTCTATGTCAGCTAGGAACGTCTCAGTATCGTTTGGCTGACCTGGAACGGGGTCAAAGGGGGGGAAATTCTTGACAGGTTTGTCAAGGTGTTCCGCGCCAAGCGGGCGGAGAGGGTTGGCTTATCCTGTGAAGAAATTGGTGCCGAAAGGCCAAGAGGAGAAGCCAAGCTTTGGCTTTGTTGGCGAAGGCGCCATATTACTCAATGCCAAATAGCCAAGAGGAGAAGACTAAGGGACACATGAGGGAGGCAAAGTCTCAAACCTTCTATTGTCTTCACTCCTTTGACTACCGGACTGGCTGCTTGGTTAGGTATTCACGCTATATCGCGTGACATTCTGGAATTCCACCAGATTGTACCTAAGGGTGGTATTACGCTACATTGCAGAGTCCACTTGAGTGCTTAGAGTACCGATTTTGGACACATGAATGTCACACTTGCTCCGTCCGGTCTCAAACGTATCTGTCATTGTTTACAGAAAGGGGTCTTGAGTACGGAGTGGGAGATTCAGTGATGAGATTTCCTCCGCATCTTCATCACCTGAGTTCTCTCATCATTCATTTGGTCAGCGACTTCAATGAGTTCTGCTGACCTGTCATCTAACTTAGTCATTGTGTTCATTAACTGATTGTCTTTGGTCTGTAGCATGTTGAGTAGAACATTAGTTCTTTGAGTAACGTTCAACAAAACTGCATGCATGTTATCAAGTTTTGAGCTCCTGTTTGTAGATAAATCTGACGAGTTATCTTGTTTGGAGTAGACATCATCGTATTTAGTTTTGGCTAAATCGAGTTGTTCCTGTAGAAGACATTTTTGTTCCTGTAGAAGACGATTTTGTTGAAGAGTTTGTGTTCGTTCATCATCATAAGTTTTTACAATTACATTAAATTGTTCAGTTTCAAACGTAGTTCCATAGCTAGCAGACTTTTTCCCTTTTCTGCGTTTGTCATTAGTGTCCCAGTTCTCTCCACCTCACCTGCCCCTTTACCTCTACCGTTACTTGCACGTGCTTCAGCTGTGCACCGTGGTATTGGACCGATAACAATCTCGGATGGGAAGACATCAGGGCTAGACTGGAGAGAACCTTTACAAGGCATGCGCCCGATGGGTGATTCTGGAGAGCATTGTTCGCAATTTCTGCTGTTTTTCCGCTAATGGCATAATTATGGGTGATATCACTGCTGAGGTCAGAGATGAATCCATTTATGGGTGGAGGCTCACTAATTAGCGGGCAAGTGGGGACTACTCCCTCTGATAGCTTGCACATTATTAGAACATTTGAAAGGAAAAAATGTTTATCCTATTTTTCCAAAGATTGGTTTTGGAATACATTGGAAGCTGCAAAGACGATTTTAATCTATTTATAGACGTTAACCTGTTTGGGCTAAGGGGTCGTATTGAGTAGCCAGATAAAATGTGCCCATTTCAAACGGCCTCGTACTCAATTCTTGCTCGTACAATATGCATATTATTATTACTATTGGATAGAAAACACTCTCTAGTTTCTAAAACCGTTTGAATTATATCTGTGAGTCAAACAGAACTCATTTGGCACAAACTTCCTGACCAGGAAGTGAAAAGTCTGAAATCGAGGCTCTGCTTTTCTTCCTGCCTATTCATGGGCATGAAACTTAAGAGTCTTCGTGCACTTCATAGACCTTCCCCTGGGTGTCAAGAGGCTGTGAAAGAAGAAATGTTGTGTTTATCTTGGTCTGACGTTGAATACAGGCTCTTTGTATGACGTGTCCCTCATTTCCGGTGCTCTGAGGAGCGCGCGCTGGACAGTGGGATTGCCTTCTGTTTAGCTGCCGTTATGGACGACCAATATCTCCGGCTTTGATTTTATTTGATACATGTGATCATATCATCGCAAAGTATGTTTTTTCAATATAGTTTAATCAGATTATTGAAATTTTTTCGGGAGTTTTGCCGTGTTCCGTTCTCTGACTTTGTTGACGATGGAGCGATTCGTGCCACCCGGCTAGCGCGCGTGCTAATTCAAGAGGGAAAGAGTCCGTTCTAATTCCAAACAACGACTGTTCTGGACAAAGGACACCTTGTCCAACATTCTGATGAAAGATCAGCAAAAGTAAGAAACATTTTATGATGCTATTTCATATATCTGTCGTGCATGTGAACTAGTCGCCGACGCCCAACGTTTGGGTACTCTAGCTATACCGAAGCTGGATGTCGTAATGAAGTTCTTTTTTTAGAATTCTAACACTGTGATTTCATTAAGAACTAATGGATCTATCATTTCCTATACAACATGTATTTTTTTGTTATGTTTATGAATAGCTATTTGGTCAGAATATGTGTGTCAGAAAAAGTGTCAGGAAAAATCCGGACGTAGTGGGGAAAAGTAGCTAAGTTAGCACACGGTGTAACCATTGATTTCAGCTCTAAATATGCACATTTTCGAACAAAACATAAGTGTATGTATAACCTGATGTTATAGGACTGTCATCTGAGGAAGAAAATCAAGGTTAGTCAAAAATTATATATATTTTGCTTGTTTGTTACGATCGCTTACTTTTGCTACTGGGAAATGGCTTGTCTTTCTGGCTATTGTGCTAAGCTAATATAACGCTATATTGTGTTTTCACAGTAAAACACTTGATAAATCGGAAATATTGTCCCCAAATACAAGATGCCTGTCTTTCAATTGCTGTACACTATGTATTTTTCAGAAAGGTTTTATGATGAGTAATTAGGTATTTGACGTTGGTGTCTGTAATTATTCTGTCTGCTTTCGGTGCAACTTCTGATTGTAGCTGCAATGTAAACTATGATTTATACCTGAAATATGCACATTTTTCGAACAAAACATAGATTTATTGAATAACATGTTATAAAACTGTCATCTTATGAAGTTGTTTCTTGGTTAGTTTGGTTGGTTCTTGGTTAGTTAGATTGGCTTTGTGCATGCTACCTGTGCTGTGAAAAATGTCTGTCCTCTTTTGTATTTGGTGGTGAGCTAACATAAATATATGTGGTGTTTTCGCTGTAAAACATTTTAAAAATCGGACATGTTGGCTGGATTCACAAGATGTGTACCTTTCATATGCTGTATTGGACACTAATGTGTGAAAGTTAGATTTTTTTTTAAAATATATTTTGAATTTCGCGCCCTCCACTTGAGCTGGCTGTTGTCATAAGTGTACCGACGTCGGGCTGCAGCCATAAGAAGTTAATGAACCATCAGTACTGTACCACTAATGTAGGAGTTGGATGTGAATGGATTTGCAAAAGCAAATTGAATACAGAGGATAGATCAGGATATCTGGGAATTAAACTTTAATTAACCTGAGAAGTTGCTTCATGTAGGTTACTATTGGAAAGTTTAAAATGTCTCATTTATTTTGGAAGAACCTGAAAAGGCATGTTCGACCATTTAAATTATTAAATTGAATGAGACGATAATATTCAATCAATTGAGATTGTCTGGATTGTCATAAGTGCAAACAGTAGTTCAAATGTTAGGGTACATTGACCAACAGGTTCACATATTCCTAAGGCCAAAGCCACATGGGATTCCCGCTGGAGGCGGGACTTCCGTCTGTACTGGGGGTTATTGAATGTGCTTTGCAAAAGCAAATTTTACTGATTGATCAATTTTAATGATAAATCAAACCTGTATAGGCTATTTGGGAATTAAACTTTAATTAACCTGAGAGCATTACCTCATCTAGGTTAATATGGAAAAGTTTGAATTGTCTCATTGTAGAAAACCAATCAAATTGGATATTATTTATAAGATCCACCTGAAAAGGTAAGTCTGGCAATTTTACTTATTAGTTAAATTGAATGAGACATTAATATCCAATCAACTGAGATTGGATATTATCATCAGTAACAACTTGTTAAACGTGATCCACATTTGGGTGTCACCTAAATAATTATTTTTATTTAAATGTACTGGCAATTCTGAACCACCATTCAAACGGAAGTACAAAGGGCGGGACTTCATCGTGCAAGCCGGAGGAAATTCAGTGTGACACACAAAAACAAAATGGCAGCTGTTTCTTTTTTAACTGTAGCATCTGGTACTAAGCTAATCCTATTTGTATAGAAATCTCGCTTCCAAGCACAAAATAGGGCAAGGCAACAGCAACCTTTAGCAAGGCAACAGTTTCACGCAATGTTTTGCCGGAACGTGCGGTAAACAAAGATATGCACTGTTGGTCTACTCACATGGAAACATGAGAGATAGAGATAATTATCACTAGTCAAGCTAATATTTACTCAAATTCCAGCCGGCTGGCCCCGTGTCCTTGCTCGAGAAATTAATAATGACCGAGCCTACCCGCTTCTGAAATCCGGGAGGCAGAAATAGCCCAACGTTTGGCCAAATGCTCTATTTCTCAAATTTGTATAAGTAGCTGGATTGTGTCCTAGCACTTAGAAATCTACTCACTTATTTTTCAACTCATACGCCACTCTGACGTCATCAGATACGTAACACCAGGACCAGTTCCAATGGCAACCACACACACACCACCAATAATTCTTGTCTACAACTCCTCTGCTGTACAGTGATCCCTCGCCACTTCGCGGTTCACTTATCGCGGATTCGCTATTTCGCGGATTTTCAGAATGCATTTTTTTTTTTTTTTGGTGCATTGTGCTCTGCATTCTGATTCGCTAAAAACTCACTCCCGCTTCTTGTATCAAAACATGCTACGAATTGTGCTATCATTTTGTCGTCTCGTGCAGTTATGTGTACGTACATAAAACAGCTTGGCAAATTTACATTAAGTTGGCCAAATTATCTTGTAATTTCGAACATCTCCTAAACCCATAATGTCGACGAAACGCTCTGAAGAGCAGTGAAACGGCCTACACGTGAGTCACTGTATTTGTATACATGTAATAGTTGCTAATTGTAAAAAAAATAAAAGTTTTCTATTTCGCGGATTTCACTTATCGCGGGTCATTTTCGGAACGTAACCCCCGCGATAAACGAGGGATTACTGTATAATATAATCTGGGTGTATTATGTAATCTGCTTTTCAATTTTATATAGGCTGAATCCAAATGAAAGCGTCATTCTATTTTAGATCCCTCGCACAGGGCGTCATTAATGTCGTGTCTCTGACAGATTAAATTATATGACAGGCTATTTTATCAAATTGATTACCTAACGTTTGTTTGATTGATTACGTGATTGAATTAAACCTTGCAACAATTAACTTGTTAATAACCTGGGGCACCAAGGAAGAATGTTTATAGAGCTGCTGTCTTCCGAATAAACTTTTAAAGATCTGAAGATCTTTTATATCAATAGCAGTCAATTATTTATCGTCACCTTATTCAGTCTTCAACAGTGAAGAGGCGACTCTGGGATGCTGGTCTTCTAGGCAGAGTTGCAAAGGAAAGCCATATCTCAGACTGACCAACAAGAAGAAAATATTAGGATGGGAAAAAGGACACAGACACTGGACAGAGGAACTCCAGCATCCCGGGGTCACCTCTTCACTGTTGACGTTGAAACTGGTGTTTTGCGGGTACTATTTAATGAAGCTGGCAGTCGAGGACTTGTGAGGCATCTGTTTCTCAAACTAGACACTCTAACGTCATTGTCCTCTTGCTCAGTTGTGCACCAGGGCCTTCCACTCTTTCTATTCTGGTTAGAGACAGTTTGCGCTGTTCTGTGAAGGGAGTAGTACACAGCATTGTACGAGATCTTCAGGTTCTTGGCAATTCCTCGCATGGAATAGCCTTCATTTCTCAGAACAAGTATAGACTAACGAGTTTCAGAAGAAAGTGCTTTTTTCTGGTCATTTTGAGCCTGTAATCGAAACCACAAATGCTGATGCTCCAGATACTCGACTAGTCTAAAGAAGGCCAGTTGTATTGCTTCTTTAATCAGAACAGCAGTTTACAGCTGTGCTAACATAATTGAAAAACAGTTTTCTAATGATCAATTAGCCTTTTTGGATTAGCTAACACAACATGCCATTGGAACACAGGAGTGATGGTTGCTGATAATGGGCCTCTGTATGCCTATGTAGATATTCCATAAAAATCTGACGTTTCTAGCTACAATAGTAATTTACAACATTAACAATGTCTACCTGATCAATTTGATGTTATTTTAATGGTCAAAACATTTGCTTTTACTTCAAAAACAAGGACATTTCTAACTGACCCCAAACTTTTGAACGGTACTGTATATACTGTATTTTCTACCATCTATTGCATCTCGTCTATGCAGGTCGGTCATGGCCCATCATATATTTATATGTACATATTCTTATTCCATCCCCTTACTTAGATTGGTGTGTATTAGGTAGTTGTTGTGGAATTGTTAGATGACTTGTTAGATATTGCACTGTCGGAACTAGAAGCTCAAGCATTTCGCTACACTCGCAATAACATCTGCTAACCATGTGTATGTGACCAATACAATTTGACTTGAATTTCGCTGTGTTCTTATTGTGTTATTACCATTGCACCATATCATGTAGACATGATGGCCTAGGTGCTCTACAGGTTAGCATGTGTGCCCTATATATTTATGACAAGGGTGGTTGAAGAGAAAATAGACATTGTGTCACCTTACATGGCACAATAGAATATCCCAAAAACATTGTGATAAATAAACATAGGCTATATAGTGGTTTGAGCTCATAGAGGTTCATGATAAGAGATTAGCTACTTACTCCTTAGATCGTTAGATAACTGTCCATTTGGCCTACCTGGAACAGGGTTGTGTCTCCAATTCCTTTTTGGAAAACGGAAAATGTTTCCAGGACATGAGAGATTTTGTGGGCAGCAAAATCCATGTGGTCGCAAAAGCAAACTAACTACTCCTCCTCATCAATTAGGTTCCTCCATGTCTGTAAGTCACATATTCAAATTCTATGCAGCACAAACATTCCTCATTTGTCGGTATTGGAACGCAATTGCCACAACTGAACCACTAGTCTGTGTTGATCCTGGGGATGAGCGGAGCCCAGGTCCAGCTGCTGCTGCGGCCTTTGTTTCTAAAACGGTGGCTACCATCTGAAGTAGAATTTGCTTAAATTCTTCATCAGAATAGGCTGCTCTGGCTTAAATAAACAAGGTTTGAAAACATTGATGCCCCTCCATGAGGGTACTCTTCCTCCTCACTCGCGACTCTTTCGTCAGACATTCTTTTTTTTTGTAAGACAATTATTACGACTGTGCGGTCTTCAGGGTGCAATAATATGCAGAAATCCCTCTACCATTTCAAGGTTGCTAAAATTCTAATAGTTCTCCTAATTTCAGTTTGTGTGACAAGACAAGCAAGTGTAGAGAATCATTGTACCATCTAAACCACTGTAAAATATATTTTCAATAACCAAAAAATATTGTATTTTCAGCTGTTTGAAGCTGGTGTACAAAACCAAGAGTTCAAGTTGCAAAAACGAAACTTAAGAATGGGAAGCATAGAAATAATGCACATAGAACAGATCTACTGCTTCTTACACTTGCTTTCAATGAGAATGACAGATCTATAATTCACAG
This sequence comes from Salvelinus fontinalis, assembly GCF_029448725.1. Classification (NCBI taxonomy): domain Eukaryota; kingdom Metazoa; phylum Chordata; class Actinopteri; order Salmoniformes; family Salmonidae; genus Salvelinus; species Salvelinus fontinalis. The sequence continues at coordinate 27,162,630 of NC_074678.1, forward strand.
TTCTATGTGAATTTGGTCGGGTCAACCAAAAAGTGACATATTGCAGCTTCAGTATACACACTACTTCTACCTCCCCCAAAAATGTTATCTGTGACATGAAGCTCCATATAAATGCATATTGTGACATTTCTACGTAGCAGAGTTTCCCCTACGACGGCGCCTATGTGCAGATGTTACCCATCTCCGCTGCTGTGGCAGTCGGCTACATAAAATAATCATAGAAAATAATCGCAAATATTTTAGGTTCATATTTGACTCAAAACCAATAGTTCTTTTGACAAAAATAGCTAATTCGTCCGTACGCTTTCAATAAAACAATGAACAGTTCAATGGATTTGTCAATCATGCATTCACTGACAACAGAGAGAGGCCTGCAGCCAGCAATTTCACAAATCGCACATTTTTGACACATTTCGACACATTGTTGTAGCTGTCTCAGTTCTGCACTCCAGAAAGGGAGAGGGCAAACTCAACTGAACTAGTTTCAATGTATGGAGTCACTTGGGAGTTTCTGGAATTTAAGTTAAACTTCTCCTTTAATGTGTATGCACCAAATTCATATGATCCCACTTTTTTGATTCTCTGAACGGCATATTGTTAGAATTAACTGAATTCCAACTGGTTATTGGGACAGACAGGAATGCCATTCTGGACATGCGGGACAAATCTAATAAGACGAACTACAATCCACAGGCTACCATTGATGCCTGGCGAGCTCATAACCCTAAAGCAAAAGAGTACACTTTATTCAAACAGGCACAAAACATTCTCCTGAATTCGATTTCATACTATTATCTACTCCTCTATTTTCTTTAATCAAGACAATAGACATATGAGCTTACAGTATCTGATCGCCATGCTCATTAATACCAGATACAAATGAGCCTCTAAAAAATCCTACTTTCTGTGAACAATTGGAAACTGAATTGAATTAATTCATAATGATTAACAAAAATTCAGTTGATGATCCTAAAATATTATGGGAAGTCAAAGATTTTATTAAAAACAACACTATTGCATTTGCATCTGGGTTGAATAAATCCCAATTGGAAAAGTTGTTACTGATGTTAGAGCATTCTCTGCAAACACTTTTCTTTTGACCAGGTAGTGACTACTCTCTTCAACGTCAAGACAGAACTACATCTATTGATAAAACAGAGAGCAGAATTTGCCATTACTTCCATGGTAATCTTACCCAGTCGTCTACTAGCTAACAAGCTTCGCAGTAATGATCAATTAGTGAATATTGCTCTCACTATCGCTCTTTATCTTTGATAAACACATATTAAACTATTGTCATTCCGTCTCAAAACTTAACCAAATCGGTACATCTGGACCAAAGCGGGTTTGTTAAAAAACGATTATCCTCAGATTACCTCCGTCAATTACATATCTCACATGCTTCATCAGAAACCAAAGCTCCTTATGCAGTTCTCTCTCTCGACACATAAAAAACTTTTGATAGACTACAATGGTACAGTATCTTTTTGATTAAATAGTTAAGTCAATGTTCATAAGCCGGGTCTGAAACCACTGTTTACTGAATCAAGTTCCCCCAGGAAACTATGCGGTTGAAACCAATGAAGAAGCCACTAATAAAACATTGCAGTGACCCATATTATCGTCCCTACCGCTAACAATGGTCTCTGGAGAAACTGGAAAGTAAAGCGTGGAATATATAACGTTACTACAGTCCGTTTCGGTCTCATCACATAATGTAGGGCCATGGGTTTCCCATCTTAGCACGTAATGTGTTCCTCCTTTTCATCTCCTTTCCTGATGATAAATCCACCCTTTGAACTCTGTGACACACACACGGTTGCATGCACACACACATGATAATACAAAGTGAATGGATGAGGAGACTTATTCTAGCTGAATGTTTCTGCTATCACTGTCCCTATTTTTGCACTGATTTTGTGTGAGGCCAGGCATTGTGGGTGGCCAAGTAACATAACCAGGAGCCTCCGTATTTTCCACCGCTCTTCTCCCATGATTTTTCATAGTGAAAAAAATGCAATTTATGGCAGGAATCAGAAAGTTTGCAGCTCAGCACTCTGGCTGGAGAGATGGGGTTATCACCTCTATCTAGACGCTAGTGGGGGATGCAATAAAATCATACCACAGCCACAGGGCCCAGGCAATGAGATTTGCAGGACAGTTGTAAATGTTCAATAGCTTTTTTCCTGATGCAAGGGCACAGACATTTAACGGCACTTGCCTCCAGCTCTGAAAGGAAGTATTATAGTAGGTGTTTTGGAATGCTGCTTTTCACACAAAATCAGTCACACAGCACTGAAACAAACAAAAAACACATTGCAAGCTATTATTTACAGCACTAATGTTAACATTGAATTCATTAGGCCAATTGTATAATCTCTTTTTCAGCTGTAAATAAACGTGTTGTAATACTACAGTGTATTTATCAGCATATCTGCATAAATTGAATGTAAAAGGCTTAATTCTCCCAGCATACAGAGCAGAGCCGAGCAGAGCTCACACCCAGACACAGTGAGTATAACACAGTGAGCCAGTGCCAAACATGGCCATTAAGTGAATTTAGCCCATCGGCGTGTCCAACTGATTCAGAAGCACAGCAGATTAGCCCAGCGATTCTCAGCTGGCTGAAACAGGGCTCAGGCTGGAATAGTCACAAACAGCAGCACATTACCAAAGAGAACAAATGTGGATTTACAGTACATTTCACAGTTGTGGTGGGTCAGAGTCAAAGACTGGATCTTGATAATATTGACCTGCTATGTTGTGTGTCTAGGTGCACCAGTGTTGTCGTACTCGTGACCGGTCCACATATTGAGTGTCTCGCTCTTGTCTCGGTGTCAGATACATTTGTTCTCGGTCTTGACTAGGTCTCAGACAGTGAGGACTTGTAATTTCTTCCTGAGACCAGCGGAGTTAAAAACTCATAATTATCAGCTCCTATTCAGTCAGAGCATAAAACCACTTCCCCGGGCCAAATACAGTGTATTTGGAAAGCATTCATATCATTCCACATTTTGTTACATTACAGCCATCCTAAAATTGATTAAATGTTTTCCCCTAATCAATCTACACACAATACCCCACAATGACTAAGTGTAAACATTATTTATTTATTTTGGGGCGGCAAATTAATAAAAAATTGAAAACAGAAATTTGTTATTTACATATGTATTCAGACTCTTTTCTATGAGACTCGAAATTGAACTCCGGTGCATCCTGTTTCCATTTATCATCCTTGAGATGATTGGAGTCCACCTGTGGTAAATTCAATTGATTGGACATGGTTTTGAAAGGCACACACCTGTCCCACAGTTGACAGTGCATGTCAGAGCAAAAACCAAGCCATGAGTTTGAAGGAATTGTCCGTACAGCTCCGAGAAGGCACAGATCTGGGGAAGGGTACCAAAACATTTCTGCAGCATTGAAGGTCCCCAAGAACACAGTGGCCTCCATCATTCTTAAAATGGAAGAAATTTGGAACAACCAAGACTCTTTCTAGAGCTGGCCACCCGGCCAAACTGAGCAATCGGGGGAGAAGGGCCTTGGTCAGTCTAGTGACCAAGAACCCAATGGTCACTGAGCTCCAGAGTTCTTCTGTGGAGATAGGAGAACCTTCCAGAAGGACACGGTCTCTGTAACACTCCACCAATCAGGCCTTTATGGTAGATTGGCCAGACGGAAGCCACTCCTCAGTAAAAGGCACATGCAGCCAGCTTGGAGTTTGCCAAAAGACACCTACATTACTCTCAGACCATAAGAAACAAGATTCTCTGTTCTGATGAAACCAAGCGTCACATCTGGAGGAAAACTGGCACCATCTCTACGATGGCAGCATCATGCTGTGAGGATGTTTTTCAGCGGAAGGGACTGGGAGTCAGGATCGAGGGAAAGATGAACAGAGCAAAGTACAGAGAGATCCTTGATGAAAACCTGTTCCAGAGCGCTCAGGACCTCAGACTGGGGTGAGGATTCACCTTCCAACAGGACAACGACCCTAAGCATACAGCCAAGACAATGCAGGAGTGGCTTCGAGACAAGTCTCTGAATGCCCTTGAGTGGCCCAGCCAGAGGCCGGACTTGAACCTGATCGAACATCTCTGGAGAGACCTGAAAATAGCTGTGCAGTGACACTCCCCATCCAACCTGACAGAGCTTGGGAGGATTTGCAGAGAAGAATGGGAGAAACTCTCAAAATACAGGTGTGCCAAGCTTGTAACGTCATACCCCTGAAGACTCAAGGCTGTAATCGCTGCCAAAGGTGCTTCAACAAAGGGCTGAGTAAAGGGTCTGAATACTTATGTAAATGTGATATTTCAGTTTTCTATTTTATTTGTATAAATGAGCAAACATTTCTAAAAAACAGTTTTTGCTTTGTCATTATGGGGTAGTGTGTAGATTGAGGGGAAAAAACTATTTAATACACTTTAGAATAAGGCTGTAATGTAACAAAATGTGGAAAAAGTATTTCCGAATGCGCTGTATGTACACTCCTTTCTTGAAACATTAATACAGTATCTTAGCAACCTTTATATCTATTATAGACATGTTTGTGCACTGGTGAACCTACAGGCCTTCCGTGTGTGACAGACTCTTGACTCTGAAAGGACAACAACCGTAATACCAGCGCACTCATGTAGGAGAGTGCACTTCATGTAAAACACAAAGGGCCAGTGTTGTAGTGGAGTCTATACGCAGGTATAAACTAGAGGTCGACCGATCAATCGGCATGGCCGATTAATTAGGGCCGATTTCAAGTTCATATAACAATCGGTAATCTGCATTTTTGGATGCCGATTATGGCCAATTACCTCGCAATCCACGAGGAGACTGCGTGGCAGGCTGACCACCTGTTACGTGAGTGCAGCAAGGAGCCAAGGTAAGTTGCTAGCTAGCATTAAACTTATCTTATAAAAAACAAATCAATCTTAACATAATCACTAGTTAACTACACATGGTTGATGATATTACTAGTTTAACTAGCTTGTCCTGCTTTGCATATAATTTATCATCGAATCACAGCCTACTTCGCCAAACGGGTGATGATTTAACAAAAGCGCCTTTGTGAAAAAAACACAATCGTAGAACCAATGTACCTAACCATAAACATCAATGCCTTTCTTAAAATCAATACACAATAATCAATTTTTTTTAAACCTGCATATTTAGTTAAAATAAATTCATGTTAGCAGGCAATATTAACTAGGGAAACTGTCACTTCTCTTGCGTTCAGTGAATGCAGAGTCAGGGTATATGCAGCAGTTTGAGTCGCCTGGCTTTTTGCGAACTGTGTGAAGACCATTTTTTTTCCTAGCAAAGATCATAATTAATTTGCCAGAATTTTACATAATTATGACATAACATTGAAGGGTGTGCAATGTAACAGCAATATTTAGACTTTGGGTTGCCACCGTTCGATAAAATACGGAATGGTTCCATATTTCACTGAAAGAATAAATGTTCTGTTTTCCGGAAACGTAATTAAGTCTATGATTTGATATTTGATAGAGCAGTCTGACTGAGCGGTGGTGCGGTGGTGCCAGCAGCAGGCTCGTAAGCATTCATTCAAACAGCACTTTCCTGTGTTTGCCAGCAGCTCTTCGCAATGCTTGAAGCACAGCGCTGTTTATGACTTCAAGCCTATCAACTCCCAAGATTAGGCTGGCAATACTATAGTGCCTATAAGAACATCCAATAGTCAAAGGTATATGAAATACATATGGTACAGAGAGAAAATTCCTATAAATTCCTATAATAACTACAACCTAAAACTTCTTAAGTGGGAATATTGAAGACTCATGTTAAAAGGAACCACCAGCTTTCATATGTTCTCATGTTCTGAGCAAGGAACTTAAACGTTAGCTTTTTTACATGGAACATATTGCACTTTTCCTTTCTTCTCCAACACTGTTTTTGCATTATTTAAACCAAATTGAACATGTTTGAGACTACATTTGAGACTAAATTGATTTTATTTATGTATTATATTAAGTTAAAATAAAAGTGTTCATTCAGTATTGTTGCAATTGTCATTATTACACGTGTATCCAGTCGGAAGTTTATATACACCTTAGCCAAATACATTTAAACTCAGTTTTTCACAATTCCTGACATTTAATCCTTGTAAAAATTCCCTGTTTTAGGTGGGTTAGGATCACCACTTTATTTTAACAATGTGAAATGTCAGAATAATAGTTGAGAGAATTATTTATTTCAGCTTTTATTTCTTTCATCACATTCCCAGTGGGTCAGAAGTTTACATACACTCAATAAGTATTTGGTAGTATTGCCTTTAAATTGTTTAACTTGGGTCAAACGTTTTTAGGTAGCCTTCCACAAGCTTCCCACAATAAGTTGGGTGAATTTTGGCCCATTCCTCCTGACAGAGCTGGTGTAACTGAGTCAGGTTTGTAGACCTCCTTGCTCGCACACACTTTTTCAGTTCTGCCCACAAATTGTCTATAGTATTGAGGTCAGGGCTTTGTGATGGCAACTCCAATACCTTGACTTTGTTGTCCTTAAGCCATTTTGCCACAACTTTGGGTGTATGCTTGGGGTCATTGTCCATTTGAAAGACCCATTTTTGACCAAGCTTTAACTTCCTGACTGATATCTTGAGATGTTGCTTCAATATATCCACATAATTTTTCTTCCTCATGATGCCATATATTTTGTGAAGTGCACCAGTCCCTCCTGCAGCAAAGCACCCCCACAACATGATGCTGCCACCCCTGTGCTTCACGGTTGGGATGGTGTTCTCCGGCTTGCAAGCGTCCCCCTTTTTCCTCCAAACATAACAATGGTCATTATGGCCAAACAGTTCTATTTTTGTTTCATCAGACCAGAGGACATTTCTCCAAAAAGTATGATCTTTGTCCCCATGTGCAGTTGCAAATCGTAGTCTGGCATTTTATGGCGGATCTGGAGCAGTGGCTTCTTCTTTGCTGAGCGGCCTTTCAGATTATGTCCAAATAGGACTCGTTTTACTGTGGATATCGATACTTTTGTACCTGTTTCCTCCAGCACCTTCACAAGGTCCTTTGCTATTGTTCTGGGATTGATTTGCACTTTTCGCACCAAAGTATGTTCATCTCTAGGAGACAGAACGTGTCTCCTTCCTGAGCGGTATGACGGCTGCGTGGTCCCATGGTGTTTATACTTGCGTACTATTGTTTGTACAGATGAACGTGGTACCTTCAGGTGTTTGGAAATTGCTCCCATGGATGAACCAGATTTTTGGAGGTCTACAAAAAAAATGGAGGTCTTGGCTGATTTCTTTTGATTTTCCCATGATGTCAAGCAAAGAGGCACTGAGTTTGAAGGTAGGCCTTGAAATACATCCACAGGTACACCTCCAATTGACTCAAATGATGTCAGAAGCTTCTAAAGCCATGCCATCATTTTCTGGAATTTTACAAGCTGTTTAAAGGCACTGTCAACTTAGTGTATGTAAACTTCTGACCCACTGAAATTGTAAATTATAAGTGAAATAATCTGTGTGTAAACAATTGTTGGAAAAAGTACTTGTGTCATGCACAACCTAAGTGTATGTAAACTTCCAACTTCAACTGTAAATATTTATATTTTTTAATTGGTTGATTAATCGGTATCGGATTTTTTGGGTCCTCCAATAATTGGGATCTGTAACGGCATGGAAAATCCTAATCGTTCAACCTCTAGTGTAAACCGTATACCCAGTGTTTTTTACTCACTTCTTAATCCCTACTGATGCGTATCGAAGTAGTGTAGTGGAGGTTAATCAATTATGTCCAGTAGTACAATAGAGAAATTGAACAAAGTAGCCTACAGAATCACAAAGCACATTTAATATATTCACATGCGCGTAGCATACACATAGCATAGCATAGCATAGTTTCAGCAGAATATAATCTGTAGGCAGCAAGAGTGTGCAGCTCTCAACTGGTTTTGGCATGGAGCAGCTCACAGAAGAATGACATCGGTAGCCGGTAGGGTAGGAAAGACGTTTGAACTTATGATATCTACCAGTAAATTCTAACTAAGGCAACAATGGCTATGCAAACCAGGTATTGAAAAAGTTTAGTCCGAAGTGTTGGTTAATAGGCCATATTGTGATGTGCAATTGTCATCATGTGCTGTTTGCATCAGGGGCGTAAACATGGGTGGGCTTGGGTTGACAGAAGCCCACCCAATCTGATTGATGTGGTTTAAGCATTGTTGTGGACTTAGACCATCACATTTTGGTATTTTTTCCACACACAAAAAAGTGATTGAGAGTGAAAATCAGAAAAATCTATAGGAAAGCTCAGAAAAAGCATTGGATTTTTCACACAGGGCGCCTTTCCTTTCTGGGCGGGCCGTTTGGGAACTTTTTGGCAAAATGTTTGTATACCCACTTCTCCAAGCACCACTGCATAGGGCTGATGGAAAGACAGCAGTCACACACAGAATGTTAAAGGATAAGCAGTCCATTCACATAATAAGGCAGTAGGTCCCAATCATAACACAACCATTAAGCATTTCCCAATCTAAATGTACAACTATTACTTCCCATTGCAAAAAAACATTTCACGTTGAGCACACAAAGAAACCTGTGACCTAAAGTTTACAGTGGAACTGACAGCGCTTTAACTACTTTGCAGATATGAAACAAACAGACAATAATAATATCAGTCAAACATATAAAACTTCCAGTTTATGCTACAAACCCAACTTTATAAGAGGTTATAAAAATAGGTTCTATTTGACTCAACGTTCCATGACGTACACTAAGGCATTGTTGGCAGAATATATGGATGCAGTTCAATGCATGATTAATATAATTCACCAATACATTTCTTGGTAGTCCAAAAAATATTACTATCAGGTTGTAAATCACAGCTGGCCTGGTACTAATTGGTTATCCAATTAGCATATCTCTTGCGTTCTCAAATTCACTCTGGCTGTCTACTCCGATTTCAGAGAGCTCTCGTTTGAGTGTGCCATTGCCCAGAACAACCGCTAAATATAACCAGTTTCTGATTGGCTATAGCTCACCGGTCCTGGACAAGACAGATGTTTTATTCCATTTTATTTACTGCAGTGTCTATTAATTGTCCAAACGCACGGCTGCTTTCCCACTCTATATAGCTATACAATATTCACAAATGCCTTAGTATACGTAATTCCCAAACATTCTAAGAATTTATGAAAACCTGAAAATATCTAAGTAGTCCCTTGTCAGAAAATATTTTTAAAAAGTGTCATATTCTTCCTGGGGGTGTATATGAGCAGATTTTAATAAGATTACATGTTGCTAAAATGCTGTCAGTTCCACTTTAAATGCAACAATATTTCACACACATAAGTTCTTTTCAAAGACATGGCTAACAACAGCAAGCGTGCTGCAATAAAAAAAAACACAGTTCCACTCACCAGAAGATGATCATTTGAAACTGAACTTCTTGTTGAAAATAATTATTGAAAAGGGAGAAGCTAACAAATTAGCAACAACATCCTCTTTGATAACACCTGCTGCAGCATCTGCAAACAAGCCGACAACAAAAGCTAGCTAGTTAGACTGTGGGAAAACTACTGCTCACTATTGCGTGGTGATCTGTTGGCCTTCAAGAAGGCAACATTTTCCATATGTTTTTGTAAAAACGGTCCCATCCATAAAGTAAAAAATGTGATTGGTTGATTCCACTGTCACTCAAAAATGTCACACTAATACAGTTGAATGATAGATGCCTTTAGCTAGCTGACTTAGCTAGCTAGATTTATCTCCCCAGAGACCAGTAAAGAAAAGTCCTGATTGGATCATTTTTCCTTTTGTATTAACCATTTCCTTTCCAAAAAAAACTGAAGAGATTAAATCAGAACATCATTGAAAATAATAATACAATTATCATTATTATTGTAATCATTATTTTATAAATCCTTAGCCCTTCTCTAAAGGTGTAGAATGCCCATTGTTCCACACTGTGTTTGAATTAGTAATCATTTGTAGAGTGGCTCTATTTTTCCTCAGCATGCATTTTTTCACTATTTTGAATGTCTTAAGAATCCATATGTTGTTCTGAAATATGAACACAGAAATACTGGACATTTTGAACTCTTATTTATGGTGGTGATTGGACAAAATGACAATCATGGTCTTGAATTGAACTCACATTCGTCTTGTCTCGGTCTTGACTTGGTCTCGGACCCCTTGCCCTCTCCCGGTCTCGGTCTTGACTCTGTCTCAACCCCCCCTCCAGTCCTGGTATCGAACACAACAATGATGTGCATAGTATATGCATTGCTAAGTTGAGACACACTACCATGGAAGCTGGCACCACTGATCCATAAACCATCACATCTGGCAATTTCAACAACCCTCCTCCACGTCACCTCTTCCAACACAGAACCAAGGCTAGCAGCATGGACCCTTACTGTGAGCTCTGGAGGGAAATCATTTTGAAAGACTAAAATAGGTATGACAAAATGGCACCATCCAATTGACTGTACTGTTGCATATATCTGTTGAAACTCGGAGAAAGTGAGAATGAAAAGAAATAAATGAATTCTATATTAAGAAAACGATTTACACAGCACCCAGAGAATAAATAACCTTGATTGTGCTCACTGTCTCACAAAGGCTGTTTGAAAAACTAGCTTACTTTCCAGATAGTAATTTCCTTAGGGTTATTTGTTCCAGACTTGTGTAACGAATTGGCAGCGCAGTCTTTTTTAAATATACAACTATGAAGGTCACTGATTATAACTGAATGTAAATACAGTATGTAAATACTCACATCCAACTACCAATGGTATCTTGTTGTTCCTGTGTACCCCCACTCACCAACCTAATTGAAGTGATCTCCCATGTCAGTGCATGAGACCCTTTCTCACTCACTCTGATGTACACTGAGCATATTAAACATTATGGACACCTTCTTAATATTGAATTGCACCCCTTTTACCCCCAGAACAGCCTCAAATCGTCTGTGTATGGACTACAAGTTGTCAAAAGCCTTCCACAGGGATGCTGGCCCATGTCGACTCCAATGCTTCCCACAATTGTGTAAAGTTGGGTGTATGCTCTTTGGGTGGTGGACCATTCTTGATACACACAGGAAACTGTTGAGCATTAAAAACTCAGCAGAGTTGAGGTTCTTGAGACACTCAAACCGGTGCGACTGGCACCTACTGCCATACACTGTTCAAAGGCACTTAAATCTTTTGTCTTGTCCATTCACCCTCTGAATGGCACACATGCACAATCCAAGTCTCATTTGTCTCAAGGTTTAAAAATCCTTCTTTAACCTGTCTCCTCCCTTTCATCTACACAGATTGAAGTGACATTACTGGTGACATTACTTGAAGTAACAGGTGACATTACTGTGATACGCTGGAGAGGTAAAGTGCTCAAAGATCAGAATCGAAATAAACAGCCCAGCATAGGTATTGATCTATCAGTCACAGAACCGTACTAGGTCCCGTGCATCATTCCTTGTAAGGAGCAGACTTTATCTCAATAAAAGGGCTGCTGTGCTGGTTCTTGTGAAAGAGGATGAATATGGAAATCCATTTGGGAAATACGTTATTTTGTATCAGGTTTCCAGGATGACATAAATGGTATCCCCTATCTCAGCGTAATGAATCAGGGATGAAGAACGTAGCACTGCATCTTAGAAATGGCAATGCATAAATAATGCAGGGGATCGTCCCCTTTTCGTGCTGCTTTGGATTGCATAATACACTTGGCACAAAATGGATGGTGTTGTATCATAACAAGGTCATAAAAAGCTTTCAGACAAATGGCATTCTGTCATTTATAATAAATGATGTGATCCCAGAAAGAATGCAGAGTGTGGCAACATAAATAGTGTAATGTATGGGGCCTGGATGCACTGTGGCCTCTCCATTGCAAGCCCATCCTACATTGAATAATAACAATAATGCATCGTCCCCAGTCCTAAATTAACAGAAATTATTTCGCAATGATACCTTTTTTATTTCTACATCCGCCCATGGCACACGCCCCTATGAGAGGGAGTGCTACGCTGAGCCCAAAGTGATGATTTCCCTCTGATTAATGGATTTCTCGCTCTCTTTTATACAGGCAGGGGAGCTAGTGGACTACAAAGTAAAGCAGGGGGACCCATTTCCCTCTCTCTTTATCTCTCCCTATAGCCTTCTCTCACCCTCAGTCTATCTATTCTTTCTCAATCTCTGCCTCTCTTTTTGTCCATCTCTCATATCCCCTCCCTTTCTTCTCCTTGTATCCATCTCTCTTTCCCGCTATCTGCTCTGACACCTTTAGCCTTAGGGACAGACAGACAAACAGCTAGCCAGACAGCTGCCTATGATGTCTGTTCACTGTGGGGTGCACTGCAAAAACCGGCCTCTCTCTTTCTCCACTTTTCCATTTCATCCTCTCTTTCTTCCTCTAGTTTATTCTCTCTCTCTATCTCCATTGCAGCAGGGAACACTGCAAATACATTCTTGTGTCTTTACCAGCCAACCCCATTATAGCATATAGAGAAAAGGTGAGTAAAAAGGTGAGTATGTGAGGGAAAAACACATTAAATGTGATGAAGGTGTTCAAGTATTTATTTTGCCGGTCCTTTTCTAATAATATACCCAGGATTAGGAGATAAATACACTAGTCACAGTGAGGTAGTGTACTGTTTACCTCACCTTTACAGTACTTACAATACTCAAGCTGATGATGTCCAACTAACTGGGGCTGGGGAGCACAGAGGGCAGAGAGACTTGACCAGCAGGGTGGATAGAAAGCAATAAATCTCCTTCCTATAATCCCTACAGTCCAGCATTTACACAACCACAACCTTAAACAGAATTGCTTGGCCTTCACAAAATAAACTTCCACAGGAGAGTTCTCTATATCGGTCTCATACTGTAAACCACATGGCCTTTCACTAAACTGTAGGCGATGGATGCTGTTGATCTGAGAGAGCATGTGACACGCAGCATATTATTACATATTATAAACCGGGTAGTTTGACTCCTGGATTCTGATTGGCTGAAAGCAATGGTATATCAGAACATATACCACTAGTATGACAAAACATTATTATATATATTTTTTAAGGGGTGGATCAGCTTAATATTGCGGAAAGATTGTTGCTTCCGTCAATGTAATTGTCTGCATCATCCCAACCGTAAATACTGTTGATGTCGGAAGTTTACATACACCTTAGCCAAATACATTTAAACTCAGTTTTTCACAATTCCTGACAAAACACCCCCACAATATGATGCTGCCACCCCCATGCGTCACGGTTGGGATGGTGTTCTTCAGCTTGCAAACCTCCCCCTTTTTCCTCCAAACATAACGATGGTCATTATGGCCAAACAGTTCTATTTTTGTTTCATCAGACCAGAGGACATTTCTCCAGAAAGTACGATATTTGTCCCCATGTGCAGTTGCAAACCGTAGCCTGGCTTTTTTATGGCGGTTCTGGAGCAGTTGCTTCTTCCTTGCTGATGGGCCTTTCACGTTATGTCCATATAGGACTCAATTTACTGTGGATATCGATACTTTTGTACCTGTTTCCTCCAGGATCTTCACAAGGTCCTTTGCTGTTGTTCTGGGATTGATTTGCACTTTTCGCACCAAAGTACGTTCATCTCTAGGAGACAGAACGTGTCTCCTTCCTGAGCGGTATTTTATTTATTTCACCTTTATTTAACCAGGTAAGCTAGTTGAGAAAAGTTCTTATATTCTACTGCGACCTGGCCAAGACAAAGCAAAGCAGTGCGACAGAAACAACAGAGTTACATGGAATAAACAAGCGTACAGTCAACACAATAGAACAAAAAGAAAGTCTATATACAGTGTGTGCAAATGGCATGAGGAGGTATGGTAATAAATAGGCCATAGTAGCAAAGTGATTCCAATTTAGCAGATTAACACTGGAGTGATAGATGAGCAGATGATGATGAGCAGCTGATGGTGTGTAAGTAGTGATACTGGTGTGCAAAAGAGCAGCAAAGTAAATAAAAACAATATGGGGATGAGGTAGGTAGATTGGTTGGGCTATCTACAGATGGACTATGTACAGCTGCAGCGATTGGTTAGCTGCTCAGATAACTGATGTTTAAAGTTAGTGAGGGAAATGTAAGTCCCAACCTTCAGCATTTTTTGCAATTTGTTCCAGTCACAGGCAGCAGAGAACTGTAAGGAAAGGTGGCCAAAGAAGGTGTAGGCTTTGGGGTTGACCAGAGAGATATACCTGCTGGAGAGCGTGCTACGGCTGGGTGTTGTTATCGTGACCAGTGAGCTGAGATAAGGCGGAGCTTTACCTAGCATAGACTTGGAGATGACCTGGAGCCAGTGGGTCTGGCGACGAATATGAAGCGAGGGCCAGCCGACTAGAGCATACAGGTCGCAGTGGTGGGTGGTATAAGGCGCTTTGGTAACAAACGGATGGCACTGTAATAGACTGCATCCAATTTGCTGAGTAGAGTATTGGAAGCTATTTTGTAGATGACATCGCCGAGGTCGAGGATCGGTAGGATAATCAGTTTTACTAGGGTAAGTTTGGCGGCGTGAGTGAAGGAGGCTTTGTTGCGAAATAGAAAGCCGGTTCTAGATTTGATTTTGGATTGGAGATGTTTGATATGAGTCTGGAAGGAGAGTTTGCAGTCTAGCCAGACACCTAGGTATTTGTAGTTGTCCACGTATTCTAGGTCAGAACCGTCCAGAGTAGTGATGCTAGTCGGGCGGGCGGGTGCGGGCAGCGAACGGTTGAAAAGCATGCATTTGGTTTTGCTCGCGTTTAAGAGCAGTTGGAGGCCACGGAAGGAGTGTTGTATGGCATTGAAGCTCGTTTGGAGGTTAGTTAACACAGTGTCCAAAGAAGGGCCAGATGTATACAGAATGGTGTCGTCTGCGTAGAGGTGGATCAGGTAAACACCGGCAGCAAAAGCGACATCGTTGATATATACAGAGAAAAGAGTCGGCCCGAGAATTGAACCCTGTGGTACCCCCATAGAGACTGCCAGAGGTCCGGACAACAGGCCCTCCGATTTTACACACTGAACTCTGTCTGCGAAGTAGTTGGTGAACCAGGCGAGGCAGTCATTTGAGAAACCAAAGCTATTGAGTCTACCAATAAGAATGTGGTGATTGACAGAGTCGAAAGCCTTGGCCAGGTTGATGAAGACGGCTGCACAGTACTGTCTTTTATCGATGGCGGTTATGATATCGTTTAGTATCTTGAGCGTGGCTGAGGTGCACCCTTGACCAGCTATGACGGCTGCGAGGTCCCATGGTGTTTATACTTGCGTACTATTGTTTGTACAGATGAGCGTGGTACCTTCAGGCATTTGGAAATTGCTCCCAAGGATGAACCAGACTTGTGGAGGTCTACAATTATTTTATGAGGTCTCGACTGATTTCTTTTGATTTTCCCATGATGTCAAGCAAAGAGCCACTGAGTTCGAAGGTAGGCCTTGAAATACATCCACAGGTAGACCTCCAATTGATTCAAATGATGTCAATTACCCAATCAGAAGCTTCTAAAGCTATGACAACATTTTCTGGAATTTTACAAGCTGTTTAAAGGCACAGTCAACTTAGTGTATGTAAACTTCTGACCCACTGGAATTGTGATACAGTGAACTATAAGTGAAATAATCTCTGTATAAGCAATTGTTGGAAAATTGCTTGTGTCATGCACAAAGTAGATCTTTTAACCGTCTTTCCAAAACCATAGTTTGTTAACAAGAAATGTGTGGAGTGTTTGAAAAACGAGTTTTAATGACTCCAACCTAAGTGTATGTAAACTTCCGACTTCAGCTGTATATACATTTTACAGACCCCATATGTTTTACATTGGTTATATTGTTATTAGTCCCACCCTTCAGCTCCATTCAACCCCTCCCATCTATCTCTCAACACCATCCATTTTGGATTTCTATTTGCCATATATTTTTCAACTGTGCTGTGATGCTTCACAAAAGTACTCAACCTTTCTATTCTCATAGCTTCTACAGATTGTATATTAAAGATTTTAAAAAATCGCCAAAATAATTATTATATTATTGATTGATTGACTACAAAAACAGCCACGTCACGGATACCGACGTCACGCTTCCAGACAAACTAAACACCTTCTTTGCCCGCTTTGAGGATAATACAGTGCCACCGTCACGGCTCGCTAACAAAGACTGCACCCCCCCTCTCCTTCTCATGCCTGACTTGAGTAAAACATTTAAACATGTTAACCCTCGCAAGGTTGCTGGCCCAGACGGCATCCCAAGTCGTGTCCTTAGGGCCATGCTCAGACCAGCTGGCTGGTGTGTTTACGGACATATTTAATCGCTCCCAATCTCAGTCTGTTGTCCCCCTATTCTTCAAGATGGCAACCATTGTTCCTGTACCCAAGAAGGCAAAGATAACTGAACTAAATGACTACCGCCCCGTAGCACTCACTTCTGTCTCCATGAAGTGCTTTGAGAGGTAAGTCAAGGATCATATCACCGCCACCTTACCGGCCACAATAGACTCACTTCAGTTTGCATACCACCCCAACAGGTCCACAGATGACGCAATCGCCATCACACTGCACACTGCCCTATCCCATCTGGACAAAAATAATACCTATGTAAGAATGCTGTTCATTGACTACAGCTCAGCATTCAACACCATAGTACCCTCCAAGCTCATCATCAAGCCGGAGGCCCTGGGTCTCAACCCCTCCTGAGTCCTAGACTTTCTGACGGGCCACCCCCAGGTGCAGAAGATAGGAAACAACATCTCCACTTCGCTGACTCTCAACACTGGGGCCCCACAAAGGTGTGTGCTCAGCTGTCTCCTGTACTCCCTGTGCACCCAAGACTGTGTGGCCATGCACGCCACTAACTCAATCCTCAAGTTTGCAGACGACACAACAGTGGTGGGCTTGATCACCAACAACGACGAGACAGCCTATAGGGAGGAGGTGAGGGCACTTGGAGTGTGGTGTCAGGTAACAACCTCTCACTCAATGTCAAAAAAACAAAGGAGATGATCGTGGACTTCAGGAAACAGCAGAGGGAGCACCCCCCAATCCACATTGAAGGGACAGCAGTGGAGAAGGTGGAAAGTTTATAGTTCCTGGGCGTACACATCACAGTCAAACTGAAATGGTCCACCCACACAGACAGTGTGGTGAAGAAGCCGCAACAGCACCTCTTCGACCTTAGGAGGCTGAAGAAATGTGGCTTGTCACCCAAAACCCTGACAAAGTCTGTAATAGGTTTGCAAACTATTACAGACTACAAAGGGAAGCACAGTTGCGAGCTGCCCAGTGACACGAGCCTACCAGACAAGCTAAATTACTTCTATGCTCACTTCGAGGCAAGCAACACAGAGCATCAGCTGTTCTGGATGACTGTGTGATCACGCTCTCTGTAGCCGATGTGAGTAAGACCTTTAAACAGTTAAACAATCACAAGGCCGCAGGGCCAGACGTAATACCAAGACATGTGCCCCGAGCATACACTGACCAAATGGCAAGTGTCTTCACTGACATTTTCAACCTGTCCCTGACCGAGTCTGTAATACCAACATGTTTCAAGCAGACCACCATAGTCCCTGTGCCCAAGAACACTATGGTAACCTGCCTAAATGACTACTGACCCATAGCACTCACGTCTGTAGTCATGAAGTGCTTTGAAAGGCTGGTCATGGATCACAACACCATTAACCCAGAAATCCCAGACCCACTCCAATTTGCATACCGCCCCAACAGATCCACAGATGATGCAATCTCTATTGCACTCCACACTGCCCTTTCCCACCTGGACAAAAATAAAACCTACGTGAGATTGCTACTCAGTGACTACAGTGATTGACTACAGTTCAACACCATAGTGCCCTCAAAGCTCATCACTAACCTAAGGACCCTGGGACTAAACACCTCCCTCTGCAACTGGATCCTGGACTTCCTGATGGGCCGCCCCCAGGTGGTAAGGGTAGGTAACAACACATCTGCCATGCTGATCCTCAACACGGGGGCCCCTCAGGGGTGCGTGCTCAGCCCCCTCCAGTCTCAACGTCAACAGTAAAGAGGTGACTCCGGGATGCTGGCCTTCTAGGTAGAGTTGCAAAAAAAAGCCATATCTCAGACGGGCCAATAAAATCGTAATATTAAAATATTACTCCTCTTTCTATTCTGGTTAGAGCCAGTTTGCGCTGTTCTGTGAAGGGAGTAGTACATAGGTTTGTACGAGATCTTCAGTTTCTTGGCAATTTCTCACATGGAATAGCCTTCATTTCTCAGAACAAGAATAAACTGACGAGTTTCAGAAAAAAGTTATTTGTTTCTGGCCATTTTGAGCCTGTAATCGAACCCACAAATGCTGATGATCCAGATATTCAACTAGTCCAAAAACAAGGACATTTCTCAGTGGTACCTCCTCAACCCCCAAACAATTCGAGTTTCTACTTTTAAAAATACACCTTTCCAGAAACAAGTCTCTCACCATTGTCGCTTGCTATAGACCACCCTCTGTCCCCAGCTGTGCCCTGGAAACCATATGTGAATTGATTGCCCCCCCCATTTATCTTCAGAGTTTGTGCTACTAGGTGACCTAAACTGGGACATGCTTAAAACCTCTTGACGCTAGGGGTCAGATTATTATTTATTTTTTAAATAACGTTCCCAAGGTTAACTGACTATTTCTCAGGTCCAGATCGTAGAATATGCATATCATTTACAGATTAGGATAGAAAACACTCCAAAGTTTACAAAACTGTCAAAATATTGTCTGTGAGTATAACAAAACTGATTCTGCAGGCAAAAACCTGAGAAAATCTAACCCGGAAGTTTCCTGGCCCATTTTTCTTCCATTTAAAGGGGTATCAACCAGATTCCTTTTCCAATGGCTTCCTCGGGCTGTGGCCAGGCGTTAGACATAGTTTCAGGCTTTTATTTTGAAAAATCTCGCTCATTTCTCCAATTTCTTTTTCTCTCTTATTGAATAGGTTACGGTCCGGTTGAAATATTATCAATTATGTTTGTTAAAAACAACCTGAGGATTGATTATAAAAAACATTTGACATGTTTCTACGAACATTACGGATACCTTTTGGAATTTTCGTCGAACGGAACGAGGCTTTGGTTTTCTGAACATAACGCGCAACCCAAATGGCGTTTTTTTGTTATAAAAGTAATATTTATCGAACAAAAAGTACATTTGTTGTGTGACTGGGCGTCTCGTGAGTGCAAACATACGAAGATTATCAAAGGTAAGCGATTCATTTTATTGCTTTTCTGACTTTCGTGACCATGCTAATTTGGGGCTAGCTGTTCTAGCATTGATTGATACACTCACAAAAGCTTGGATTGCTTTCGCTGCAAAGCATATTTTCAAAATCTGACACAATAGGTGGATTAACAACAAACTAAGCTGTGTTTTGGTATATTTCACTTGTGATTGCATGATTATAAATATTTTTTGTAATATTTTGCGCCCTGCAATTCAGCGGTTGTTTAGGAAAATGATCCCGTAAAAGGGATCCGTAGCACAGAGAAGTTAACACCCCAGCCATCCTACAATCTAAGCTTGATGCCCTCAATCTCACACAATTTATCAATGAACCTACCAGGTACAACCCCAAATCCGTAAACACGGGCACCCTCATAGATGTCATCCTAACCAACTTGCCCTCCAAATACACCTCTGCTGTTTTCAACCGAGATCTCAGCGATCACTGCCTTATTGCCTGCATCCGTAATGGGTCTGCGGTCAAACGACAACCCCTCATCACTGTCAAACGCTCCCTAAAACACTTCAGCAAGCAGGCCTTTCTAATCAACCTGGCCCGGGTATCCTGGAAGGATATTGACCTCATCTAGTCAGTAGAGGAAGCCTGGTTATTCTTTAAAAGTGCCTTCCTCACCATCTTAAATAAGCATGCCCCATTCAAAAAGTTTAGAACCAGGAACAGATATAGCACTTGGTTCTCTCCAGACCTGACTGCCCTTGACCAGCACAGAAATATACTGTGGCGTTCTGCATTAGCATCAAATAGGCCCCGTGATATGAAACTTTTCAGGGAAGTTAGGAACCAATATACACAGGCAGTTAGGAAAGCTAAGGCTAGATTTTTCAAGCAGAAATTCTCATCCTGTAGCACAAACTCAAAAAAGTTCTGGGACACTGTAAAGTCCATGGAGAATAAGAGCACCTCCTCCCAGCTGCCCACTGCACTGAGGCAAGGAAACACTGTCACCACCGATAAATCCACAATAATTGAGAATTTCAAGAAGCATTTTTTTTTTACGGCTGGCCATGCTTTCCACCTGGCTACCCCTACCCCGATCAACAGCCCTGCACCCCCCACAGCAACTTGCCCAAGCCTCCCCCATTTCTCCTTCACCCAAATCCAGATAGCTGATGTTCTAAAAGAGCTGCGAAATCTGGACCCCTACAAATCAGCCGGGCTAGATAATCTGGACCCTCTCTTTCTAAAATGATCTTCCAAAATTGTCTGAGATTCCCAAAGATTAGAAAGCTGCCGCGGTCATCCAGGGGGAGACACTCTAGACCCAAACTGCTATAGACCTATATCTATCCTACCCTGCCTTTCTAAGGTCTTCGAAAGCCAAGTTAACAAACAGATTACCGACCATTTCGAATCCCACTGTACCTTCTCCGCTATGCAATCTGGTTTCAGAGCTGGTCATGGGTACACCTCAGCCACGCTAAAGGTCCTAAACCTAACCGCCATCGATAAGAGGCAGTACTGTGCAGCTGTATTCATCGAACTGGCCAAAGCTTTCGACTCTGTCAATCACCACATTCTTATCGGCAGACTCAACAGCCTTGGTTTCTCAAATGATTGCCTCGCCTGGTTCACCAACTACTTCTCTGATAGAGTTCAGTGTGTCAAATCGGAGGGCCTGTTGTCCGGACCTCTGGCAGTCTATGAGGGTGCCACAGGGTTCAATTCTTGGGCCGACTCTCTTGATGATGTCGCTCTTGCTGCTAGTGATTCTATGATCCAACTCTACGCAGACGACACCATTCTGTATACCTCTGGCCCTTCTTTGGACTGTGTTAACAAACCTCCAGACGAGCGTCAATGCCATACAACTCCACTTCCGTGGCCTCCAACTCCTCTTAAATGCAAGTAAACCTAAATGCATGCTATTCAACCGATCGCTGCCCACACCTGCCTGCCCGACTAGCATCACTACTCTGGACGGTTCTGACTTAGAATATGTGGACAACTACAAATACCTAGGTGTCTGGTTAGACTGTGAACCATCATCCCCATCCTGAATTCATTTATTTATCTTGCTCCTTGTCATGCCCTGACCTTAGAGAGCCTTTTTATGTCTCTATTTTGTTTGGTCAGGGTGTGATTTGGGGTGGGTATTCTATGTTCTTTAGTTCTATTATTTGTATTTCTATGTTTTGGCCGGGTAGGGTTCTCAATCAGGGACAGCTGTCTATCGTTGTCTCTGATTGAGAACCATACTTAGGTAGCCCTTTTTCCCACCTGTCTTTGTGGGAGGTTAACTTTGTTTGTGGCACATAGCCCTTTAGTTTCACGGTTGTTTTGGATTGTTTATTGTTTTTGTCGGCGTCATATAAATAAAGGAATATGTATGCTCACCACGCTGCACCTTGGTCTACTTCTGTTGACGGCCGTGACACTCCTCTGCACCCCAGTATCTCTACTTGCACATTCATCTTCTGCACATCTACCATTCCAGTGTGTAATTGCTATATTGTAATTACTTCGCCACCATGGCCTATTTATTGCCTTACCTCTCTTATCCTACCTCATTTGCACACACTTTTTTTTTTACCCCTTTTCTCCCCAATTTCGTGCTATCCAATTGGTAGTAGTTACAGTCTCTCATCGCTACAACTCCCGTACAGACTAGGGAGAGGCGAAGGTCGAGAGCCATGCGTCCTCCGAAACACAACCCAACCTAGCCGCACTGCTTCTTGACACAATGCACATTCAACACGGAAGCCAGCCGCACCAATGTCTCGGAGGAAACACTGTACACCTGGCGACCTGGTCAGCGTGAACTGCGCCCGGCCCGCCACAGGAGTCGCTAGTGCGTGATGAGACAAGGATATCCCTGCCGGCCAAACCCTCCCTAACCCGGAAGACGCTGGACCAATTGTGCGTCGCCCCATGGCCCTCCTGGTCGCAGCCGGCTGCGACAGAGCCTGCGACAGAGCCCAGAATCTCTGGTGGCACAGCTAGCACTGCGATGCAGTGACTTAGACCACTGCGTCACCCGGGAGTCTACTGTATTATTGACTGTATGTTTGTTTATTCCATGTGTAACTCTGTGTTGTTGTATGTGTCTTGGCCAGGTCGCAGTTGTAAATGAGAACTTGTTCTCAACTAGCAGCTACCTGGTTAAATGAAGGTGAAATAAATAAATAAAATAAAATATAGCCTCACTACTGTTATTTTACTGCTGCTCTTTATTTGTTTGTTATTTTACTTATGTATTTTTTACTTAACACTTATTTTTCTTAAAACTGCATTTTTGCTTAAGGGCTTATAAGTAAGCATTTCACTGTAAGGTGAATGCGGCGCATGTGACAAATACAAATGTATTTGATTTGATAATAGCAATAAAACACCTCGGGGGTTTGTGGTATATGGTCAATATACCACGTCTATGGGCTGTATCCAGGCACTTCGCGTTGTGTTGTGGCTAAGAACACAGCTCTTAGCCGTGGTATATTGACCATATACCACACCCCCTCGTGCCTTACTGCTTTAATATACCATGGGTATGACACAAAATGACTGTTCTAATTACGTTGGTAACCAGTTTACAATAGCAGTAAGGCACCTCTGGGGTTGGTGGTACATGGCCAATATACCACTGCTAAGGGTTGTATCCAGTAGGGCTGACCCCATTTAGTCGACTGGTCGATTGTTTGGTAGACCGAGATTTCTTTTCTTTCTTTCATATATATATTTTTAAATGTATGGTGTAGAAGACGTGCCTGTCCGAGTAGATTGATCCATTGTGGAGGTCGTGGGGATGGCACAGTCTCAGACATGTGCTACAGAAATTGTATTTGGTTAATTATTGTAATAACAATGGTGCAACATAAATACAATTATATTATTTTATAACAAATGCGCTTTCTACTGTGTTGGATAGTGGTCGCGGTCCGTGGTTCAAAAAACATATCAGTGCGCTATTGAATTGGCGCCTTTTCCTAGACCATGTTGCTATGTGCCTGATAGGAAAGTTAACCAGCATATTGGTGGTGAGAACAATGTGGTACAGGCAGCAGCAGAGTTAGCAGACAAGAAAACAGCCCTTGCCTTAATTGTCTAAGAAAAGTGAAGAGTGTCACGCCCTGACCTTAGTTATCTTTGTTTTCTTTATTATTTTGGTTAGGTCAGGGTGCGACATGGGTGGTATGTGTGTTTTTGTCTGGTCTAGGGTTTTGTATGTCTAGGTTGTGTGTGTAGTCTAGGCATACGTAGGTCTATGGTGTCCTGGATTGGTTCCCAATCAGAGGCAGCTGTTTATCGTTGTCTCTGATTGGGGATCCTATTTAGGTTTAATTGTACCCTGATGAGGACAGCTTGCCTGTCGAAACGTTGGTAAATTAAATGTTTTTGCATCTGAGCTCCTGGAGTGTGCGGCTCTCCTTTATTTTTGGGGATCCTATTTAGGTTGCCATTTTCCAGTTTGGTTTGTGGGTGATTGTCTATGTTGATGTTGCATGTCTGCACTCGTTATCATTAGCGTCACGTTCGTTTGTTATTTTGTATAGTTTGTAATAGTTTGTTTGTGTTCTTTAGTTGTCATTAAATAAGATGTATTCACATCACGCTGCGCTTTGGTCTCCTCACTACAACGATCGTGACAGAGGAGAGAGGAAACCAACTTAATTAGGTCTATATTCAACATCCTAACTGTTAAATGTGCCTGGCTTTATAAATCATCCATATATATCTATAGCCTTTGCTGTAATAAAGGCTTACAAAAACCACAAAAAACATTAGACTCTTGTACGCTTATAATTTATTTTGTGTTGACATTTTCCCAAATGCTCAGAAAAAGGATATAGTAATCTACCAGCACCTGTTTAGAACACATAATATGCATGCAGGGCTTGCTCCATACCTTCTTTTTCTTGATCTCCAGTATTTTCCACAACAAGTCAAATTTATTCCACACATCTGACTTCCCCTTAACCTCCTGCGTAAACAGTAAACATTCCCCCATTTCAAGTTGTCACGTCCTCTGCATACTGTACATTTTGCTGTCACGTGGTATGGTGTTCAGAGTTTGTTATAACCAATTTATTGATGTGATTATGATATGCACAGTATAGGTATCGGTCACGTGCATCCGATGCATACACGTGTCACGTAAAGAGAGCAACGGTTGAAGGAATAAGGAATGATTTTCCTAAACAAATTAGGGGTTTTGGTAACATAACTTTTCAATCAGAAATGGCTGTAATTGATTTTCAGAATTCAGCAACACGGACAGTGCAATACACATTGTTAATGTTCTGTGGTGGTTGCTACAGCAGGGAGGAGAGAGAGACAATGGGTGCTAGTTAGTCACTCGTTGTCATTTTTTTCTTACACAGCGCAGCAAGTCTGAGCTGGGCCCAGCACAATCAAATCAATTGTGGTCAGACTCCCTCTAGTCATTTGTGTGTCTTAATTATTTCATCAAACAGTTCGCTTAAAGTATCAGACAAGCTCAGTGCATATAGATGATTTGATTAAAACACATAGGATGTATCTATATTTGGAAAAATAGACATTTTAACATTTTGACCAATCGATTGGTCGAAAGAACAGAAGATTCTTGGTCAAGCAATACTTTTTTAGTCAGGGACAGCCATAGTATGCAGGCACACTCCGCGTTGCGTTGTGCTAAGGAACAGCCCTTAGCCATGGTACAGTATATTGGCTATATGCCACACACCCCGGGCCTTATTGCTTAAATGCACTGAGACAGGGTCATTACACAGGTCTCTTGATTATTAAAACCATTTTCTACTACTTAATGTGTGACTGTATAAGTTCCATATCCAATAGTCACAATTGAGATTGCATCTTTTACGAAGGCCTGCTGATCTTTGTTAGCCTAAATTGATTTGGTATCTATTGTTATGTTTCGCAGCTCTGCATGGTCATTATAGTACATTAGTGGTGAGGAAGTACGCATCCCACACCGGTATTAACTACATTTGGGTTAATGTATTTAAGCCTTAATGATTAATGTATTTAAGCCTGTATGATTTACAAAACATATTGAGGTGACACAAAGGACTTGCTGAATGTCATGACATAACATCTTTACGTATAAGAATTAGTCAAAAGTGGACAGAATGTACCTGTAAAGGGTGCGTGCTGGTGGCAGGGAAGTCAGGCGCAGGAGAACGAACTTGGTATAAAGGAAGTCGTTTAATAAATGCTCACAAAACTCTGAAAAGAAAAATATACAAAATAATAAAAGTGGGTACAAAACCTGTCGCACATCAGAACATAACTTGCACATAACATACAATCAAACAATCACCGACAAGGACATGAGGGGAAACAGAGGGTTAAATACACAACATGTAATTGACGGGATTGGAACCAGGTGTGAAGGAAGACAAGACAAAACCAATGGAAAATGAAAAATGGATCAGTGATGGCTAGGTCGGTGACGTCGACCCGAACAAGGAGAGGGACCGACTTTGGCGGAAGTTGTGACGGTACCGTATGGCTTCAGTCTAAAAACATAATCCTGATGGAATGAGTCACCATTTAATAGGATATTTTTTCTATTACTCTAATGAAGAAAACGTATGCTTAAAACTACAGAATGCTGCTGATGCGCCACTTATATGAGATGTATAGAGACAGAGGTTTAATTATCATCAGACAATTTATTCCAGAGAATTTGTCAACACATAAGAGTGTAAACCCCTCAGTGTGATTTGTTTCTAGTAGGAAAGTGCTTGCTTAGCTCCCACTCCATTGTCTCTCTCAGCCACCAGCCTTAGACGGATTATAGGAAAGGCCGGGTCTCAGTCAATTAAACAAAGAGGAGTGGGACTGAAGGGTGAAACATATCACAGAATGGATCCGGTACATGCAAAAAATGCACAAACCATCTCCAAACGGCCCTCTGGGCGCTAAGACAAAGAGAGGGGCAAATCAATCAATCAAATGTATTTATAAAGCCCGTCTTACATCAGCTGACGTACCCCAAACAGCAAGCAATGCAGGTGGCTAGGACAAACTCCCTAGAAAGGCCTGAACCTAGGAAGAAACCTAGAGAGGAACCAAGCTATGAGGGGTGGCCAGTCCTCTTCTGACTATGCCAGATTATAACAGAACATGGCCAAGATGTTCAAACGTTCACAGATGACCAGCAGGGTCAATTAATAATAATCACAGACAGCAACTCAGAGCTCTAAACAGAACACAGCTCTGGGTATTTTAACAGCCCTGGGCCTAGCCCCCGAGGCCTTGCCTCTACCACACAGAGCCCAGTAGATCACCAGCACAGGCCACCATACCTGAATAATCTATTACGAACACAGCTGCAGTTCAGGCAAGCTCTTGTTAATAAGATTCAGAGCAAGACGCTGCAGGAAACCTATTGTTTTTCCTGCTTTTTTAGTCCAGCTTTCAGTTTTTCATGTTTTATGGGCCAACCTTTCAAACATCAAGCTACCTTTTCCACTTGACAGGAGGGTAAGAGGCCACATACCAAACACACAGCAATTAACACTATCATGAGTGAGGCCATTGGCTAAAATTCCTAAAATCAAAGCAAAAGTCCGCCTTTCACTACATGTCAAGATTCCAGATGATGTATGCGGGTGAAATCACGGCCAACATGGTCATTATTCTAGTGTGGTTGATAGAAATGACAGCTCTCTAGACACATCTCTAATGGATATCTCAACCTCCATGGCAGGCTCAGACCAACCTCCCAACCTCCATGGCAGGCTCAGACCATCCTCCCAACCTCCATGGCAGGCTCAGACCATCCTCCCAACCTCCATGGCAGGCTCAGACCATCCTCCCAACCTCCATGGCAGGCTCAGACCATCCTCCCAACCTCCATGGCAGGCTCAGACCATCCTCCCAACCTCCATGGCAGGCTCAGACCATCCTCCCAACCTCCATGGCAGGCTCAGACCATCCTCCCAACCTCCATGGCCACCAGCTCTCTGCTTGACCTTTCCCTAAGAACGCCCGGCACAACTTCATTACACCCACTTAATGATGCACCACGCACCGTAGGAGAGAAGAAATAGATACATAAAGAGGAGCAAGGTCGTGACAGAGCCACCAACCTCAAACATCACTGGCATACACACACAGTAGAAATGCCTCATACAGCTTGACCACAGATGGCTAGTTTGCCACCAAGAATCGGACAAAACCTTAGCGGGGATATATAGCGGTGTGAAAGAGACAAACTCCCATTTTCAAGCCAGATTTGTATTCTCCTGAGCATGCAGGCTAAGTGTTTCCCCACTGAGAAATGGCTGTATGCACATGCTGACATGCCGTCCAGAAAGCAAGGTCAAAGGGGCAGGGGCTGGAGATGGGCTGATAAATCTGTTAGCGTGGACACAGACCACTTTGCATTCAACCTGGTGCCATTCAATTATCCCTCCATACCGACCAAGTCTTTGAAGAGCAAAAGGCCCTTTGGTGGGGAGGCTGATCTAAAAAACAATACAAAATACACAGAGGGAATGGCTTCTAAAGGAAAGCATTCTCTGTCTCATTATTCTGCTCATAGGAATCGATGTCTCCACTCATTTATGGACTGAATGTCTTTAACAATAAACAGACTGTAGCCAGTCTGGAAAGTGTATTACGGCAGTAACTTTGGTTCCCACCTGAAGGTTAGCGAGAGTGTCCAAAGACTAGAAAGGGAATCTTTAGAGTGTGAAATTCCTTAGTGTGGATTCAACTTAGTTCCAATTAGAGTTTCTTATCTTTGGTTGAGGAGTGGACAATTATCACTGTCATGGGCCTAACTGTGAAAAAGGACTGTAACAGATCACTCTTACACTCTACATGAAAGCACAATGTCATAACAGAAGAGGCAGAAGAAGAGAATTGTTTTATTTAAAAATATATATATTTTAATGGCTCAATAGTAATACGATAGCCTTCTGAGGCTGCTGTGGCTATCAATATTACCACTTCTCTGCCCATTATTAGCAGTTAGCATACTCTTGTAATATTGATAATCAATAATCAATCATTTCTAACAGAATCAAAGCTGCCGTCATTGTGGTGCTTTAGTCTCTGGAGAGTTGAGAATGGAACCTCAGAGTAACTATCAACAGTGAAAATGAAATCAAATGGCAACAAGGGAGCCATCCATCAGAACCAACTGCATTATTTCATCACGTTGTCAGCGAGACATATAAAAAAACTCAGCCAACACACATCACTAGTGTTTGATGGTATGTTTGGCAGTGCTGTGTATGGACAAACTGTGGCGAGAAGCAGAGTACCATAGAGACTTTGGACTCCTTTTATGTGCACATCTTTATGAGTTTTGATATCCAGATTGGAGCCTTCAAGAAGTAAACAAAGTCAGACAGGCTATTGTGTAACAAGCAGACCCCAGAATTTAGAAGAGGGAAAGAGTTTGAGCTTGTTAGAAAAGTGTATCTTACAGACAAACAAAGCAATGATGCTCATTTTATCATGCATGACCAATTGTGACCGACCGGCTCGATCTTAAGTAGCACAATTTGAAATTGTGTTTTTTGCATTGGATAAAAGTAGAGACTCAGTGTTAGAAAATGGTGGTTCATACATTACACTTGAGGAACCATGGGAAACTAATTCTGCTAGTTTGACAAACTTGTAACCTCAAGTTGACAAACTTGTAACCTCACTTTTGGGAAAATGGCCCTTGAATGTTTTAGTACACCTACTGGAGAGCTCTTCTTTGTCTACACCCATTCAGCATCGTTCAACCCCTCTTAGGTTTGTGCCCCATCCATCTCTTTAACGATTCACATTTGAGGCCATGTACTAAACAACAAAATATTTCAAGACTAAAACCTGGTTTATACTACTGTACGGGTGTGTTCGTAAATGTAATCTGGAGTGCCAGAGTGTGTTCGTAATCTCAGAGCGTTGTCAGATTGTCCGTTCGTAAATTTGAACATTCAAAGCGCACACTGGATGCGCTGGCCGAGGAGTAGGGTTGATCCGAGCGTTCTTACCTAACTACAACGGTCAAGCATGCAAACTAACTGGCTAATGTTGGCTAGCTTGCTATCTATCTTCGAAAGCCAAGTTATCAAACAGATCACCGACCATTTCGAATCCCACCGTACCTTCTCCACTATGCAATCTGGTTTCCGAGCTGGTCATGGGTGCTACTCAGCCACGCTCAAGGTCCTAAACGATATCATAACCAGCATCAATAAAAGACAGTACTGTGCAGCCATCTTCATCGACCTGGCCAAGGCTTTCGACTCTGTCAATCACAGCATTCTTATCGGCACACTCAATAGCCTTGGTTTCTCAAACGACTGCCTCGCCTGGTTCAACAACTTCTTCTCTGATAGAGTTCTGTGTGTCAAATCGGAGGGCCTGTTGTTTGGACCTCTGGCAGTTTCTATGGGGGTGCCACGGGGTTCAATTCTCTGGCCAACTCTTTTCTCTGTATATATCAACAATGTCGCTCTTGCTGCTGGTGACTCTCTGATCTCCTCTACGCAGATGACACCATTCTGTATACATCTGGCCCTTCTTTGGACACTGTGTTAACAAACCTCCAAAGGAGCTTCAATGCCATACCACACTCCTTCCGTGCCCTCCAACTGCTTTTAAATGCTAGTAAAACTAAATGTATGCTCTTCAACCAATTGTTGCCCGCACCCGCCCGCCCGACTAGCATCACTACTCTGGACGGTTCTGACTTATGTGGACATGTGGACAACTACAAATAACTAGGTGTCTGGTTGGACTGTAAACTCTCCTTCCAGACTCACATTAAGCATCTCCAATCCAAAATGAAATCTAGAATCGGCTTCCCATTTCACAACAAAGCCTCCTTCACTCATGCTGCCAAACATACCTTCGTAAAACTGATTATCCTACCGATCCTTGACTTCGGTGATGTCATTTACAAAATAACCTCCAACACTCTACTCAGCAAATTGGATGTAGTCTATCACAGAGCCATTTGTTTTGTCACCAAAGCCCCATATACCACCCACCACTGCGACCTGTATGCTCTCGTTGGCTAGCCCTCGCTACATATTTGTAGCCAAACCCACTGGCTCCAGGTCATCTATATAAGTATTTGCTAGGTAAAGCCCCGCCTTATCTCAGCCCACTGGTCACCATAGCAAAACCTACCCGTAGCACGCGCTCCAGCAGGCATATTTCACTGGTCATCCCCAAAGCCAACACCTCCTTTGGCCACCTTCCCTTCCAGTTCTCTGCTGCAAATGACTGGAACGAATTGCAAAAATCACTGAAGATGGAGACTTATATCTCCCTCTCTAACTTTAAGCATCAGCTGTCAGAGCAGCTTACCAATCACTGTACCTGTACACAGCCCATCTGTAAATAGCACACCCAACTACCTCATCCCCATATTGTTTTAATTATTTATTTATTTTGCACGCCAGTATCTCTACTTGCACATTATCATCTTTACATCTGTCACTCCAGGTTTAATGCTACATTTTAATTATTTCGCCTTTATGGCATATTTACTGCCTTACCTCCC
Source organism: Salvelinus fontinalis (assembly GCF_029448725.1). NCBI lineage: Eukaryota > Metazoa > Chordata > Actinopteri > Salmoniformes > Salmonidae > Salvelinus > Salvelinus fontinalis. The sequence continues at coordinate 27,193,331 of NC_074678.1, forward strand.
TAATCTTGCTACATTTGCACACACTGTACATAGATTTTTCTATTGTGTCATTGACTGTATGTTTGTTTATCCCATGTGTAACTCTGTGTTGTTGTTTTTGTCGCTCTGTTTTGCTTTATCTTGGCCTGGTCGCAGTTGTAAATGAGAACTTGTTCTCAACTGGCCTACCTGATTAAACTAAGGTGAAATAAATAAAATAAAAAATAAAAAATCTACTTCCAAACACAAATGAGAGAATAGCTCACTCTGAACATTTAAGTCTGTTTTTATGTTATCCAGAGCATTGGTGACTGCAACTGTGCTACTGGCAACACTTGAATTATGCTTTTCTGACAACGTTTACTGACACCGGCCATATTCAACCGGTGTTGAGCGAATTTACCAGCTACATCTATCAACAGTTGTCGCAGTGACATCATGAACATTCTATTGAAATGGTTACCTGCATAGTGGGGTATTCTGTTTTGACATGTAGCTATCTAGCTAAACAATGAAACATAATCCCAACTCATAATGTTACTACCCTGCATGAATCTGCATGTAGCTAATCAACCAGGTTCAATGTTAGCTAGCTAACATTAGGCTATGACTAGCAATGCAAATGTCTCTGAGATATGAATAATATTACTACACAGCTCATACATGTCACGCTAGTTAGTGAGCCAGCCAGCTAATGTTACGCTAGCTAGCTAACAGTAGACTTGAAATGAAAATGACTTTATGAAAAAATTTGAAATGTGTAATATCTGAAAATGTAGCTAGCTAGACTCTCTGACCCGTATACATGGATGGACCCTTCTCCCGGTCTGTCTTGGATGCCATGGTTGCCCTTAGTTTGAAGATGTAATCCGAAGACAGGTGTTTTATACAACAGCCTTCTGTGTTGTCTCTTTTTCACTGCGTCTGCATATTTGCTATCAAACGCCAGCATTTTCTCCATCTCCTTAGCTACCATACTCTAATTCCTCTGATTTCAAAACCCGGTCCTCCAGAAAGTGGAGAGCAACACTTATGCAATTCTACTACGTGATACCTTTCAAAAAAGCTGCTTTAGAAAGGAGTACCTACACATACTGACCAGCTCATGTTATAGACAGAAACGTGCTACATGGCTCATCTCTCGGCATGTCCTGCCCACTCATTATCTCAGCCAATCATGGCTAGCAGGAATGTTGCTGACTTTCCGTGGCTAAACCAACTAGAATCGTAACTAAACTATTTTATTTGTATTGACATATAGCATACAAGTTTGTTATTAAGGCACCTGAAAGTTCACATGTTCCAGAAGGCATTTCTGCCAAAAAATGCATTTTGATCAACAACAACAAAAAGTGTACGTTCAAATGGCTCTCCTTTGAAGTAGTGATGTGCGACATACGCCTAGTTTCCTGAAACGAGTCACAATTGAGTTCATGAACTTTATATTCCATTAGATTGTATTTGATGGAGCATTTCATATGTCTGGCCAGAACCCCTTCAGCTCCCAGAGACCTGGAGAGGAGAGTGTTATGGACACCATGTTCTGTGTGTGTCATGGATGCGTAGTCAGTAATACAGGAGGAGGTAACACACTGATGGTTGTAATTACCATAGAAGAAGGAAACAGGCATGCCTTACAATGTCCTTCATTGGTCACGTCATCATGATATGAGGAAAAATGGCAAGAAAAAAAGATTGCTGTTTTGTAAAAGACAGATAGACGTTATCGCTCTCCCAGGGGGGCTCACCATTTCCAGATAAATTGAGTACCCTATTAAAATTAATTGGATAAACTGACTACATACCGTTACAAGCGCAAAGGTCACCTGAGATTATTCAAATACCTTTAATTATTATGAAGACATTTTCCACCAGAAAAAACGGTTGATACAAAGACTTAACATGGTCTGACATGTGACGAGACGAGGCATCAATTACACTGGCCTTTGACAGTGACATATTCAGCTCCCCCAAAAACGGTTGAACAGAATATTACAGGCATATTTAATCTGCATGCGTGGTAGTATAGTGTGAATTAACAAAATATAGTGAAAACACGTCAGTCAACCCACACAGATTTAGGCTTTATATTTACAGTACATAATGGGCCTACATTGAATGTTTTAAAAAAGTCTACTGGAGAAAATAATGTAGCTCTTCATATACATATTTCCCACAGCCTATATTTTCACTCCTCCATCTCTCAGCACAGAACAGAACAGAACATGTGTCTAACTGTTTGTGTTGATGTAAGAGAGGGCTCTCTGGTTAAAGTGTTAATTACACTTGTTTCAGAAGTTGAGAGAATGACTTGAGTTTCTGTTCCAGAGAAAAGTCACATTAATCAACTAATTAATTATCTTAATTAAAGCCCCTCACATGTCAGGCCTGGATGATTACATAATTATTTAAAATAATTGGAGAGTTATTTAATGGCACCTTGAGAGAAGACAGAGGTGAGCTACACTGATTCACAGACACTATGATGGCTCATCTGATGCATGCCTTTATTCCTGCTCTATCCCGTCTGCTCTGGGATTTGCTTTGTACCACACTAGAGAGAGCGAGAGAGTTGCACTAGGCTTTACAGATGTGTTCATATTTTCTCTTAGACTTGTCAGATTTTGGAAAGCAGTTGTAATGGGTTGAAAAACTAAGTCACTAAAAACAGACAACCCTTAATTTCTTTCAACAAAAGTTTATCTTATCAATCTAACTTTTATTCTCTACACTCTTTATCAGTAGTTAGTCCATCAGTCCAATAGATGGCGCTGTTGCACTGTGGTAGTGGGTGAAAGAACAAGTTCTGGCCAAGTGCGAGCACTATTCTTCAAAATAAAGAAAGCGCCAGAACTGTCAAGATGATCCGTTTCTCTTTATCACTAAAGACCACCCTCAGAATCAGTCTGAGACCGGTAAAATTTGAGTGCTCGTGCGGGATCGTTGCTAATCCTGGTTGCTGATCCTACAACACCGAGATACTGAGGGCAGAGCTGCAGAAAAGGCTGCGAGAGTCATCCAGAGAGCTGAGGCTACAGGGAGAACTTCAAGAGTCATCAAAGAGCAGAGTGAAACATCAGGTATCCAGTGAAGATGGTGACGCATTGCAAAATCATCTGGGACATCCAGAAACAGCAAACATCACTGAATGGAAGCCAGCTGCACACACTAGCAGTGGCACTAGACAGCAGGAGCGAGAGAGACATTCTAGAGTCACCTGAGTCCAATGAACCAGAACCCTTTGACTACATCATTGACCGTATCAAGTGTGAGAAGCTGCTGAAGCTGGATGAAAAGGGCTTGTCCTGCCTGCCTGACCTGTATGATCAACTTGATAAACTGTTATCAACCAAATAACATGGCACTACACCAACCGAAGAAAATGACAACACACCAAATAAACACAATGACACTACACCAACCAAGACCAACGACAACACACCAACCGATCAACAACACGACACCAACCAAAGGCACTGTAAGCAATGGTACAAAGCCTGCAGCACCCCTTGTTGCAGAACAGGTATCTGGGTTGGTGAGGGTTACTGATGTAGTCGCAAAGCTGCCCGTAGAGAGTTTAAGATACATGGTGGTCAAATCTCTTATTCTGGGTCTGATTTTACTTACAGCAGTATATGTAAACAAATGGATGAAGGTCTCTGTCTCACCCTGACCTTAGAGATCCTTTTTATGTCTCCATTTCGGTTGGTCAGGGCGTGAGTTGGGGTGGGCATTCTATGTTGTGTTCTATGTTGTCTAGTTCTATGTGTTTGGCCGGGTGTGGTTCTCAATCAGAGGCTATCGTTGTCTCTGATTGAGAACCATACTTAGGTAGCCTTTTCCCACCTGTGTTTGTGGGTAGTTGTTTTGTGTGTCTTCACCTAACAGAACTGTTTAGTTTTCGTTCACTCTCGTTGTTATTTTGTTTAGTGTTCAGTTTTGAATTCAATTATAATATGAACACTTACCACGCTGCGTTTCGGTCTCCTCCATTAGATGATCGTTACAGTCTCAGAGAGAAATATGCTGAGTCAGAGGTAGTTAGAAATGTACTCAAAGTAATCAAACCAGGTACTTTCAGGGACAAACCTCTCAGGGATAGGCGTCCCGGACAACTTCAGGTGAAACTGTAGGGAGCGCAATTCAAATAAATAATCATAAAAATGATGTATATTAAACATTTAGGTACATACAAGTGTCTTATATCGGTTGAAAGCTTAAATTCTTGTTAATCTAACTGCACTGTCCGATTTACAGTAGCTATTACAGCGAAAGCATGCCTTGCGATTGTTTGAGGATGGCGCCCCACATCAAAATATCTTTCCACCGGCACAGGTTTCATAAATTCACAAATAGCGATTAAATATTCACTTTTTTTTTTAAATCTTCGTCGGATTTATCATCCAAAGGGACCCAACTATAACTTATAGTGTCGTTTTGTTAGAGAAAATCCTTCTTTATATCCCAAAAAGTCAGTTTAGTTGGCGCCATCGATTTGAGTAATCCACTCGTTCAACAAGCAGAGAAAATAATCAAAAAATCTACCCCTAAACGTTGTTTCAATAAGTCAAAATACGTTTCTATATACTCCTCAGAAACCCTAAAAGGGTGTGCTTCTACACACACATTAAGTCTCAGTGAAAAATTCGCAAAAATCAGAGATGACATCAAGAACACATCTCTGGTCGTAGTGTGACTGACAACTTCATCCTCGAGCAGAGAACAAAATCAGCCAGTGAGGAAGCAGATAGACAGAAACGTCTAGGTTGCAGTGCTAGACACAGACCAGTAAAAGTCAGCTCAACACAAAAACATGGGGAAAGTGAACAATGTGATCAGTCTCCCCCACCCAGGTTGACGGTGAAGTGAAGACCAACCTCACAGCCATCCAGGAGCTGATTGACACTGTGTTGGCATGTGCTCAAAACCTGGAGAAAATTATGAAACCTACTGCAGGTGAGACCCAGGGATACACATATCCCACACTCTGCAGAGGTCAGACGAGAGGTGAGGCACAAGGATATGCCCCCTCCCCACCATCCAAAGCACAGATGACAGAGAGAATCAACACCCAGGTTAAATATCGAGACTGTGCCCTGCAAGGGCTCGATAGCTGCCCTCTTCCTCTATGGTCAAGAAGGACATAGAGCCATCGGCTGACTGAAGAGACAGACGTCAGGAAACGGGTCCAGGTCGCTCACGGGGGACAGACAATGACTGCAGCAAACAAAACGTCTCCACTCCATGTCAACTGTGTGAAGACAGAGAAACCAGCCACACCACACATAGCAACACCACAACACACTCAGTCTAAAACACCCAATGTGAAACACGTCGCACAGCTCATTGAGAATATATGTATGGTCTCATGTTCAGTCAATGGTGTCAAAGCATAGATGTTGTTAGACACGGGGGCATGGGTTAGCATTGGGCCTGGATATAGAACGCTTTGCCAAGTGTTAAGATACAACCCCTTGAAACTTTGTTAACTGTTGGCCAGCTCCATGTGACTGCAGCCGATGGCACTGCTGTCCCCTTTAATGCATGGTAGAAGTGTTCCTGGGGCTTTTGAGTACTCAACATGGGAAAATGGCCATACATGTGCCTATGCTAGTCAGTTAGATCTGTGTAGACTGTCCACTAATAGGCTTTAATGTCATAGAGGAACTGATCAGAGAAAAGAGCGAACAACATCTCAGTGCTCTGCTAAGTGAAGGGATGAATGTTAGACGATTAGCTGTTGAAACCTTGGTCTCTGGCATTCAAGTTATGACACATAAATAAATGTCACCGACATGTTGTGAAAGTGGGAAAGAAAGGACTCACCATTCATACAGGTCAGATAGCAGAGGTGAAATGCAGAATCAGAATGCAGAATGTTCGAGCCAGCCATGGAGAGCCACTGCCCAGATGGGTTTGAGCTGTTTCCATGCCTCGTGGATGTGCCCTGTGGCGCCTCTATAGTGGTAAAGATTTCAATCCAAAACTCCATACAACATGGCATTTACCTCTCTCAGAGAACAGTGCTGGGCTTGGTAGAGACGATATCTGACATCAGACCTGTAGACACTCCATCTGACAGTTAGAAGAAGCCTGTGAGTCATTTCAGGGATGCTTACCTCTACACAACTCAGCTCCATTCTGAACAACATGAACAGAGAAAAGAGTCACAAACCAGCTGGGTCCAGAAACAAATGTCTCCTCTTGTTGACTTAGAACATCAACAGGAAGAGTAGCAGGAAATGGTCAGAAGAATGTTGTATGAGGTATATGATGTGTTCGCACATTCCAAACCTGAAGCTGAAATACAACTTGAAGGATGAAACGCCTGTCCAGAAAAACTAAAACTCCAATCTGAAAGCCCTATACAAAGAGGTGAAAGAATATGTCCAAAACATGCTGGAAAGAGGCTGGATCAAGAAATCCACTTCGCCACACACATCCCCAGTGGTCTGCGTGCACAAGAAGGACAGCAGCCTGCGGTTATGTGTCGACTTTAGAGAGCTAAATCGCAAGACCGTGCCTGATACCACGGATACAAAACCTACTGGAAAACCTAGGGCGATACACCTGGTTCTCGATACTAGACCAAGGCAGCGCTTACCATAAAGGCTTTTTGGATGAAAGTTCAAGACATACCACCGTGGTCCGGTGACCAAGATACCGTCGGAGTTGAGACAAATCCCTTCTTGTGCTGCACCGGAACCTCCTGTTACTTGACTTACCTAAATTAGTCACTTATGTAACACGACACTCCAACCAAATTTTTGAAAAGAAAGAAAAAATACAGAAACAGACAAGAAACAGTGGCACAGTTGACCAAGAATCGGACAGTTCAGATAAAGAGGAACGCTACTATACTTACCGGTACAGTCCCCGGCTCCACTAGAGCGATGTCAAAGCTGCAACCAAGTTAGCCAGAGCAGCGTATAAGACTGCAATCTACTGCTCAGGAGTTCAGACCTACAGTGACACCACAAGAACCAGAACAGATCGAAGAACAGCCTAAAGAGCCTGAAGTATTATAACGAAACGCTGGAGGAACTCCAAGATGTCGTACCAGTGCAGCAGCCAGGGGTCAATTAAGAGGAAGACAGTTGAAATCGGAAGTTTACATACACTTAGGTTGGAGTCATTAAAACTCGTTTTTCAACCACTCCACAAATTTCTTGTTAACAAACTATAGTTTTGGCAAGTCGATTAGGACATCTACTTTGTGCGTGACACAAGTAATTTGTCCAACAATTGTTACCAGACAGATTATTTCACTGATAATTCCCTGTATCACAATTCCAGTGGGTCAGAAGCTTACATACACTAAGTTGACTGTGCCTTTAAAGACAACCTGAGGTTTGATTATAAAAAACATATTAAATGTTTATACGACCATTTCGGATACTTTTTGGGATTTGTCTAACGGAACACGGCTTCTGTTTTTTCATCATAACGCGCAACCTAAATGGCGTTTTTTTGTGAAAAAAGTAATATTTATCGAACAAAAAGAACATTTGTTGTGTAACTGGGAGTCTCGTATCAAAGGTAAGCGATTAATTTGATTGCTTTTCTTACTTTCGTGACCAAGCTAGCCAAGCTAATATAAGGCTAAGCTGTTATAGCATTGAAAGCTACACTCACAAAAGCTTGGATTTCTTTCGTTGTAAAATATATTTTCAAAATCTGACACGATAGGTGGATTAACAACAAGCTAAGCTGTGTTTTGGTATATTTCACCTGTGATTGCATGATTATAAATATTTTTTGGAATATTTTTTAATCTGATATGCTTGGAAATTTTCATCTTCCTTTCAGGACCGGAACGAGGCTGTAGTTTTTCTCATCATAACACGCAACCCAAATGGCGTTTTTTTGTGCTAAAAGTAATATTTATCGAACAAAAGAAGATTTGTTGTGTAACTGGGAGTCCGTGAGTGGAAACGTCCGAAGATTATCTAAGGTAAGCGATTAATTTTATTGCTTTTCACACTTTTGTGACCATGCTAATTTGGGGCTAGATGATGTAGCATTGAAAGCTACACTCACAAAAGCTTGGATTTCTTTCGCTGTAAAATATATTTTCAAAATCTGACAATATAGGTTGATTAACAACAAGCTAAGCTGTGTTTTGGTATATTTCATTTGTGATTGCATGATTATAAATACACTGCTCAAAAAAATAAAGGGAACACTTAAACAACACAATGTACCTCCACGTCAATCACACTTCTGTGAAATCAAACTGTCCACTTAGGAAGCAACACTGATTGACAATAAATTTCACATGCTGTTGTGCAAATGGAATAGACAAAAGGTGGAAATTATAGGCAATTAGCAAGACACCCCCAAAAAAGGAGTGATTCTGCAGGTGGTGACCACAGACCACTTCTCAGTTCCTATGCTTCCTGGCTGATGTTTTGGTCACTTTTGAATGCTGACGGTGCTCTCACTCTAGTGGTAGCATGAGACGGAGTCTACAACCCACACAAGTGGCTCAGGTAGTGCAGTTCATCCAGGATGGCACATCAATGCGAGCTGTGGCAAAAAGGTTTGCTGTGTCTGTCAGCGTAGTGTCCAGAGCATGGAGGCACTACCAGGAGACAGGCCAGTACATCAGGAGACGTGGAGGAGGCCGTAGGAGGGCAACAACCCAGCAGCAGGACCGCTACCTCCGCCTTTGTGCAAGGAGGTGCACTGCCAGAGCCCTGCAAAATGACCTCCAGCAGGCCACAAATGTGCATGTGTCTGCTCAAACGGTCAGAAACAGACTCCATGAGGGTGGTATGAGGGCCCGACGTCCACAGGTGGGGGTTGTGCTTACAGCACAGCACCGTGCAGGACGTTTGGCATTTGCCAGAGAACACCAAGATTGGCAAATTCGCCACTGGCGCCCTGTGCTCTTCACAGATGAAAGCAGGTTCACACTGAGCACATGAGCACATGTGACAGACGTGACAGAGTCTGGAGACGCCGTGGAGAACGTTCTGCTGCCTGCAACATCCTCCAGCATGACCGGTTTGGCGGTGGATCAGTCATGGTGTGTGGTGGCATTTCTTTGTGGGGCCGCACAGCCCTCCATGTGCTCGCCAGAGGTAGCCTGACTGCCATTAGGTACTGAGATGAGATCCTCAGACCCCTTGTGAGACCATATACTGACACATGCACATTTGTGGCCTGCTGGAGGTCATTTTGCAGGGCTCTGGCAGTGCACCTCCTTGCAACAAAGGCGGAGGTAGCGGTCCTGCTGCTGGGTTGTTGCCCTCCTACGGCCTCCTCCACGTCTCCTGATGTACTGGCCTGTCTCCTGGTAGTGCCTCCATGCTCTGGACACTACACTGACAGACACAGCAAACCTTTTTGCCACAGCTCGCATTGATGTGCCATCCTGGATGAACTGCACTACCTGAGCCACTTGTGTGGGTTGTAGACTCCGTCTCATGCTACCACTAGAGTGAGAGCACCGCCAGCATTCAAAAGTGACCAAAACATCAGCCAGGAAGCATAGGAACTGAGTAGTGGTCTGTGGTCACCACCTGCAGAATCACTCATTTTTTGGGGGTGTCTTGCTAATTGCCTATAATTTCCACCTTTTGTCTATTCCATTTGCACAACAGCATGTTAAATTTATTGTCAATCAGTGTTGCTTCCTAATTGGACAGTTTGATTTCACAGAAGTGTGATTGACTTGGAGTTACATTGTGTTGTTTAAGTGTTCCCTTTATTTTTTTGAGCAGTGTATTTTTAGGAATATTTTTGAATTTGGCGCCCTGCAATTCAGTGGCTGTTTAGGAAAGTGAACCCGTATTCGGTATCCGTAGCGCAGAAAAGTTAAACAGCTTGGAAAATTCCAGAAAATTATATCATGGCTTTAGAAGCTTCTGATAGGCTAATTGACATAATTTGAGTCAATTGGATGTGTACCTGTGGATGTATTTCAAGGCCTCTTTGCTTGACATCATGGGAAAATCAAAAGAACTCAGCCAAGACCTCAGAAAACAAATTGTAGACCTCCACAAGTCTGGTTCATCCTTGGGAGCAATTTCCAAACACCTGAAGGTACCACATTCATCTATACAAACAATAGTACGCGAGTATGAATGTACTTTGGTGCGAAAAGTGCAAATCAATCCCCGAACAACCGCAAAGGACCTTGTGAAGATGCTGGAGGAAACCGGTACAAAAGTATCTATATCCACAGTAAAACGAGTCCTATATCGACATAACCTGAAAGGCCGCTCAGCAAGGAAGAAGGAACTGCTCCAAAACCGCCACAAAAAAGCCAGACTACGGTTTGCAACTGCATATGGGGACAAAGATCGTACTTTTTGGAGAAGTGTCCTCTGGTCTGTTGAAACAAAAATAGAACTGTTTGACCATAATGACCATTGTTATGTTTGGAGGGAAAAGGGGGAGGCTTGCAGGCCGAAGAACACCATCCCAACCGTGAAGCACGGGGGTGGCAGCATCATGTTGTGGTGGTGCTTTGCTGCAGGAGTGACTGGTGCACTTCACAAAATACATTGGCATCATGAGGAAGGAAAATGATGTGGATATATTGAAGCAACATCTCAAGACATCAGTCAGGAAGTTAAATCTTGGGTCTTCCAAATGGGTCTTCCAAATGGACAATGACTTTCAGGGAAAAACCTCTCAGGGATAGGCGTCCCGGACAACTTCCGGTGAAACTGGAGGGAGCGCAATTCAAATAAATAATCATAAAAATGTATATTAAACATTTAGGTACATACAAGTGTCTTATATCGGTTGAAAGCTTAAATTCTTGTTAATCAAACTGCACTGTCCGATTTACAGTAGCTATTACAGCGAAAGCATGCCATGCGATTGTTTGAGGATGGCGCCCCACATCAAAATATTTTTCCACCGGCACAGGTTTCATACATTCACAAATAGCGATTAAATATTCACTTTTTTTTGAAAATCTTCCTCGGATTTATCATCCAAAGGGTCCCAGCTATAACTTATAGTGTCGTTTTGTTAGATAAAATCCTTCTTTATATCCCAAAAAGTCAGTTTAGTTGGCGCCATCGATTTGAGTAACCCACTCGTTCAACAAGCAGAGAAAATAATCAAAAATCTACCCCTACACTTTGTTTCAATAAGTCAAAATACGTTTCTATATACTCCTCAGTAACCCTAAAAGGGTGTGCTTCTACACACACATTAAGTCTCAGTGAAAAATTCGCAAAAATCAGAGATGACATCAAGAACACATCTCTGGTCGTAGTGTGACTGACAACTTCATCCTCGAGCAGAGAACAAAATCAGCCAGTGAGGAAGCAGATAGAGAGAAACGTCTAGGTTGCAGTGCTAGACACAGACCAGTAAATGTCAGCTCAACACAGAAACATGGGGAAAGTGAACAATGTGACCAGTCTCCCCCACCCAGGTTGACGGTGAAGTGAAGACCAACCTCACAGCCATCCAGGAGCTGATTGACACTGTGTTGGCATGTGCTCAAAACCTGGAGAAAATTATGAAACCTACTGCAGGTGAGACCCAGGGATACACATATTCCACACTCTGCAGAGGTCAGACGAGAGGTGAGGTCACCTATCCAAATGGACAATGACCCCAAGCATACTTCCAAATGTGTGGCAAAATGGGTTAAGGACAACAAAGTCAAGGTATTGGAGTGGCCATCACAAAACCCTGACCTCAATCCCATAGAAAATTTGTGGGCAGAACTGAAAAGGCGTGTGCGAGCAAGGCCTACAAACCTGACTCAGTTACACCAGCTCTGTCAGGAAGAATGGGCCAAAATTCACCCAAATTATTGTGGGAAGCTTGCGGAAGGCTACCCGAAACGTTTGACCGAGGTTAAACAATTTAAAGGCGATGCTACCAAATACTAATTGAGTGTATGTAAACTTCTGACCCACTGGGAATGTGGTGAAAAAAATAAAAGCTGAAATAAATCTCTCTACTATTATTCTGACATTTCACATTTTTTAAATAAAGTGGTGATCCTAACTAACCTAAAACAGGGAATTTTTACTAGGATTAAATGTCAGGAATTGTGAAAAACGGAGTTTAAATGTATTTGGCTAAGGTGTATGTAAACTTCCGACTTCAACTGTACCTGTGGAAGGCCTCGGGAAATGTTCACGTATGAAAGGCTGGGCCAACTGTCATTCCAGTCATGGAGAGCGGGAGCAAATGCAGTCCTTTCAGTCCTTACATGACGCCTGGAAACATGATGCCCTATCCAGTGTTCCAATGAGGTTACTGTTGGACATACTAGACGCTGACGAGACAATGACTTGATTACAGACAGACAAACTAATAGATGCCAGGAGTCATCAAAAGAGGAGGGGAGAGTATAAATGGTTGGAACACCCCTTTGTTTTAAACCAAAGTTTATTTGTCTTAACAATCTAACCTATTATTTTCGACATGTTTTAGCAGTAGGTAGTCCATCAGTCCAAAAGATGGCTCTGTTGCACTGTGTTAGTGGGGGAAATAAGTTATGGCCAAGCGAGCGGGAACCGGTTATCGATATTTACCAAAACCACTCCCTTTTCCCAGGATAAATAACTGCGAGAAATTGATAAAAATCGAGTACATTATTTATATGAACAGCATGGCCTGAAATGGAACTGTTAAATGATATGCAATCTCTAAATATGGTTTCTCTCCGGCCTCTGCATGATGAATCATCAACGCTCAGGGTGTGGACAGACAGCTCATCTCAGTATGGAGCGCAGTTCACAATGCATGTAGACCTATCATCTCATCATATCTCATCATGGTCAAGTTTTTTCTTGTGACAGGTAGGCCTGCATTTTCTGCAGCATAGTCTATGCTAATATACTGTAAAGACCAAATGCGTGTCTAATTTATCCATCTAAATCTGGCTTACAGGGTTACCTTATTTAAAAAAAAAATAATATAGCTATTTTTTAATTGCGGCTGCAGAGTTTTAAAACAACCTATGACTTGAATACCACTGCTTTAAATCAGTGCACATGCAAGCACTCTCTCGCAGTCTTTCTCTCTCTCCATCAACTCCAGTCAAATTGCATCCAAAATAGATAATCCTATTCTAGATTGATATATAGATGTCCTAGCCTACCTCTTTCATGTAATAAATTCAATGTAGTATTAGCCTTATATTTAGCTGATGATTGATTGGTTATGCATAATAAGATTCAAACGTATAGCCTCTGTCTCTTGCTCAATACGCACAGACCTGTGTTCCAGGGGCCTGTCTCCTTAAAAAATGTTCCTTAGCTCTTGGAGTCCCATACAGGAAAACCTAGACTAGAATAGTTTGCTGGACATTTTTTGGGTTGCATTTCTAAAACAAATCACACCTACTCCTGCTCCCTACCTCCGGCACTCGACGTCGCCGGTCTACTAAGCACCAGTCCTGGCAACCCACATTATACACACCTGGCAACCATCATTGCGCACACCTGATCCCCATCATTACGCACAACTGGACTTCATCATCCTCCTGATTACTCTCCTTTATTTATCCCTCAGTAGTATCAGTCATTAGGTAGTATCGGTCACCTGTATCGGTTCATTATTAAACTCACCTTCTGCACTTGCTTCCTGACTCCCACCGTATACGTTACATACCAATAGACTTTCGAAGAGGGTCCCAAGCTCTTGTTTTCTTAATGTTACATACAGCAAGCAATAGAACTCACAGGTAGTTTGAAAGAAGAGCGAACATATACAGTACATTCAGAAAGTATTCAGACCCCTTGACTTTTTCCACATTTTGTTACCTTACAACCTTATTCTAAAATTCATAAAATAGTTTTTTTCTTCATCAATCTACATACAATACACCATAATGACAAAGCAAAAAAAAAAATAAGAATTTGGGGGCAAATGTATAAAAAAAAAATTATGGAAAAATTTGTTTGTTGAAGCACCTTTGGCAGTGATTACAGCTTCGAGTCTTCTTGGGTATGACGCTTGGCACACCTGTATTTTGGGAGTTTCTCTCATTCTCCTCTGTAGGTCCTCTCAAGCTCTGTGAGGTCGGATGGGGAGTGTCGCTGCACAGCTATTTTCAGGTCTCTCCAGAGATATTCGATCGGGTTCAGGTCCGGGCACTGGCTGGGCCATTGAGGGACATTCAGACTTTTTCACATTTTGTTACATTACAGCCTTGATCCAAAATAGGTCAAATAAATAATTTTCCTCATCAATCTACACACAATATCCCACCATGACAAAGTGAAAACAGGTGTTTAGACATTTTTGCAAATGTATTAAAAATAAAGAACATAAATACCTTATTTACATAAGTATTCAGACCCTTTGCTATGAGACTCGAAATTGAGCTCAGGTGAAATATGTTTCCATTGGCCATCCTTGAGATGTTTCTACAACTTGATTGGAGTCTACTTGTGGTAAATTCAATTGATTGGACATGATTTAGAAAGGCACAAACCTGTCTATATAATGTCCCACAGTGCATGTCAGAGCAAAAACCAAGACATGAGGTCAAAGGAATAGCCCGTAGAGCTCCGAGACAGGATTGTGTCGAGGCACAGATCTGGGGAAGGGTGCCAAAACATTTCTGCAGCATTGAAGGTCCTCAAGAACACAGTGGCCATCATTCTTCAATGGAAGAAGTTTGGATCCACCAAGACTCTTCCTAGAGCTCGCTGCCCGGCCAAACTGAGCAATCAAGAGAGAAGGGCCTTGGTCAGGGAGGTGACCAAGAACCCAAAGGTCACTCTGACAGAGCTCCAGAGTTACTCTGTGGAGATTGGAGAACCTTCCAGAAAGACAACCATCTCTGCAGCACTCCGCTAATCAGGCCTTTATGGTAGAGTGGTCAGACGGAAGCCACTTCTCAATTAAAGGCACATGACAGCCCACTTGGAGTTTTCCAAAATGCACCTGAATGTCTCTCAGACCATGAGAAACTAGATGCTCTGGTCTGATGAAAGCAAGATTGAACTCTTTGGCCTGAATGCCAAGAGTCACGTCTGGAGGAAACATGGCACCATCCCTACGGTGAAGCATGGTGGTGGCAACATGTTGTGGGGATGTTTTTCAGTAGCAGGGACTGTGAGACTAGTCAGGATTGAGGGTAAGATTAACAGAGAAAAGTACAGAGAGATAATTGATGAAAACCTGCTCCAGAGCGATCAAGACCTCAGACTGGGGTGGGGGGGGTTCACATTCGAACAGGACAACGACCTTAAGCACACCGCCAAGACATGCTTTGGGACAAGTCTCTGAATATTCTTGAGTCCCCCAGCCAGAGCCCGGACTTGAACCCGATCAAACATCTCTGGAGAGACCTGAAAAAACTGTGGGAGAGAAATGGGAGAAACACCCCAAATACAGGTGTGCCAAGATTGTAGCGTCATACCCAAGAAGACAAGGCTCTAATCGCTGCCAAAGATGCTTCAACAAAGTACTGAGTAAAGGATCTGAATACTTATGTAAATGTGATATATATATATTTATTTTTTTATTATTATGCATTTGCAAAAAAAAAATTACCTGTTTGTGATTTGTCATTATGGGATATTGTTTGTAGATTGATGAGAAGAAAAAAAAACTATTTTATCCATTTTAGAATAAGGCTGTAACGTTACAAAATGTGGAAAAAGTCAAGAGGTCTGAATACTTTTCGATTGAACTGTACTTTATAATGCTCTTGAATGACACATCCGGTTTTGGCGGGAAATACCGGGTTATGCAGGAGAAAAGTGGATTAATCTCGGGAATAAACATTTGTAAAATACCAGGAAAATATTCAACCCTAGTGTGCACTATTCTTTAAAATAAAGAAAGTGACCAGAACTGTCGACGATAACTTTTGTGGCAGTTTCTCTTCATCACTACAGGCCACCTTCAGATTCAATCTGAGGCCGGTGACATAATCACAAACAGTGCACATTCCGTCCTCTGAACAAGTTCCATTTGCTGTAATCACTATTAATCCTTCTCGAGTTCAGTTATCCTCTCAGTATGGGCTTTTAAGACACTTTTCATACACACAACCATTTGGTACCTGGCTGTCTGTAATTCCAGATTATTATGGGATGAGTTGTACAGTGCTTTATCTGTCATGGGAATGATTAACTGCTTACAATGTTAATGAAATTAGCCAGACAAGGCAAGTATTTAATTCTCTTTTGGCCTATTAAACTCTCTGACGATTCTCAATTCACTACATTTCTTTCAATGGACTTTTCTGGGTAATAGAATTTCCAACAAATCCTGCAACTAAAATGAACAGAGTTGAAAAGAAGGAAAGGCTCATGTTGGCCATGGCTATTATGAATCATGTGTACAGCCGTCTTTTGTTTTTCATTTGAAGTGTGGCCCATTGTGATCGCAGGCCCGGTGAAATACGGTTACAGCAGTGAGATAGCAGAGTGTTATTGTGATTAGGGTGAGAGCCATTGTACCAGAACACATTCACAGACATTTAAAAGTAGCTCAAGCATTAAAATTAGCATTTGTGTGGGCGCGTGCTGTTCTGGCTGCTAATGCAAAATAATAATTCCCTGGGTCTGGACTTCTCCAGACCCAGATACTGTAATAGGTTTCTTTATAAAAAATATAATTTCTGGTACATTTCCGGTACAAATTGTATGTCTATGTTTGAATAAATTAGCACAAATTGCTTCTGTGATGAATTGCTCAAGGAGTGTGAAGATAGGAAGATGGAGGATGCTATACTAAACATGCCTCATCTTGAATAATTGAAAAATAATGTAAAGAAAATGGACATGGTGGTTTTGAAAAACAAATGCTCAAGCATATTAAATTGCAGTTAATAATCTCACAACTCAGTGAAAATCTTGGTCAAAATTTGTCATATCCAATTACGATCTTGTCTCATTGCTGCAGCTCCCCAACGGGCTCGGGAGAGGCGAAGGTCGACTCATGCATCCCCCGAAACACCTGCCCGCTTAACCCGAAAGCCAATGTGTAGTGGGAAACTGTTCAGCCGACGACAGAAGTCATTATGCAGGCGCCTGGCAAGCCACAAGGAGTCGCTAGAGCGTGTTGAGCCAAGTAAAGCCCCCCCCCTGGCCAAACCTTCCCCAAACACGGACGACGCTGGGCTAATTGTGCGCCGCCTTATGGGATTCCCAGTCACGGGCCAGTTGTGACACAGCCTGGGATAAAACCCGGGTCTGTAGTGACGTCTCAAGCACTGTGATGCAGTGCCTTAAACTGCTGCGCCACTCGGTAGGCCTGGTCGAAACTTTTGAATGACAAATCATCTGTACCCACTTCTAGGTCCGACTATAACAAATGGAAATAGCTACAAAAGCTACATAACCAAAATGAAGCGGCCAAAGAATTTCCATTTTATATAAAAGTCCACTAAGAAAAGAATCCAATTGGATGAAATGAAAGGAAACAGCGAGAGATCCTCACCTTCAAATTTTATTCTGAGACCTCCGTCATTGTTCAAAGATATGTTCATTCTACACAGTAGACAGAATGGGCTAAAGAATCCAGCACAGCAGAAATAATGTGGGAGGCAAAACTCTTCTCAGTCAATTTGAAATAATTTCTCGCAGAGTATCTGTAATTACCAGGGCCTCACATAGTGTGGGTCACAACTTATAACACACAGATAGGTTAGCATGGATACCATCATCAGCTAATAATGTGGCTTCAAGGTAAACGAGTGGTATTAGAGTTTGAAAGAGAAAAGAGAGCATAGGAATACTAGGGCTATTTCAATCAAAGGGACTGCCCAACAATCAGACATCTCATTAATAATAACACCTACTGTAGCATATTTCGTTCCTTCTATTGATGTCCTAGGGAAATGCAAAGACATTCAAAATAAATGTAAGGTATGGAGATGTCAGGGAGGATGTCATCTATTCTAGTGCTTTCTTTACCACTCAGAAAGCATTCACACCCCTTGACTTTTCCACATTCTGTTGTGTTACAGCCTGAATTTGAAATGGATTACATTTCGATTTTGTCACTGGCCTACACACAATACCCCATAATGTCAAAGTGAAATGATGTTCTTTCCCATATTTTTCCAAATTAATTACAAATGAAAAGGTGAAATGTATTCAACCCCTTTGTTATGGCAAGCCTAAATCAGTTCAGGAGTAACAAATGTGCTTAAAAAGTCACATAGTAAGTTGCATGGACTCACTCCGTGTGCAATAATAGTGTTTAACACATGCAATTATCTGTAAGGTCCCTCAGCTGAGCAGTGAATTTGAACACAGATTCAATAAAATCCACCTATTGGTAGAGGGGTAAACATAAAAGATCAGAAATTGAATATCCCTTTGACCATGGTGAAGTTATTAATTACACTTCAGATGGTGTATCAATACACCCAGTCACTACAAAGATACAGGCGTCCTTCCTAATTCAGTTGCCAGAGATGAAGGAAACCGCTCAGGGATTTCACCATGATGCCAATGGTGACTTTAAAAGAGAAAACAGAGGATGGATCAACAACATCGTAGTTACTTCAAAATACTGACCTAGACGAGAGAGTGAAAAGAAGGACGCATGTACAGAAAACAAAAATTCCAGAACCTGCATCCTGTTAGCAACAAGGCACAAAAGGAAAACTCCAAAAAATGTGGCAAAGCAATTCACTTTTTGTCCTGAATACAAAGTGTTATGTTTGGGGCAAATCCAACACATTACTGAGTACCACTCTCCATATTTTCAAGCATGGTGGTGGCAGCATCAAAGTATGGGTATGCTTGTAATCAAGGACTGTTGAGTTTTTCAGGATGAAAAGAATGGAATGAAGCTAAGCACAGGCAAATTCCTAGAGAAAACCTGGTTCAGTCTGCTTTCCTCCAAACACTGGGAGATGAATTCACCTTTCAGAAGGAAAATAACCTAAAACACAACACCAAATCTACACTGGAGTTGCTTACCAAGAAGACAGTGAATGTTCCTGAGTGATCGAGCTACAGTTTTGACTTAAATCTACCTGAAAATCTATGGCAAGACCTGAAAATGGTTGTCTGGCAATGGTCGTCTACAGTATTTAATCATTTTTTAATTCAGCCTGTAACTATAGTAAGTCAAGGGGTATGAATACATTCTGACGGCACTGTACAAATAACACATACAAGTGTTCACAAGCCCATCCATTCCTTCTAAAACAGCCAGAGATTTCCATTAAGTCGATGCTTCAACCAGATGGTAAGCAAAAAAAAATCACTCCCACAGATCAAGCTCTAAGATGTCACTCCACTCATCAAAACATTGCAGTGGAAATACAAGCTTATAGTAGGATGGCTCACTTGAGCCGTGCCCAACCACCAACCCACTCATTTATCAACATAATATTGCTAGCTCATTGCCGACTCTCCCACACATTCCAGCATCCTCAGAGAGGCTCTATTTTTCTCAGATAATGGTCCAACAAGCAACATGGCCAGTATATTAATATGTAGTTGGAAAAGCAGGAGCTACCACTGGCCAGCCACCCTCCCTCCCACCCTCTCACCACTCCTGCTGCTTCCCTGACTTTCCACGCAGGACCATTCATTAACTTGACACATGTAGAGAGAGATTAGGATCACATTTGAACGTAGCTGAGGCAAATTTAACATGTCTGACTCTGAGGGGTTTCAATTGGGCCTGTGAGAGATCACAAGGGAATAGAACATATCCATCAGATGATGTGAAGGACCAGATATGTGTGTATCTACAGAGATGTGTGTCAGGTCCTGCTTTTTCAGAGAGTAGGTCATCAGTCACATGGTGTTCAAGTCAGAATGGCAATGAGCATCCTTCAAAGCACACCTAGAAAGATCTGGGTATGGTCGGGGAGTAATCACTTATATTTTAAAGATCTGGGTATGGTCGGGGAGTAATCACTTATATTTTACAGATCTGGGTATGGTCGGGGAGTAATCACTTATATTTTACAGATCTGGGTATGGTCGGGGAGTAATCACTTATATTTTAAAGATCTGGGTATGGTCGGGGAGTAATCACTTATATTTTACAGATCTGGGTATGGTCGGGGAGTAATCACTTATATTTTAAAGATCTGGGTATGGTCGGGGAGTAATCACTTATATTTTACAGATCTGGGTATGGTCGGGGAGTAATCACTTATATTTTACAGATCTGGGTATGGTCGGGGAGTAATCACTTATATTTTAAAGATCTGGGTATGGTCGGGGAGTAATCACTTATATTTTACAGATCTGGGTATGGTCGGGGAGTAATCACTTATATTTTAAAGATCTGGGTATGGTCGGGGAGTAATCACTTATATTTTACAGATCTGGGTATGGTCGGGGAGTAATCACTTATATTTTAAAGATCTGGGTATGGTCGGGGAGTAATCACTTATATTTTACAGATCTGGGTATGGTCGGGGAGTAATCACTTATATTTTAAAGATCTGGGTATGGTCGGGGAGTAATCACTTATATTTTACAGATCTGGGTATGGTCGGGGAGTAATCACTTATATTTTAAAGATCTGGGTATGGTCGGGGAGTAATCACTTATATTTTACAGATCTGGGTATGGTCGGGGAGTAATCACTTATATTTTACAGATCTGGGTATGGTCGGGGAGTAATCACTTATATTTTACAGATCTGGGTATGGTCGGGGAGTAATCACTTATATTTTAAAGATCTGGGTATGGTCGGGGAGTAATCACTTATATTTTAAAGATCTGGGTATGGTCGGGGAGTAATCACTTATATTTTAAAGATCTGGGTATGGTCGGGGTGTAATCACTTATATTTTAAAGATCTGGGTATGGTCGGGGAGTAATCACTTATATTTTACAGATCTGGGTATGGTCGGGGAGTAATCACTTATATTTTACAGATATGGGTATGGTCGGGGTGTAATCACTTATATTTTACAGATCTGGGTATGGTCGGGGTGTAATCACTTATATTTTACAGATCTGGGTATGGTCGGGGAGTAATCACTTATATTTTACAGATCTGGGTATGGTCGGGGAGTAATCACTTATATTTTACAGATCTGGGTATGGTCCGGGAGAAATCACTTATATTTTAAAGATCTGGGTATGGTCGGGGTGTAATCACTTATATTTTAAAGACCTGGGTATGGTCGGGGTGTAATCACTTATATTTTAAAGACCTGGGTATGGTCGGGGTGTAATCACTTATATTTTAAAGACCTGGGTATGGTCGGGGTGTAATCACTTATATTTTAAAGACCTGGGTATGGTACGGGAGAAATCACTTATATTTTAAAGATCTGGGTATGGTACGGGAGAAATCACTTATATTTGAAAGACCTGGGTATGGTACGGGAGAAATCACTTATATTTTAAAGACCTGGGTATGGTCGGGGTGTAATCACTTATATTTTAAAGACCTGGGTATGGTACGGGAGAAATCACTTATATTTTAAAGGATCTGGCAGCACAATAACCACATCATATTCATGAATCTTTCCTGTAGGTGCATAGACCTTCTGTGGAGCGAGCGAGAGAAAAAAACAGTGTAAATTTGTAACCTTAGAAACTGTTCCCTTGGAAACAAGAGGGGAAAGTGGAACTGCAAGTTGTGTAAGGAGAGAATAGATGAGGAGCACAGGATAACGAAGTTACATTTTAATTCACTGTCATCAAAGTTATGTGGAATTGTAGCAGACAAATAGGAAAAATAATTACTGGAACCAAGACAAATGGTGTACCAATGCCATAAACATAAACATGCAAGCATTGTCTCATCAGATTGTAAAGTACAAAATGGTCTAAAGCAGGTACAAGCAAACACACCCAATGCCAATGTCCATGTGTATTTCTCTAGACGTAAGATATAACAGGCTCAACCTTGTTGAGAAGTTGATTAATATATGTAGCCAGTGCTGTGTCATGTTGATGAACATCCTCCCCTAACAGAGCTATTTTTAATGTGGCACGTGTAAACAATGCAGTGCCACCATACACCCCCTGGCACCCATCCATCCAGAGCTCTGTTCGTGAGAAAGGGACAGAGACACATTTAATCACCTCTTCGGGTTCATTACACACTTGGGCCAGCACCAGTTCATGTACAGTTCCTTAGATGAATGTGTGTGTGTGTGTGTGTGTGTGTGTGTGTGTGTGTGTGTGTGTGTGTGTGTGTGTGTGTGTGTGTGTGTGTGTGTGTGTGTGTGTGTGTGTGTGTGTGTGTGTGTGTGTGTGTGTGTGTGTGTGTGTGTGTGTGTGTGTGTGTGTGTGTGTGTGTGTGTGTGTGTGTGTGTGTTTGGCTTTAAATGTTTTCCATGTTTACCCATCCCTACTCTCTGCAAAGAAGAGCTGACATCAGAAGGAAGAAAATATAATTTTTGGCACCAATTTTAATTGGCTTTATTGCTGCAATAAATGAATGCAAGATGCAAATGTGCATGAATAAGTTACTAGATAAACCCATTTCACAGTACAACAGCTGGGCGTTGTTTCTCTCATTTCCATTTGAAATCGAAATGACATGAATGCACATATTTGCGCTCAGCGCCATCTTAGAGAAGGATTAATAAAATAACCAGATATGTAATACTTGCCTATCCCCTTCACACAAAACATAAATATCATGTCGATGGAGGATTGCCTCAGAGGCTACGGATGCCAATATTGGATTTACAGACTAGGCCTTTAAGGACAACAAAATCAGATCATCAAGAGATAGTCTTCTAAAACCCTGGGACATACTGAAGCCAAAACACAAACAGTCCTTACTGCTACAGATAATCAAGCATATAGAATGCTGGATGGTGACTGTGTTTTGTGGTCTCTCTCTATTGCTTAGTGTGTAATCCATCTTGTGTTGTCAGCATGCTGGTTGGCCTAATCAAGCAGCCATTTTTCTTGTAGGTCTCCTGTCAGAGCCTTTCTGTATTGAGAGTGACACAGGCAGCCGGTGACTGCACTCCAGCACCACACACCACCATGCACTCCCTGTCTCTTTGACAGTAACACAGTCCTGATACATCTCTTAAGAGACCCCAGAAACTCTGCTCTCTCCCTCCCTCTCTTGCTCCATCCTTTTCTCTCTCCACCTCCCTCAATGCACAAGCAAGGCTGTCACTCATCTTTCTCCATCTCTCTTAAGCCCCCTCTTTCTTGTTTTCTCTAGCTCTATCCCTTTCTCTCGGTCTTTCTCTCCATTGCACTCTCTCCACAGCTGTCTGGGGGGACCATCCTGCCTATCTGTGTTGTTGTTTCAGAAAAGCACGCATTCTACTCCTGCTCTATTGTGGCAAAGGCAAACAGTGTTGAGTGGGTTGTGTGGTGGGCCTGGCTTTCATTTTACAGCTCATTTAAATAGACAAGCTGCATAAAATATAGAGTCACATTCCATGGATCCATTATCGTAAACCTCAACGCCTTCCTCCCCACACTTAAAGAGCACAAACAGACTTACACTGACAAGCATGTAGCAATGTCAAACACAAATAACACACTAAACCTGATTTCTGCCTCTTTCTGTGCGCTGGTAATTACCTTAATTTATTCTCAATTGGATGCCTCCCTTGAAGACAGTGTAAATGTGTTCCTCCACCCCTCATTTCATTCAAGGTGGCCTTCCGCTACACCTCTGCTAATGGCTAAGTCAACTGCCGTCTGTACCCTTCACCCCTCTCCCTTTCTCTCCCTCTCTCAGATGAGCCTGTCACTCAACCAGGTCCCTGAACGCCCTCCATCTATCTATCTATCCATCCACCCAACCCAGCCCACCACCACCGCCTCTTCCAGCTTCCACCTCCGCTTCCATCCACACAAAGACACATCAAGTATAATGAGTGAACATGTTTTCATGTGACTCATTTGATTTGGAGACAGGCTGAGGTGAAAACAATACTCAAGAGGAGGAGGGTGGAAGAGATTGATTTTTCACTGACATTTTTCTCTGAACTTGTCATCCAGACAAGAAAATAGCACAGCTAATATACCACCATACTTGTTAGTTTCTTAGCAACTGCTTCCACCTTGGGCCCACATCTATAGAGACTATAATCTAACATCCAACTCTTTGCTAAGACCACAGTACTAGGGGAGAGTGGGGTAAGTTGAACCACACTTGTTTCTAGGAAACCATACACCAAATTATTAATTTGAACAAATATTTACGAAAATGTCATAATTTCATGGAGTCTGTGAAGGAAGAAACCACATGCCAAAAGTGGTAAGCAATTTAGGTTTTCTCCAAGTCAAATTCATTTCTAGAAGTTTCAGGATGCTTGTATCTAAACCAAATTAGATAATTTTAAGATTGTTCTAAACCAGTTGGAGTCTATAAGTTTCAACATGAGGTCCTAAACCTAGCATGAAAGTGCATCCTTGTAGCTGTGTGGGCTAATATAGTCAAAATGTTTGCCTTGGGGTAAGTTGAGCCAATGGCAAGTGTATATGAAGGATATGGGATATGAGGTAACAATAGGGCCTGGCCCATGTTAAAAGTTTTTTTTAAGTAAAAAGTGCTTGTTAGGTGTTA
The DNA here is from genome assembly GCF_029448725.1 of Salvelinus fontinalis. NCBI lineage: Eukaryota > Metazoa > Chordata > Actinopteri > Salmoniformes > Salmonidae > Salvelinus > Salvelinus fontinalis. The sequence goes on from NC_074678.1 coordinate 27,217,742, forward strand.
AACCTGTGTTAAAAGATGCTCAAAATTATTAAAAACAAAAAAGTGATTGGGATTGTATTGAATTGTGTTTGGGAAATAAAGATACATGTTTTAAAAAGGTAGTGCGGCTTAATTTACCCTGTCTCGCCGCACAACTTACCCCATACCCGGGGTAAGTTTTGCCAAGAGACCACATTTTTGTACAAATTATGTTTTCAAAAATATAATGTTAACATGAATTCTGATTATTGTCCAGGGATACACAACATCCTGAAATATATGTTGATATCTTTGTTAGAAAAAATACTATACAGTATTTCCCTTGATGGAGTGATGCCAAATTTAAAAAAAATTCAACTTACCACACTCTCCCCTATAATACATATTGATTTACATTTGATATCACATATTAATAAAAAGCCACACACTTCTGTTATAACATATACATTTCCTGAGGGCTTTAATATTGTGTTTTAACCTCAGGGAAGCTTAGGTATGCAAATAACTTTTAATGTATGATTTGGAAGCTACAGTCCTAAGACTAAATCAATATGATGGCATTATAATACTTTGTATGTATGACCATTTGTGTAATGTGGATTTTATTTCATTGATGAATTCGAAATATTTCAAACTTCATCTTTCATGAGTAGTTTAACCTGATGAGGATAGAGGGCGCTATTTACACTTTGGGGGAAAAACGTGCCCAATTTAAACGGCCTCGTACTCTATTCTTGCTCGTACAATATGCATATTATTATTACTATTGGATAGAAAACACTCTAGTTTCTAAAACCGTTTGAATTTTGTCTGTGAGTAAAACAGAACTCATTTGGCAGCACACTTTCTGACCAGGAAGTGGAAAGTCTGAAAAGTATGCTCTGTTCAAGGGCCTGCCTATAAATGGGGATGATACATATGAGTATACATGCACGTCATACACCTTCCCCTAGATGTCAAGAGGATGTGAGAGAAGAAATGAAGTGTTTATCTTGGTCTGACGTGGAATATATCCTCATGGCACGACGAGTCGTCCATTTCCTGTTTTCTGGAAAGCGCGCAGATGGACCTGGAATTGCCTTTTGACAAGCCATCGTTATATCTCCGGCTTTGATTTTATTTGATACATGTCACAATATCATCGTAAAGTATGTTTTTTCAGTATAGTTTTATTAGATTTTTGAAATTTATTCGGGACGTTAGGCGTGTTGCGTTGTGTGCCTTTTTTCAGAAAGGAGAGCTTCACGCCACTTGGCCAGTGTGCTTGCTAATTCAAGAGGGAAAAACGATGTTCTAAATCCAAACAACGACTGTTCTGGACAAAGATATTTTTAGAATTCTAACACTGCGATTGCATTAAGAACTAATGGATCTATCATTTCCTATACAACATGTATTTTTTGTAATGTTTATGAATAGCTATTTGGTCAGAATAGGTGAGAGTCTAATAGAAATATCCGCACATTCTGGGAAAAGGAAGCTACGTTAGCATAATGGATAACCACTGATTTCAGCTCTAAATATGCACATTTTCGAACAAAACATAAGTGTATGTATAACCTGATGTTATAGGACTGTCATCTGAGGAAGGTTAATGAAGGTTAGTGAAAATTGATATCTTTTGCTGGTTTATTCGCTAACGCTAACGTGCCTATTGCTATCGCTAACGTGCCTTGATGAATGAATGTGGTTGTGTGTAGGCTATTGTAGTAAGCTAATATAATGCTATATTGTGTTTTCGCTGTAAAACACTTAAAAAATCTGAAATATTGTCTGGATTCACAAGATGCTTGTCTTTCATTTGCTGTACACAATGCATTTTTCAGAAATGTTTTATGATGAGTATTTAGGTATTCCACGTTGGTCTCTATAATTACTCTGGCTGCTTCGGTGCTATTTTTGACGGTAGCTGTGATGGTAGCTGCAATGTAAAACTGATTTATACCTCAAATATGCACATTTTTCAAACAAAACATAGATTTATTGTGTAACATGTTATAAGACTGTCATCTGATGAAGTTGTTTCTTGGTTAGTTTGGTTGGTTCTTGGTTAGTTAGGTTGGCTTTGTGCATACTACCTGTGCTGTGAAAAATGTCTGTCCTTCTTTGTATTTGGTGGTGAGCTAACATAAATATACGTGCTGTTTTCGCTGTAAAACATTTTAGAAAATCGGACATGTTGACTGGATTCACAAGATGTGTATCTTTCATTTGCTGTATTGGACTTCAAAAATATTTTTTGAATTTCGCGCTCTGCCTTTTCAGTGGAATGTGGGAGTCCAGCGGAACGCCTCGGCCAGACAGGTTAATGGATGAGCATCATGTCTAGACAGTCCCATTTTGAAAGAGAGCAGTAGAAGTAATGCTACAGTAGCTATCAGAGCCACAGACACTCGACTCATATTAGCATCTTTCCTTGAGGGTGGGACATAGAAAATGAATGACCCCCGATTTTCTCGCCTGTGTAAATTTTGTTTAGCAAATTTCCTTCAACTCCAGGAGAGGCAGCCCACTGGCACACATTGATTGAATCAATGTTGCTTCCACGTCATTTCAATGAAATTACGTTGAACCAACGTAGAATAGACGTTGAATTGGATGTCTGTGCCCAGTGAGAGACGTATTACTCACAATTGTCAAACAATTATCTACGTATTTTTATTTTATTTAAAAATGTATATTTTTACCCCTTTTTCGTGGTTTCCAAATTGGTAGTTACAGTCTTGTCTCATTGCTGCAACTCCCGTACGGACTCGGGAGAGGCTAAGGTCGAGAGCCATGTGTCCTCCGAAACACAACCCAACAAAGCCGTACTGCTTCTTGACACAATGCCCGCTTAACCCGGAAGCCAGCCGCACCAATGAGTCGGAGGAAACACTGTGCACCTTGCGACCGTGTCAGCGTGCAATGCACCCGGTCCGCCACAGGAGTCGCTAGTGTGCAATGGGACAAGGACATCCCTGCAGGCCAAACCCTCCCCTAACCCGGACGACGCTGGGCCAATTGTGCGCCGCCCCATGGGTCTCCCGGTCGCAGCCGGCTGCGACAGAGCCTGGACTCAAACCCAGAATCTCTAGTGGCACAGCTAGCACTGCGATGCAGTGCCTTAGACCACTGCACCACTCGGGATGCCCATTTACGTGTTTTTATGGCAAATGGAATCAACATCCAGACTGGAGATGCTATGCCAGTACTGATATGATTCTGATAATGTGATTGACACATGAACAAGGTCATGGATCAATGCAATATGAAAGGCAAATTACTATGGATTGAGTTACCATTAACATTGTAAACTAGTGGTCAGAGCTGGGTAATTTGTCTTGTAGGTATGGTAGATGAGAATTTCCACAACGTGCCTCCAGAACCTCATTGCCTCATTCTTATTCCTCTGTTAGCTGTCTGCAGCTGTGAGGGAAGCGTTCACTGTGTAAACCATTACACCCGACAAGCACATACAGTACCAGTCAAAAGTTGACACACCTTCTCATTCAAGGGTTTTCCCTTATTTTTTACTATTTTCTACATTGTAGAATAATAGTGAAGACATCAAAACTATCAAATAACACATATGGAATCATGTAGTAACCTAAAAAGTTTTATACAAATGCAAAAATATTTTTTATTTTATTTTTTAATTACATTTATTTTTTAATTAAAACACAAATTGAAACACTAAGAATTCTAATAGCAAAACTTCCCACCATCTGAATCTCTGCACCGTGGGTTTGCATAGACCACAAGAAAATGAAATGTTGCAGGGTTACGTAAGAGTCAGAATGAAAAAAAAATATTTTCAGAGGTTTAAAGGCAAGTCTTGATGGAGGAGATGATATGACGCATATAGATGCCTTCCTCTTCACTCATTAATTAAGCATTGATTTAATCTAAAATTAGCCGGAGGAATTAAAGCTCACAACATTACTTTATTTCCAATAATTTTCTTGCTTGGAATGAGATGTAAGTATGTATACTTGTCACTGGCTGTTTTAGTCCTATCTGACAGCCAAAATGTCTTACTGGACTAAGCCCTTAGCTGTGGTTAGTATGCAAAGACACTGAGGTAGTACAGGGGAGATAATACTTTATTTTCACATCGGGTTTACCTCTTCCTTAGATCCTACCAGGCTAATCATGTCACTCTGTATGAGACCAAACACATGGCAGTCTTCACTTGATCTTTCCCTAGCCAATCTGATGGAAAAGAACAACCAACCAAGTTTCCTTGTCTCTACTGTGAAGTCACCATAAACAGAAAACTGAGCAGTGATGTGGATTTATCATTTGTTCGCAGGCCTTTTAGATCAAAGTTGGCACCTTACAGTTCTTACCTCAGTGGATTCTCTTCCACCTCAATGTTTCCAATGAAATAGTTGAGTTGAACTGGGCCTACTCACGACACCAAAAGATAGCATAGCAGTATTATGGGGAAGAACCTACATATTTTTCAGAGGTCTATTGTATGATCAGAGAGATTCCAGGCCTGGAATAAGAGCAGAGCATAAATTAGGGATGATTTTCCCCTCGTCTCAATTCCTCCCCTCCAGATACAGCAGCACACAGTGCCATCATGAAGGGCAACTGTGAATAATACATTCAATTCATTGCAATAACTTCACCACTCTCTCCCTCCCCCCTCTCTCACTCCCTCCCCCTCTCTACTTCTCATTTTCCTCAATCTCTCCTTACTGAAGTGCAAAAAACACACCATATGGTCCTAAAACAAGGTCATTGAAAAGAACACTCATGATAGTCCAGCGAATAAGAACCAAACATACCCGAGATCGTTCCACTTTATGATACAAGTATAACACTTGGGAAACTAATACTAGATACCTTAAGGAACATTTTAAAGGTTGGAGGCAGTCTGGGAAGCATGTCAGTCAGCCAGGGTAGACATTTGAATATCATGGCTGCCATACGGATTTTCCATTAAAAGAAAAATAGGGTAAAATCATCATTCCAAACAATAACAAAATGACTTTGTATGGTTACCTACCCACTAAATAAACCTCACAGATAATATAGACAGTAATTCTGATCATAAAATATTCTTAAGACCTTCATGGGGGTCATATTGAGGTCATTTTGACCAGAGTCCAGCAGCTATGGGAAAACATTATGGACTGTGATAGAGCCTCCAAATTTCACACACAGCTGCTGCATGTCTAAAGAAATATTTAAACTTTTATCCTGTAAACCTTTAGTAAAAAAGTGAGAAAATACATGCCACGTTATTGTTTTTTGTAACGTTTTCATTACTAGTTCCAGTAGTTTACATGCAATGTGGGTGTTCCTTGAAGTCTACTGATTGCAACGATATATAATATGATATTTTGTTTTGTCAATTTTAAGAAAAATAGCAGGAAACCTGCCCTGTACATGTCACTTTAGGTAAAAAAAAACACAATGCAAATAGTCCGGGTAGCCATTTGATTTCCTGTTCAGGAGTCTTATGGCTTGGGGGTAAAAGCTGTTGAGAAGCCTTTTGGTCCAATACTTGGCGCTCCGGTACCGCTTGCCATGCAGTAGCAGAGAGAACAGTCTATGACTGGGGTGGCTGTGGTCTTTGACAATTTTTAGGGCCTTCCTCTGACAAGGTCCTGGATAGCAGGCAGCTTAGCCCCTGTGATGTACTGGGCCGTACGCACTACCCTCTGTAGTGCCTTGCGGTCGGAGGCCGAGCAGTTGTCGTAAAAGGCAGTGATGCAACCAGTCAGGATGCTCTCGATGTTGCAGCTGTAGAACCTTTTGAGGATCTCAGGACCCATGCCAAATCTTTTCAGTCTCCTGAGGGCGAATAGGTTTTGTCGTGCCCTCTTCACGGCTGTCTTGATGTGTTTGGACCATTCTAGTTTGTTGGTGATGTGGACACCAAGGAACTTGAAGCTCTCAACCTGTTCCACCACAGCCCCGTTGATGAGAATTATCTCCCTTGTCTTGATTACGTTGAGGGATAGGTTGTTATTTTGGCACCACCTGGCCAGGTCTCTGACCTCCACCCTATAGGCTGTCTCGTCGTTGTCAGTGATCAGGCCTACCACTGTTGTGTCATCTGCAAACTTCAATGATGGTGTTGGAGTCGTGCCTGGCCGTGCAGTCGTGGGTGAACAGAGGGAGGTGTTTAGTCCCATGATCCCTAGCTTAGTGATGAGCTTCGAGTGGACTATGGTGTTGAACGCTGAGCTGTAGTCAATGAATGGCATTCTCACGAAGCATGTTGGTATTACAGACTCAGTCAGGGACACGTTGAAAATGTCAGTGAAGACACCTGCCAGTTGGTCAGCACATGCCCGGAGCACACGTCCTGGTAATCCGTCAGTGATTAACTTGTGATTAACTTGTGAATGTTGACCTGTTTAAAGGTCTTACTCACGTTGGCTACGGAGAGCGTGATCACACAGTCGTCCGGAACAGCTGATGCTCTCATGCATGCCTCAGTGTTACTTGCCTCGAAGTGAGCATAGCTCGTCTGGTGGGCTCGTGTCACTGGGCAGCTCGTGGCTGTTCTCCCCTTTGTAGTCTGTAATAGTTTGCAGGCCCTGCCACATCCGACGAGCATCGGAGCCAGTGTAGTATGATTCAATCTTAGCCCTGTATTGACGTTTTGCCTGTTTGATGGTTCGTCTGAGGGCATAGCAGGATTTCTTATAAGCTTCCGGGTTAGAGTCCCGCACCTTGAAAGCGGCAGCTCTAACCTTTAGCTCAGTGCGAATGTTGCCTGTAATCCATGGCTTCTGGTTAGGGTATGTACGTACAGTCACTGTGGGGATGACGACCTCGATGCACTTATTGATAAAGCCAGTGACTGATGTGGTGTACTCCTCAATGCCATCGGAAGAATCCGGGAACACATTGTAGTCTGTGCTAACAAAACACTCCTGTAGTTTAGCATCTACCTCATCTGACCACTTTTTTATAGATCGAGTCATTGGTGTTTCCTGCTTACATTTTTGCTTGTAAGCAGGAATCAGGAGGATATAATTATGGTCAGATTTGCCAAATGGAGAGCGAGGGAGAGCTTTGTATGTGTCTCTGTGTGTGGAATAAAGGTGATCTAGAATTTTTTCCCCCTCTGGTTGCATATTTAACATGCTGATAGAAATGAGGTAAAACTGATTTAAGTTTCCCTGCATTAATGTCCCCGGCCACTAGGAGCGCCGCCACTGGGTGAGCGGTTTCATGTTTGCTTTTTTCCTTATACAGCTGACTCAGTGTGGTAAATAAACATCCACTAAATTTTTTTATGAAAACTCTCTTGGCAAATAGTGTGGTGTACAGCTTATCATGAGATACTCTCCTTCAGGCAAGCAAAATCTAGAAACTTCCTTAGATTTAGTGCATCAGCTGTTGTTTACAAATATACACAGACCGCACCCCCTCGGCATGTCTAGCCAATGCAGCGTATATCCCACTAGCTGAATGTTTTCCATGTTGTCATTCAGCCACGATTCAGTTAAACATAAGATGTTTCAGTTTTTGATGTCCCGTTGGTAGGATATTCGTGATCGTACATCGTCTAATTTATTGTTCAATGATTGTACGTTGGCAAGTAATATTGATGATAAGGGCATATTTCCCTCTTGACGTCGGCGGATCCTTATGAGGCACCCCGCCCTGTGTCCTCTATACCTGCGTCTCTTTTTCTTGCCAATGACGGGGATTTCGGCCTTGTTGGGTGTCTGAAGTACATCCTGTGCGTCTTGCTTGTTGAAGAAACAATCTTTGTCTAATCTGAGTTGAGTGATCGCTGTCCTGATATCCAGAAGCTCTTTTTTGCCGTAAGATACGGTGGCAGAAACATTATGTACAAAATAGGTTACAAATAACGTGGGGAAAAAACACATAATAGAACAATTGGTTAGTCGCCCGTAAAACGGCTGCCATTTTCTTCCGGCGCCATCTTCTGTTATCATATAAAATATGATGTTCTGTATTTTGTTAATTTCAAGAAATGGACACACACATAAGGCATACTCCAGACCACCTTAAACATTTTAACCTGTCTAGGACTGGGGTGCCGCTAGCAGCACCCCACCCCCCACATTCCACTGAAAAGGCAGAGCCGCGAAATTCAAAGAATTTTTTTTGTTTTTAATATTTAACTTTCACACATTAAAGTCCAATACAGCTAATGAAAGACACAGATCTTGTGAATCCAGCCAACATGTCCGATTTTTAAAATGTTTTACAGGGAAGACACAATATGTAAAGATATAAATCTATTAGCTAAACTCATTAGCATAAGACACCATCTTTTATTTGTCCACCAACACCAGTAGCTATAACCAATTCGGCTAAACTAAGATATTGATAGCCACTAACCAAGAAAAAAACTCATCAGATGACAGTCTGATAACATATTTATGGTATAGGATAGGTTTTGTTAGAAAAATGTGCATATTTCAGGTAGATGTCATAGTTTACAATTGCACCCACTGTCACAAATGGACTAGAATAAATATATAGAGCAACGTGTTTACCCAATTACTAATCATCAAACACTTCGTAAAAATACACAGCATACACTAATCGAAAGACACAGATCCTGTGAATTTTTTATTTATTTTTATTTTAACGTTATTTTACCAGGTAAGTTGACTGAGAACACGTTCTCATTTGCAGCAACGACCTGGGGAATAGTTACAGGGGAGAGGAGGGGGATTAATGAGCCAATTGTAAACTGGGGATTATTAGGTGACCATGATGGTTTGAGGGCCAGATTGGGAATTTAGCCAGGACACCGGGGTTAACACCCCTACTCTTACGATAAGTGCCATGGGATCTTTAATGACCTCAGAGAGTCAGGACACCCGTTTAACGTCCCATCCGAAAGACGGCACCCTACACAGACAATATTTCAGATTTTCTAAGTGTCTTACAGCGAAAACACAATAAATCGTTATATTAGCATACCACATATGCAAACGTTACCAGAGCATTGATTCTAGCCAAAGAGAGCGATAACGTAAACATCGCCAAAATATATTAATTTTTTCACTAACCTTCTCAGAATTCTTCAGATGACACTCCTGTAACATCACATTACAACATACATATACAGTTTGTTCGAAAATGTGCATATTTAGCCACCAAAATCATGGTTAGACAATGACAAAAGTTGCCCAGCTGGTCAGACAATGTCGTGCGCCATATTAGACAGTGATCTAGTCGTATACATAAATACTCATAAACGTGACTAAAAAATATAGGGTGGACAGCGATTGATAGACAATTTAATTCTTAATACAATCGCTGATTTACATTTTTTAAATTATCCTTACTTTTCAATACAGTTTGCGCCAAGCGAAGCTACGTCAAACAAGATGGCGTCCTAAGCGATTAACATTTCTCGACAGAAACACGATTTATCATAATAAATTGTTCCTACTTTGAGCTGTTCTTCCATCAGAATCTTGGGCAAAGAATCCTTTCTTGGGTCTAATCGTCTGTTGGTCGAAAGCTGTCCTCTTGCCATGTCGAAATGCCCATTGCGTTCGGCATGAACTGGAACCGTGCCCAGAGATTCACAGTGTCTCAGAAATAAATGTCCCAAAATCGCACTAAACGGAAATAAATTGCTATAAAACGGTTTAAATTAACTACCTTATGATGTTTTTAACTCCTATTACGAGTAGAAACATGACCGGAGAAATATAACTGGCTTCACTAGTGCTTGGAAAAAGTGCAGGTCGGTGTCCTCCGCGCGCCTGACGCAGCTGGAAAAGAGTTCCTACCTACACGTGTTTTTGTTTTATAGTGGCTGTGATTGGGCAATCGATACCATTCAAATTGTCATCACGTAACGGCATCCAGGGGAAGACGTAAGCAGTGTCTGTATGCTCATAGCAATAACAGTGGCCTTTTAACTGACTCCAGATCAGGGGCCAAAATGTGTGAAATCTGACTCCATGTCAGGGAAATTGCTGTAGAATGAGTTCTGTTCCACTCAGAGACAAAATTTCAACGGCTATAGAAACTATAGACTGTTTTCTATCCAATACTAATAATAATATGCATATTGTACGATCAAGAATTTAGTAGGAAGCCGTTTCAAAAATTACACGATTTACATAAATAGTGACAACAGCACCCCCTAGCCTCAACAGGTTTAAGCCATCATTGGACTGCATTATTTACGAAGATATGGCCATGTAAATTCTGTCCAATTAGAACCAATGTAGCTGGTTGGCGGTCATTTTGGAAAGCTGGTATATTATATTTTAATAGGTAATTAAATCTGCAATGCCACTATAGCTAGTTATCTTTATGTAGTAGTTTACTCACTTTGTGTCAAGACTGAAAGGTCTCCTCATACCTGTCTCTCTGCTGGACATAAGGCAGTTCTGTGGGATTTTACCTAAAGTGGCATGTACAGGGCAGGTTTCTTGAAACATTTCTTAAAATTGACACAAAAAAGAATATCATATTAAATATAATTTCATACATTTTAAGATTGTTTACATGTAAACTATTGGAAGTAGCCATGAAAACATTTACAAAAAACAGTAAGTTGGCACACGCTTTCACCACTTTCCTACAAACATTTTAAAGGATACATACGTACATATATATGCCAACTTTGGTCCATTTTACTGTGTTTTCCAGACCTCCTCAAACATGTTAATTGTACCAATTATTTATGAAGATATGGCCATGTGAATAATGTCCAGTCCCATAAAGCTGGTTGGCATATGTACAAAAGCCCTCAAAGTGGAGCAGCATACTACTGAGTTGATCAACCAAGTTGATTTCACCTGTTGACTCTCTCTCAATGCCACATCCTTTTCACTAATTATCAGGACTGCCCTGATAGTCTCATTCACACCTTTAGTTTGTATTTAATTCCTGTCAAGGCCTTCCTCAGTTTCTTTCCAGTTGTGTGCATCTAAGTTAAGAGCAAGTTTGTTTCCTATTTTCCATGCATATTTTTGATAAGTCACAACATTAAGATGTCATGTCGTTTCCTTATTTTAATTATTTGAGATATATTGGTTTAATAGATTCATCCTTATCCCATTTACCTGTTATGTTATGCAACCTGCTTATTATGTCTCTACTTTGTTGAAGAACCACACACAAATCCAACTTTACCATGTCCAACCAAGTCCTCAATAAATATGAGAACTTTGTCTCTGTTATCTTCTTACTCTCTGACTGGAGCAAAGTACACCTGGTGACATTTATCCAACCAGTTACCTAGCTTGGGTTTCTTAACCTATTTTTCAGTGGCCATATTGGAAATGACCGACAAGGGGTAATGGACAATTTGCGATGATACTATAGCCAGAAATACTTAATCACAAAGTGCCCCCAAAAATGACGTAGCCACTGGACTATGCTTAAAATGACCTCAATATGAACCTTATTAAGGTCTTAAGAGTACTTTATGATCAGAATTGTCTATATTCTCTGTGGGGTTTTTAGTGGGTAGATAACATTACAAACTCTTTTTTTATTGTATGGAAATATTTTACCCAATTTTCTTCTAACAGGAAATGTGGATGACCTGGTTGACAGAGAGGCTTCCTAGGCTGCCTCCAATCTTTAAAATGTTCCGTAAGGTATCTAGTATTAGTGTACCAAGTTTGATGCTTGTATCATAAAATGGAACCATTATTTCACCTATCCGCTGGACAATAACAGCACATTGGCTAAATTTCACACATTACGCCCCTGCTCCACACCTCGTCTCACATTGGTTTGGTATGTTCTACATTTCACTTAGAATAACTCACTTATAGTGTATGAATCATACATTAAAACCTCATTAGGTGCTGTTGAAACAGCTGCCACATCTATAGCTCCTAAACGTTGGCATAACCTAGGTTACTGTTCTGTCTTTCACACTTTGAGACAAAAGATGACCCAGGTGTGTGTGTCTCTCTGTGATCGCAGCTGGACCCTACTCCCTCTTCTGGCCAAAGAAACTCACTACAAGACTCTAAAACAAAACACACACACACACACACACAATACTCCCCAGCTAGTGTTTACTGAGCCAAGGGATGGTTGAGGTTGTGTTTTCTATTAAGTCCAATCAGGCGAAAATGTGATGAATTGCAGTAAAAACATTTTCTTTTAAGTGTATTCTCTCCTGTAAATTAGTGCGACAGCAGCTGACTTGTGGTCGAGTGTTCTTAAGTTGTCTCTATGGTGCCTCGGCAGGAAGGACGTCCCTGTGCCGTATTATTTTAAGCAGAGTAAACCTAAACAGACCATCACAATTCCAGGACCGTTCACCATAATGAAGGAGCCAGACCACAGCTTCTCAAATGTTTTGACATTTAAGCCGCGACACACTTCCTTGGCGGGAGGTGAGGATGAACATTGGCGTATAGAAGTGCTGGCTAATTTGCTTTGAAAACAGAGCCCAGTTTGGGGAGGTGCAAGAACCCTTCTAATGGGAGCCCCGCAGATGCCAGCTATTACACTCCAGGACCTCCCGCGAAGCAAACGAGACAGAGGCTCATTCTCCCTCCACAGCTCAGCGGCCCCAGCTGCCACCGCCATAGATGCTCTACTTAAAGTGACACACACACCAAAGCTCATGGGCCCCGCAGGCTTACACATTCATGAAGGGCATTGTTGCACAAACATACTTACATATGCTCTATAGTATAGATTACAACACCACACAGACATAGATACATACTGTACATAAAGAATACAGTACATGGCAACTAGCCTACATAAAGGATATCATAAGCACTACATTGGAAACACATGGGAGGTTCACACACTGGGAACTCATGGAGAGTCTGGCTTAAGCCTTTCCCCGTCAACAGAGCACATGGTACAGTATGTGTGTGTGTGTGTGTTTCTTAAATGAGAGAGCATGATTCCCTCCTACTTTCTGGCTGGCCTGGGACCTCAGCCGGGGATACTGCTCAGCCAACCTTTCAGGACTCAGTCCCTGGGATCCGGCCCAGAGACACATGCTCATACAAGGTCAACACTCACTGCCTCTGCGCTCTCACCCTCACCCCGCCCTGACTGGACCTTATGTGTCAGGCTCCCTCTCTGCCTTCCATCATACATTCCAAATGAAGACCATGAGCATGGTTGCTGTTAGGCTTGACATTATCAAACAGGATATCATTTAGAATAAATTAGTGGTTAAAGTTGTGGTACAGTAATAGTGCAGTAATAGAGGTATTAGTTTTACTAGTGTCAGTGCTAGGAGAGGTAGCTAGTACTTTTGTGTATACATTTTCTGTGCGATTTTGTCTCAGATTTGTGCCACGTCTCCAAGGCCATAAACCACTTTAGAGGAGGTGGTGAAATATTTTATATCTAAGCTATCACAGAGGGCAGGTGGAACTGATTGAAAATAAATTATGAAACACCATCTGCAGTGCTTCAGTCACAACATTTCCCAAAAGATTCAATACAGGGTATCAGATCTGGACCAAAATAAATCACTTTCATCTCCCGGCCAGGACTCAAAGATAATTAAATAATGCTTTTAAATGAACCTCGGTTTCCCCCGTTTGAGTCACGATGTTGCTGTGGTGGAGGTGGTGGCCAGTAAACTCCAAGTCTGAGCAGGCCTAACCATGTATCATGATGAGATACCCTGCAGGCTCACACAATTAGGCCCACACCTCTTTCTGAAGGAGCAGGGATGGTAATTGTTGGAGCCATTTGACAGCCGTCCTAATGAGATAACGAGAGACGGCGAGCAAATTAAAGCGCCACCCGTGATAGGAAGGGACAGACAGGGGAATGAAAAGAGAGCAAGCTGCTGGGCATGTTTACCTCTGGGCGAAGAAGAGAGAGGCATGGGCTGCAAGACCCAGAACATGTGGAGATTATGTTTAGAGTTAGGTCCAGGATTGTGGTTCCGTGGCCAAGAACCCCCTTTGTTCCGCTACAGTTCATATCAAGCCTAACGTCAAATGATTCTATTAAATATCACATTTACTCACAGTATATCTTAAAATGTGGGCTGATATACTACTGTGCTATGACCACTCACAATTAAAGAGACTTCCCAAATAACATGCTTATGACCCAAATGTGTTCTGGGCCAATGGCTGCCGCCGCCTCATTTCAACTCCACTGAGAACATTGAGAGTTTATGAGATCAGGCTTTAGTTGACCAGGGGCTTGGAGCTCTCTTCTCTAAATAAGACTGTTAAGGAAAAGACTGGGCCAGGGGGCAGTCATTTTTGAAACGCGGCTACTACAGATGGAGCAGAGATGTTTTTTTCCTCCCATTTCATTTTGCCCTAAAACTCTTAGCGATGTAAAGGGGTGACATGGTGAAATGGTCCTGAAGTGAACTAGAACTCCCTGTACATTCACACTAAAACACAGATGGTGCTCTATGACCAAGGGAGAACGATTGCCCTCTCTCATTGAAGCCACCGAAGTTCAAGGCCGACCGCTTTTGCAGAAAACAAAATAGAAATAAAAACTGGATGGTGTTCAGAGATAGATGGGTTGAGTGGAGCTGAAGGATGGGACTAAAAACAAACAAAAGATAACTATTGTAAAACATAAAATGTATATAGTATGAATAATCTGGTAGTAGAAGTATAAGTGTTGTTGTCCATTAGTTTACTTCAATTAGGGGAGGGGTGGTCGGGTTAAGGGAAAATAATAAAGGAAATATATATTTCAAATATACATATATTTTATGTATTTACAAAAAATATATATATATGTGGATTGGAAATTAGCAGACAATATCATTGACGGCAGCCACAATCTATCTGCAATATTAAAGCTAATCTACCACCTAAAAAAAATATAAAGAAAAGAACCAGAAAACAGGATGCCCCATTATAGTGAATGGAAATATTGCAATCTTCATGTAAGTACAAAAAATACTTAAAAGAAAATCATGGTACCAATAATACACAATGTATGCCCTTGAATTTATTTTATTTTTTATCACACACAGAAGTGATAAGGATAGGATAATTCAGTTGCTAATAGATTCCTGCAGTATACCAGTTGGCCTTCAATTTGAGTTACTCATGAAAGGGTGCAGCACTGAGCTAGCCTGCAATGTCACTTCCTGGAGTAGCTCAAACTGTGCATGTTACAGTATTTTCTCCATGAGACGCCACCTTAACCGACTTAATTTGTCTTCCATGCACTATTGAGTCTTGAATGGTGTCACGTGACCGATGGTTTTGTCCATTCATATATAAAATTGTCTCTGACCAACAGCTATATCAAAAGCTGGTCAGGTGTTTAGGTTTTAGTTTGTTTATTATCATATCACAAATGAAATATTATTTAATTTAAAAGTGCAGTTCGCATTTTAATGAATCCAGTTCAAAGTCCAAGACATTTGTATCATGAAGACTTGAAAAGCATGACAGTCAACAGAAACATGCTGCCAATAATAATTATCCTAAGAATGTCCTTTACCCTGCACTAACCAACAAGGGAGTTGGACAGAGATTAGACAGAGAATTAAGAGTTATGTAATATATGTAAGAAAAACAATTCTGTGCACATATTACTCCATTCACCCAGAGATGAGACATACAATTATGACAATGTGAAAAAAGTATTATACATCCCCTTTGCCAGGAGTAGAGGCGATGGCCTTCCTAATACCGAGACAGTCAGTCAGCCATTTTCTCATATCTTTCCCCTGCTCTGCTAACGTCCACTCACACAGCACAGGCCAAAACTACCGCAATCCATATTTGATGGCTCGGCCAGGGCAGCAAATTCCTTGTTTAAAATTTCATCCTCGAACAGAAGCGAGATGGTGTATTACTTTAATCATAAAAATGTATATTCCGATAATTCAAAGAGGTTTCCAAAGCCTGATCCCACTTTTCCCCGGTGAGGAATAATGATGCTATTCGATCCTAGTCTCCCCTGGAGCCGAGGATTCTGTCAATAACACCAACCGGCCCCCACATTTATGGACACCAGCGAGAACTTAATATCATTAGCATATCTGTAGGGTTGCGGCTGATGCATTGTGTCCAATATTGCTGATTAGAGTCCCTGTCAGTCCAGCTCTGATCAAAGCACTCATAATGATTTATTATGGCCACCATATTCTTCATGGAGATGGATGCAGCACGCCTGGTATTTTAATTTATCATCATTCTCCTCTGAGGCTGACCCACATATTAATAACCAGCAGAGAGAAACAGAGGAAGGAGGAAAGGAGGGAAGTGGAAAATAAAGAGAGAGAAGAGATAAAGCATGGTTAAGGAAGATAAATAATATTTTATAACCGCTCCAAATCAACTGACAAAGGGGGTGGTGTGCTAAAAATTAAACAATTACTATTTTCCTTATTCCTATTCATGCATATATGTGCATTTTTCATTCCTATATCGATCTCCCAGGTGCACTTTTCGCCCTGTTTGCTCAGATGATAAAACAAACAGTATATCAGTACTGTTGCGTTTTCGATAAGTGCTTTATTTTCTGCCCCGAACAGAGATCGGATCTCATTGTTCATCATCTGGTGTTTTTACTGGTATTACAGTGACAACAGGTGACAACAGGCAGTGACAACAGGCAGGTAAACAGTTAAGTGCTCCAATACAATAAAAGAGGTCTCCAGCCTCCCACAGTCAAACTTCACTAATGTAAAAATGAACGACAATTTAAAGGGAAGATACATCATGTACTTTTTGAAAAAATGTAATTAAGCACCAAGGGAGGCGGATGTTTTGGGACAAAATTAAAAACATTGGGTGACATCTGAAGTCGCAAGTATCACACATATCTACAGAGCCTTCAGGAAGTATTCACACCCCTTGACTTATTCTACATTTTGCTGTGTTACAAAGTGGGATTCAAATTGATTTAATTGTCAGTTTTTTGTCAATGATCTACACAAAATAATCTGTAATGTCAAAGTAAGTAAATAAACACTAATATCTTGATTAGATAAGTATTCAACCCCCTGAGTCAATACATGTTAGAATCACCTTTGGCAGCGATTACAGCGGTCAGTGTTTCTGGGTAAGTCTTTAATACCTTGCCATACCTGGATTGTGTAACATTTACCCATAATTATTTTCCAAATTCTTCAAGCCCTGTCAAATTGGTTGTTGACCATTGCTAGACAACCATTTTCAGGTCTTGCCATAGATTTTCAAGTAGATTTAAGTCAAAACTGTCCACTCAGGAACATTCACTGTCTTCTTGGTAAGCAACTCCAGTGTAGATTTGGCCTTGTGTTTTAGGTTATAGTCCTGCTGAAAGGTTAATTAATCTCCCAATGTCTGGTGGAAAGCAGACAACCAGGTTTTCCTCTAGGATCTTGCAAGTGCTTGAACAACTCCCCAGTCCTTAAAGATTACAAGCATACGCATAACATGATGCAGCCACCACTATGCTTGAAAATATGGAGAGTGGTACTCTGGATTTGCCCCAAACATAATACTTTGTATTCAGGACAAAAAGTGAATTGATTTGTCAAAATGTTTGCAGTATTACAAACAGGATGCATGTTATGGAATATTTTTAGTCTGTAAAGGCTTCTATCTTTTCACTCTGTCAATTAGGTTAGTATTGTGGAGTAACTGCAATGTTGTTGATCCATCCTCAGTTTTCTCCTATCACAGCCATTAAACTCTGTAACTGTTTTAAAGTCACCATTGCCCTCATGGTGAAATACCTGAGCGGTTTCCTTCCTCTCCGGCAACTGAGTTAGGAAGGACACCTGTATCTTTGTAGTGACTAGGTGTATTGATACACCATCCAAAGTGTAATTAATAACTTCAGCATACTCAAACGGATATTTAATGTCTGCTTTTTTTTATTTTCACCCATCTTCCAATAGGTGCCCTTCTTTGTGAGACATGAAAAACCTCCCTGGTCTTTGTGGTTGAACCTGTGTTTGAAATTCACTGCTCGACTGAGGGACCTTACAGATAATTGTATGTGTTAAGAACTAAACTCAGCAAAAAAAGAAATGTCATCTCACTGTCAACTGCATTTATTTTCAGCAAACTTAACATGTGTAAATATTTGTATGAACATAACAATATACAACAACTGAGACATAAACTGAACAAGTTCCACAGACATGTGACTAACAGAAATGGAATAATGTGTCCCTGAACAAAGGGGGGTCAACAACAAAAGTAACAGTCAGTATCTGGTGTGGCCACCAGCTGCAATAAGTACTGCAGTGCATCTCCTCCTCATGGACTGCACCAGATTTGCCAGTTATTGCTGTGAGATGTTACCTCACACTTCCACCAATGCACCTGCAAGTTCCCAGACATTTCTGGGGCGAATGGCCCTAGCCCTCACACTCCGATCCAACAGGTCCCAGACGTGCTCAATGGGATTGAGATCAGGGCTCTGTGCTTCATTTTTTATTAATTTGTTAAAAAAATGTAAAACATAATTCCACTTTTACATTACAGGGTTGTGTTGGCCAGTGACAAACAAATCTAAATTCAATACATTTTCAATTCAGGCTATAACACAACCCAGTGTGGAAAATGTCAAGGGGTGTGAATACTTTCTGAAGACACTAACTGTTTCTGATACCCTATTATAAACTGGGTGGTTCAAGCCCTAAATGATGGTTGGCTGAAAGCTGTGGTATTTCAGACCGTATACCATATGACAAAACATGTATTTTTACTGTTCTAATTACATTGGTAACCAGTGTATAATATCACTAAGGCACCTTGAGGGCTTGTGATATTTGGCCAATATACCACGGCTAAGGGCTGTGTCCTAGCACTCCGCGTTGTGTCTTGCTTAAGAACAGCGCTTAGTCATATACCACACCCCCTCGGGCTTTATTGACTAAGTATAAAACATCTTGAATCATGTTGGCCTAATTCTGCATTTCTAACTCAGACCCCCCTTGCTGGCCTGTAACCATGTCATGCAATTGAAATTACCAGTAAAAATACTGTAGGTTATCCAAAACTGACTGGACATTCAGTCATCTCGTAAGACTATGAGATAACTAAAGCAATGGTTGTTGCCAAGTTCACAAACTGTTACTCTTTTACACGCGAATTCCACAAAATGTGAGACACGTGCTTTCATGGACACAGATTAACGAGCTATTTCACAGCTAGTTTCTCAGCCCATTTTAACATTCTGGAGATAAAACAAAATCATCAAAAAGAAGATGTCCAATATTCTTTGACAGTAGGGGTTCTCAATTTCTGAGTCACTTCTCTGGACCGCCTCCCAGGTTGAGTAATTGATATGCCATTCGAAGAAAGATCTTAATGTCAGCACCGAGGCAGGGATGAACCTCATTAAGAGATAGGAGGAATTGGCATAGGAGGAAGCGGAATTCTGAGAAAAAATAAAGGACAGTCCTTTATTGTCCACCCACAGTTCAAAAGATGAAAAGTAGCAATAAAGTCATATGTCACAAAGATAACACACAAAACTGGCTCAAAATACCAGCAGCAGTTAATTCAAGATATAGGGAGCTGGCTGGTTGGTTAGCACTTGTGTTTATGTCTATGAAGGGTGGCTGATTTTCTTTATCATTCTGATATGGGTAACATCAAATAGTATATTATCACACTGATATGGATACCATCAAATAGTATGTTATCACACTGATATGGGTACCATCAAATAGTATATTATCACACTGATATGGATACCATCAAATAGTATGTTATCACACTGATATGGGTAACATCAAATAGTATATTATCACACTGATATGGATACCATCAAAGAGTATATTATCACACTGATATGGATACCATCAAATAGTATGTTATCACACTGATATGGGTACCATCAAATAGTATATTATCACACTGATATGGGTACCATCAAATAGTATGTTATCACACTGATATGGGTACCATCAAATAGTATATTATCACACTGATATGGGTACCATGTTTGCTGTCCATTGTTCTGTGAGGGATGCCTACTAAGCTACTCTGTGAATGAGGATTGTCTAATTGATTTGTCAGAGTGATACTATCAGTGATACGTCCCGTGTAGCTCAGTTGGTAGAGCAAGGCGGCCATGTATGTGGGTTCGATTTCCACGGGGGACCAGTACGAAAAAAAGTATTAAAATGTATGCACTCACTACTGTAAGTCGCTCTGGATAAGAGCGTCTGCTAAATGACTAAAATGTTAATGTAAAATGATAGGGTTTAGGGTATTCCTACACCATGGCTAGGTAGCAGTAACTCTGATCCACTCCAATCAGCTATGGTAGAGGGCTGCAGTTGTAAATGTCATCCCCATCATATCTGAGACCCCAATCCCCACAGCAATTGTCTCTCTGCCTTTAAAAACAGTACTTAATGAATATGAAAATGTCTCTTGCTCATCCATATTGATTGGCTTCTTCTTTAAATCCATCGCGGTCAGAGTCAGATGTGTTTTACCAATTTTGCGTACCACCTCCCGGGTGGCGCAGTGGTCTAGGGCACTGCACCGCAGTGCTAGCTGTGCCACCAGAGTCTCTGGGTTCGTGCCCAGGCTGGGCTGGGTTCGCGCCCAGGCTCTGTCGCAGCCGGCCGCAACCGGGAGGTCTGTGGGGCGACGCACAACTGGCATAGCGTCGTCCGGGTTAGGGAGGGTTTGGCCGGTAGGGATATCCTTGTCTCAGTATGTAAAATGTAATAAAATGTATGCACTCTACTGTAAGTCGCTCTGGATAAGAGCGTCTGCTAAATGACTTTAATGTAATGTAAATGTAAACAACTTATTACCCCAATTAACGTTTCTGTGGCTCACACCTGTTCTGAGCAGGGATAACCACTTGGCTAGGTGTGCTGTTATCCCCTGGTCCTAGAGAGACACTGAACCACAACCTCTCAGCATTATTAGCTTTTGAGTGAAAATCTTAATGGGCATATCCAGAGATAATGTAGGGTTACCCCTGCCATGTGTTCTACGAAATTGGAGAAGGTGCACGTCAGCCTTCAACCTGTTGGTAATCTATTTGGAGAAACTCTGCATTACCTTACTCCGCTGGCATCCTTTAGCTTAGATGAACTGCTGTGTGAAGGCACTGCTGCTGGGATAACTGGCAGCAAATTATTGAAACTCCAGCTCATTGTAAGAAGCTCCTTTTGTGATTTCATTTCAGCAAAGCCATGGTCCCTCCATCCTCCCCTCCTTCCCCACGCCAGACCCTTATCTTCAATATGTTTGGGGACAGCTTGTCTGGTAGCATTTAGCATGCTGATTTTGCATGGTGATATCAAGGAAACCTTTTATTGTGACCCACCATCCAGCTTCCTGGACTTCATTTCCATTGAATATGATTAGGGCTTCTGTCACTCAGAGCCACAAAAGATGCCAGAGAGCCAATTTAGCCGTACGGGCCCGGCTCCTTGTTTCTCTGCAGACAAAAGCATTTGTCTCTTTGATAAGGGCCTCTGTGCTAAACAGGTCTGAAATGAATTCTTAATTTCTTGTCAGTGTGTTTTTTTCTAGGTTTGAGTGAAATGTCACATGGCGTGGTGGAGTACACAGGCACACACCACCACCCTCCGCTGCCTAATTGGACAGGGTCCCTGACGAGTTGACCAATAAAACCCGGTTGATTTTCCTTTTGCTGGACTTTTAATGATACGCGGAAGCAGCTAGACAAATGTCATCACAAAGTCATTCAGCAGATGAAAATGCCAATTTCAAGACAATGGGTGGTTCTAAACAGCTGCAGTAAAAGCTACAGTGTGGTGTCTCCTCTTTGAATTCATTTCCCTGGCCATGACATTGAGGAATCTCATTCATTTATATCATTAAGAATCTCTAAAAGGGGACTCACAATAAAATGTTGACAGAAATAAATAAAAGCACCTAATTAAGTAATGAACTATGTTTCCAAGGTCAACAACACTCCAGTCAGTGTATCCAGGCTTTTGGTAGATTCTGTGTGAGTCCTAGAAGACTTGTACTGGTGCTATAGTAGCCAATCTACTTCCCCCCCATCATGGACTACAGGAAGAGTCACTATCCTCTCCTCTCCCCTGTTGGGTTGGCAGTGCTGAGCAGAGCACGCATTTCCTGAATGGACATGTAAAACTGATTAATGCTGGGCCAGTGTAAACCCAGATTACAGCTCCAGCTTAGGGTGCCTGTTATACAGCCTAACCCAATTAAAGCATCCTATTACATCCAGCATCCAGAGAAATTCACATGCCTCTCCATTCCACCATGGAGTCTAACCGCATCACCATAAACATGAAAAAGGATACTTCAAAGTGGTAATAAATTCAAGGATGACAGTTCTTTCCATATGTTATCCCTTGAAATGTATACTCTCTATGCTCAGGATGGGTGTTTGATTTGATATCAAGGGGTGGAAAATATTTATAGTGTGATTATCTAACACAAGGATAAGCTGTGCAGTAAAGGAGGATACATTATGGAATAATATACAGTTATGAGTGAGAGAGTGTGCTCTGTAGTCACCACAATCAATTAAGCATGTACAAGTGTGGCCTCTCAGTGAACCTCAGAATGCATTGTGCTACAGTATATGAGTGTTCTAGTTTCTCAAGTGTCTGACTTTCAGCGGTAATGAAAATTAGTTTAAAATAGCTGCCCTACTTTCCGTTAAATAACTTGAACCTTTTAAATAACTTGGATCTTCAACTGCTATATTTCTGCTAAATGTGCTGTATGAATGGATGTCTTTGATCATGGCAGGGTAAAGGTAGGCTACATGTGGTTTGGTAAAGAAAATTGTTGATATGTTGACTTATGACCCCAAAATGACCCCCTCAATCCTCATTCCTATCACCAAAGGATGTACTTAGGATATTTGAATTCATCAATGCATCTGGTCCTAGTAATTAGCCCATTTAATAATGTTCTTTGAAAATGAGCAAACAGAGGCAAGTCTAACATCCATCCAACCCAAACATAATGACATTGATAATGTAGTGCTTATCACTGTGATCATTTAGCATCATCAATGTTTGAGAGCTTTCCTCTTAGAGAGCTTTTTGCCGTCCATATTCTCAAGAGCTCAACAAGTCTCCCTATCCTGCAGGCAAAGCCGATAAATAACACCACCACTACTGCTCAGAGTCTCATTTAGTCAAACCTAGTATGTAAACACCAAATGAATAATTCTCTTTGAGCCTCCTCCACACCCCATAGGAGTCTCCAAGCTTTTGAAGAAAGAGACAATTTGGACTATTCCGTAAACTCCAGTCATGTTTAGCTTCACGTTAAAATGGGTTCTCAACTCATTACCTGGCACCAAGACAGAGATTGATGTGAAAGTCTGAGTACACACAGGCACTCAGGGGGATGGATATTTGCTCTTAACATGTGCTCTAGGTCAATTTAGGCCCAGTGGTACATTACTGTATGTATCCCTGTACTAAACTGCCTATTGTATCCTCAAATTAATCCTAAAGTTTTTAGTAGGCCAATTTCGGGCTGTAGTGTAGCCGATTTGGCAATAGCATTAATGATCACGGCCAGAACCCACCAAAATGAGAACAAACGCTGCTCACAAACACAACCAAAATACCGCACAGTGAATGTGCACAGCAGCAGGAAGAGGAAGGCCAAAAGCAGACATTAGACAAATATTAGCAAGCAGTGACACTTCCCCCCCACACCACAACCACCTCCCGACGCCAATGCCGCATGCAGCGATGAAGCCATTCTGTTATATAAGCCGGGCAAACTCAAAGCAAATGAGCTGAGACAATTGCATAAGGGCTTTCTGCTGTGTACCAGAGATCCTGCAGCAAAAATCTGCTGGAATTCTGGCTGCTGCCCCTGTTTTAAACTAACCCATGGATAGAGAGACAGAGCCCCTAAGCATGTGAGGGGCAATGAGCCAGTTTGTCACAAAGAGAAAGTGTTGCGCATTGCCCAGTGCTGTGATTTAAATTAATCTGCTGCTGACACACAGACGTGCGCACACACACACACACACACACACACACACACACACACACACACACACACACACACACACACACACACACACACACACACACACACACACACACACACACACACAACATGAGACTCCGTAAACACCACATACTTTTGAAATGTTCAATTAAGGAGACGTGTGGGCATTTTCCAAAGCAATCAAAACAAATCTAAAGACAAAGATATGATCTCTTTTGTTGCAACAGGCTCCACTCTCGTGTTTGGGAAAATGTCAGTCTTTCGTCCTCTTTTCCCCTCCTTGCTGGCAGAAACACAGGAGCCCCTCTCTTAAGAAGACAGTCACCCACTGCCTGGGATCACATGATTCCCAAGAACTCCCGTTGCCCTAGCAACGGGACTATGATAAACGAGTCTGTCGGTGCTAAGCATTCTGCTCACACAGTTGTCCTGCATGAAGCTCCCCCCCCCCCTTTTTCTACTTCAATATGTAACGTTTTGGGTGACCTGACCAAATTCACATAGAAATTATGTTATAGATCTGTAATTCCCATTGAAGCAAGTCTAAGAAGCTGTTATATCTGGTAGATCTGTTCTATTGAGAATGCGCTATTTGTATTCTTCCCGTTTCAATTACATTTTTGCATCTTTTACTTTCTTTTTTTTTACACCAGCTCAAACAGCTGAAAATACAATATTTTGGTTAAGGAAAATATATTTCACAGCGGTTTAGATGGTACAATGATTCTCTACCATATACTTGCTTGTTTTTTCACAAACGGAAATTAGGCAAACTATTAGAACTTGCAACCAGCAAATGGCAGAGTGATTTCGGCATAGTGCATCTTTAATTAAGGATTTTCTACTTGTCTGCAGGCATTTGTGGTTATTTCCAACAGGTTTCTAACTAGAGCAACACATTTGCCATTGACCAAAAGAGGAATTAGGTTCCTATTGTTATCACTATTAGTCACACCTGTCATTCGCTAAGAGGTGTCTCTCTCTCTCTCTCTCTCTGTGTGTGTAGCCTTTGACAGAGAACACTGTGAACACAGGGCTAATTCTGGGCTTCCGGTTTGTCCTCTCAGCTAACTTCCATTCTCCCATTTTGTCAAATGATCGGTAGAGAAAAAGCTAATATTGGTCCAGGGGTCACGAGCCAGATGGCCAGCTTATAAACAAGTCAGGTCCCTTGGTGGAACTGTGCTGACACAGGTGGATGATGCTTTTTATAAGTCATATCCATCTTATAGCTATATTAAAGACAATATACTGCACACAGCAATACGCAGTGCTGAAGATGGAAAATGGAGAAGCAACAGCTTTAAATGATAAGAATACATGATGTCATGTTATCCCATTATATTGCACCCACACAATATACCATTGTTGGTACAACAATATTCATGTGGTCTGACAATGGCAGACAGGCAAACGATGAGGCAATATTATACTGAACAAAAATATAAACGCAACAATTTCAAAGATTTTAATGAGTTAGAGTTCATATAAGGAAATTAGTCAATTTAAATGAATTAATTAGGCCCTAATCTATGGATTTCACATGACTGGGAATACAGATATGCATCTGATGGTTACATAAACCTTTAGAAAAAGGGAGGGCGTGGATCAGAAAACCAGTCAGTATCTGGTGTGACCACCATTTGCCTCATGCAGCACGACACATCTCCTTGCATAGAGTTGATCAGGCTAATGATTGTGGCCTGTGGAATGTTGTTCTACTCATCTTCAATGGCTGTGCGAAGTTGCTGGATATTGGCGGGAACTGGAGCACACTGTCATACATGTCGATCCAGAGCATCCCAAACGTGCTCAATGGGTGACATGTCTGGTGAGAATGCAGGCCATGGAAGAACTGGGACATTTTCAGCTTCCAAGAATTGTGTACAGATCCTTGCGATGTGGGGCCGTGCATTATCATGCTGAGACATGAGGTGATGGAGGCGGATGAATGGCACAACAATGGGCCTCAGGATCTCGTCACGGTATCTCTGTGCATTCAAATTGCCATCGATAAAACGCAATTGTGTTCGTTGTCCGTAGGTTATGCCTGCCAATACCATAACCCCGCCACCACGGGGCACGCTGTTCACAACATTGACATCAGCAAACTGCTCGTCCACATGACGCCATACACGTGGTCTGCGGTTGTGAGGCCAGTTTGATGTACTGCCAAATTCTCTTAAACAACGTTGGAGGTGGCTTATGGTAGAGAAATTAACATTAAATGATCTGGCAACAGCTCTGGTGGACATTCCTGCAGTCAGCATTCCAATTGCGCTCTCCCTCAAAACTTGGGACATCTGTGCCATTGTGTTGTGTGACAAAACTGCACATTTTAGAGTAGCCTTTTATTGTCCCCAACACAAGGTGCACCTGTGTAAATCAGCATCTTGATATGCCACACCTTACATGTTGCATATATATTTTTGTTTTGTGTAGATCTTATGTCAGGAGATTTGAATGCTATACCAAATGATGTGTCTCTTCAATTCCACTATAATGTCATGAGTTTTACCCAAATTCCTCCAATTTCACTGTGTAATGCTAATAACAAAATCAGGCATAATATCTTGCTTGCAGTGTGTGTCCACCACATAAAAGGTGAAACGCCAAAACAAATAATGACTAGTTAAAATCCATGCGCAAATATCAGCAGGTCCTTCTGATTAGGGCTCATTATTCCATGCATGTTCCACTGACAAGGCTATGTCCATTAAATGCCAGCTCAATGCAGTGACTCATTGGAGTACAACAATAGCTCACCAGAGACAAAAAAAATATGCTGCTGACACTCCAACTAAAAAGTATGCTCTAAAGACCAGTATCCTTGTATCATGTAAATTCACTTTTTTATAGAATTACTCACCTTTTGTCAAGTGGTATGACTGCACTGTTATAATGCTCACAGCACAGTAAGTGCATAACCTCAATTAACATATACAGCGAGTGCCTGGAACCACATGAGCCTCTCCGACTCTCTCTCTCTGTCTCTCTCCAGAGCCTCACCTCCATCCCCTCCTACCACAGCCCAAATCCCAGGCCTAACTGGGATCTATTTAAAAACAAAAGGCAACCCCATAAAGCCTCTCTCCCCAACCTCCGACGTCTCCTATCGATTACTGGGTGTTTATAACCCGAGCGGGGAGAACAAGCGACGGATGGAAAATAAAGAGGGCCTGCTTTTAATAAACAATGTGACGAGGTAAAGTCCTGCCTTATTAATTCCTGGAGCATGGAGTGCAGTGAAGCCGGGCGGGGCTCTAAATCGCGCCAGGCCCTGGGCTGCTGAGCCCCTTAAACCCTCCTATCTGTCTTGTGTCTCTCTAGCTGTTAACGCAGGTCCTGACTGCAACGATGCACCACAAGGACCCTCTTTAAACACCTTTAAATGCATTTAAAGGATCTGCTTGGATGGACTGGAGCTGGAAAGGAACTTTCTCCAAGGGATGTTCAGGGGGGAAGAAAGAGCATGTGTCACTCATTTCAAATGGAAACACAACTCATTGGTGGTTATGGGATCAGGTTTTATGGACGTCTGAATAGGAATTTCAATTCCGACAAATTAATACAATTTGATTTGTTATGTCTTTTAATAGGAGGCAGCAGAGCGGTGTTGGATCAGCACCTAGCGTGTAGAATTGACATTGAAGGGAAATTAAGCAAACGCTATATGATTATGCTAGGTCATGTTTTTGACCCTGAGCTCTGTCACTCATTCCCATGGCCTTAAGGAGAGCTCAGGTGTGTGTCTGCTCACGGCTACTGATCCATGGAGAAGGGTCACAGGACAAATAGGGCTGCTAGGCTAGGTGAAGGACCTGAGCGATTCAAATGCTTTCCTTATCCACCAACCTGTGAATTGCACCCACCCACATGGATGCCTGCGCACACACACCCAGTGTCTGAGTGAAAGTCCTTGGCACTATAAATTACCAGGCCCATTATGTCCCTGTCTGCCCCACCCTCCCTGCTCTTCCCCTTGGCCTAGTTGTAGCCTATACTGGTAACTAATGACACACACAAGGAGGGAGGGAAACTATCTTTTTCTATCTTCTCCCTGTCTTCCCCTCTCACCCTTTCTCTCTCTCTCTCTCACGCAGCAGTGAAGAGATGAGTGATGAACAACTTCCCTCTGTTCTCTCAGCACTGCTTTGCTAATTCATCCGTAATCCTGGCGACACACATGTCAACACTGCAGATCTTTAGTCTGTGCCCACCAAGGGCCTCGGACACCACGGCC
Source organism: Salvelinus fontinalis (assembly GCF_029448725.1). Classification (NCBI taxonomy): domain Eukaryota; kingdom Metazoa; phylum Chordata; class Actinopteri; order Salmoniformes; family Salmonidae; genus Salvelinus; species Salvelinus fontinalis. Next base: position 27,245,807 of record NC_074678.1, read on the forward strand.
ACAGCAACCACGCTGCGGATGACAGAGGGAATTACACAATGAGATTTGTGACATGCCAAGTTCACACAGAGCCACTGTGGCACACTGAGTGAGAAATAAGAGCGGGAGCTAGCTCTCTAACATCTGTAAAGAGCATGAGGAGCACTGAGACTCCCTACTGTGACCTCAAATTGTACTTCTTTTGTTGCTAGATAGCTCTCAAGTCAGAATTATGATTCTTCGCAGTACTCTATTTCTATTTTAGAATTTACAAGAATAATTTGAGCATTTGATTGTATTATAATAGGCCACATGTGTCCTTGTCCTTCGCCCATGCCTCATCCGTAATGCTCAGGGGTGTTGTGTACAATTGTGTAAACTGTAGTATTGTGCTGCAGAGCAGGTTAACGCTGGGTTGTTAACTCATCTGCTGTCTCCATTCATCAACACAATGAGTCAATAACATTAATTGCAGCACGCAACTAGTGCATGATGGGATGGCAAGTGACGGGTCATAAACTGCAAATCTGTTTATTTCTCTCTCTTCCTTCTGCACAACAATAACACAGAGATGCCTGAGGGCACGGATGATCATATTGGTGGGCAGTCGGCCATGTATGTGTAAAACTGTTGAAGCATCTCCGGAACAATCAGCCAAAGTCCCTGAACTCGCCCTCCCTATCGTGTTTCATGGCCGTCGGGCTACATCTGATAACTCATGGTTGGAAAGATTTCCCCCTTTAAAGGGCTGGTCTCCTAAACAAGAACACCATGCAGGCAGGAAGAGCTCTTTATGCTGGATTCATTTAGCATATTCATTCACAAGGGGTTTTTCAAATGCTGATGAACAAGGAGGGTACAGATGGAGGGGGGTTGTACTATTGGCGAAACGGACATAACTCTTCCTGACAACACATGGAGGGTAAATGTTCCTACATGACTAGTAATGCCCTTGTATATTGAAATGATCGACATCCGGTCCCAAAAAACAGTCAGAGGTCTGCAATTCAATTAGTTCACCAAGGGCGACGTTGGAAATGCCTGCTGGAATGCTGGCCATACACAGAGCGAATGTGTTCTTTGTTAGTATTCCAGAGGTAATGATGGCGTACGAGCTGTGGGTGTATTAACACAGGGCCCTGTCTAATTGTACAATAATGTCAGGGCACACTAATGGCATTAAAACACATTTGGGCAGAGGAAGGACACCTATTATAGCTGTTCTGTGGCCTCGCAGGGAGCCCGGCCATACCTGTGGGGTCTTATTCAGAGCTGCTTTTACCTTCCACACAGCTGGGAGTACAATTCATTCCCAAATGACCTTATCCCAATAAAATAGACTGTGATGCAGTTTGGAGAGGGTGGGTTATTATGAAAGGGGGGGGGGGGGGGGTTAATTCTCTCAGACTGACTACAATTCAAATGGTGGTTATACGGTGTTGCCACATTGAGGGTTGTATTGTCTTTCTCCTTTACAAGGCCTGGAGGCCATGAGGAGTGAGTGTGCAGGTGACTATTGAACACTGTGACAATAGCTAAATGCTTCCCGTCAGCATTGAAAGGTAACATACAAATCACTAGGGTTTGAAGTTGATTGCTTAACCCATTCAGACTGCAAATGCCCCTCCATGAGTCCACCACACAAATGTTCATAGCACACCGCGATGCCACCAATTTCCTCAATTATTCATATTTCAACAGTGTGTTTGAAACAATTTTCCTTTTTGGCTTGTTTCTGAGCCCATACAGAAAGCAAGAGAAAAAAAAGAGCATCTGTCCAAAATGTGTACCACTTGTAACATTATTTACAGTAAGAGCATGAAACAAAATGGTGGCTATAAAAAAAATCCCATGGCATTGAAACGGTGGGTGCATACAAAGAAAAGCTATGGTAAAAAGGGAGGTCAGCGTGGGTTAAAAACAAAAGTGTGACTTAATGAAGATGGATACTGCTGCTTCCCTGTGGCTGAAGGCACTTTCATTAGCAGCTTGGCTTAAACACCCAGCACCTCCCCACAGGGATAGAGCTGAGCCTGGGTAGAAAAGTCACACCAACACTCATGTGCTATCTCTGGGTCTATCTGAGATCACCCTGATAATATCCCCTTAAGGCGATTCTCAGGGATATGTTTAGAAAGAGCCTGTTTAAGGCATCGCTGGCCCTTGGCCAAATAACCTATATTCTGTGAGGGTACAGTCCATTCGCTACAAGCTTGGCACACCTGTATTTGGAGAGCTTCTCCCATTCTTCTCTGCAAATACAGGTGTGCCAAGCTTGTAACATCATACCCAAGTAGACTCTAAGCTGTAATCGTTGCCAAAGGTGCTTCAACAAAGTACTGAGTAAAGGGTCTGAATACTTATGTAAATGTCATATTTCAGTTATCTTTATTTTTTATAAATTAGCAAGAATTTCTAAAAAATAGTTTTAGCTTTGTCATTATGGGGTATTGTGTGTGGATTGGTGAGGGGAAACAACGATTTAATACATTTTAGAATAAGGCTGTAACGTAACAACATTTGAAAAAGTCAAGGGGTCTGAAAACTTCCCCGAATGCACTGTAAATGCAGGTATTCATAAACCAATCAGCAGCCTCAATCATATGGAAGCATTGTGTCAAATTTGAGCATCTACTCTAAATGTTTATGTTTCACACATTTCTCAGAACAATCTGGTTTACATGGTGTCTTGTGAATTGCATGCAGCTACAGAACAGCAAACATTGTTTCACTGCAGTACCACCACGTGAATGTCATCGTTCATGTGGACATAATCAAGAAGTTATCAAGCACACAGATAGTGACATGACAAAATGTAACCACATTAAACTGCTAGCATGATAATTCAATCAACAGGAACAGCAGCCACCATGGAGGAAAGCAAGATGTGGTATCATGAAAACAACTACAGAAGGCCAATTGATTTCCATTGCAGCTAAAAACAGCCTTGAAGATCTGTTTAAGATCTGTCATTTGAAATCATGCTGATGTACTGTACATGGGTGCATCATACTGTGTGTGTGTGTGTGTGTGTATGTGTACACACACGTGTCTCACAGAACCCCAAACATACAGTATAATGTGCTAATGAAGACCGTGCTAATGAAAGCTGTATCCTCCTAGTCCAATGAAACAAATTGCTCTCCAGGGACTAAATCAGTCTCTTTCAAGACCCTAAAGTAAATCGATAATTCAAGATGAAATCATTATTACGATAAAGTACATATTAGAAAAAGGAAATGGACTTTTCAGTATAGTCCCCCCCCCCCCCCCCCCCAAAAAAAAACGGACATTTTCACCCCAACAAACGGGCAGCCCATTCCGTCTCACATCTCTGTCCTCAGTCCTCAACTTGATTATTAAAGGAGTGTTATCTCCACACTGATAGGGTAATCTAACTACAGTCATAATGCCAAAAGCTTTGTCTTTCAGCAGTTAATTCCAGGTGGATAGAGGGAGCCAGGCCTGAGAGAGCTATCAGCAATGATTTCAGTGAGTGAGGAGCGACGAGCCCCAGCCGACTCGGGGGAAATCAAAAGCCCTTCATTATTTTGAGCAGATCAATCTGCAAGTAAATCCAATCCACGTAAACGATGCTGTGTACCACACAAGGGAACTGGGAGTGATGTGGAGGGATTCTCTGTGACAGGTAACATAGGAGATAAAATAAATGTTCTCATGCAGCCATGTTGCTGTGAATAAGCTGCTTTACCACAACATTGGACTTGGAGACAGATTGTGATCGCTATATTGAACTTGTTTTACGACAACATAAAATGTGTCCCTTTTTCATAACACTAAGGGTCACATTTACTAAGCTGTTGTACAAGGGCAAATGTTTAGCTGGAGCTAGCCAGTTCAATACAAGTATTCATGGCTCTGGAATAATAAAATAATAAATGGCTTTTATTCGCTAATTATTATTGATTTGACACCAAGTGTTGTACTAATGTTTCAGCATTACACTGTGCTGATAACAGCCTGCTGAGCTACTTTAGAAGTTATTAGGATCAAAGCGTGCCAATATGAATAATTGAAACATGACCAAACATGAATTTGTGTTAGCGCTGTTTAAAATGGAGTGCCATGAGTTGCAATGATTGTCTGCCAATAAATTGCCATGCAGCGTATTACAGTAATAACACCAAATAACAGAGCACACCAATGACAGGAAATAAATAAAGTGTTGTACTTTCATGGTCAAGTCTAAATCTTTAGACTAAAGGGGCTGAATATGTCTTGCCTAATAAAAACTCAACAACATTGTGGACTACTTCACTTCAGAAATTAAAGGGCATTGTGCATCATGATGGGTTTCCAACAGTTTTCCAACAAGGCCCATTTCAGACAATAAATCTTCTGTAAAGGTCAAATATAATCAGTTTAATATTCTAAGTGTTATTCTGATGTACGTTGCAAAAATGTCAGTAACTCACAATGAAGGAGAACAAATGCAACAATCTCATTATAACAAATGCTTACATGTGATTTTGTACACAATTTGACTATTAACATATGGAACAAGCCTAAATTCACACTATTGAGGCTGGACATCATTTCCCAAAACCCCTCACTCAGGCTCTTGAGGACTGAGTACTCCAGCAAACAGGATTGGCACATTGAACTAGGGCTTTCAGTTATGCACATCTGTGTTGCCAGCTGCAAATTTCCATTACAATTTGCTCACAGTTTGGACAATCGGAGTATTGAACTCCCCCTCTCGGTTCTACTATAAAAGATTTGGTTTGGGTGGCAGAAGCACAACGATGGGAGCAAGAGCTTATCTGACCCACACCAATGCTACTATGTTAGATGACAGCATTGAATTTAGGGCAGATCCCTTAAAGGATTCCACACAGCAGCAATCCCCCAGTCAGGATGTTAACCCAAAAAATAAAGTATAAACATTGTGGCTTCTTTTTTATTCAACATGATAATAACTCGCCTTCAGAACGATAGCCTAATCTGTTTCAGAAAATAATTCTACCGCTTTCACAGAACACAAAAAGGGGATTTGTCACCGAAGACACAGTCTGATAGTGTCTGGGGGAAGAGAGAGATAGAGGTTCCCGTTCCTCGTCTCGGTTAGTAAGGCTTAGTGAGCACTAGCACCATCCCCCAGGTGACTCTATCCAGCAGACAACTTAACTGATCCCTTCTTGTTAAGATGGATCCAGGCACAGGGACTATTAGAGCCTATTACCCAGAAAGGTCTCTTCACAGGCTATAGGGGCACAGGGATCTAGCATGACGACCATTTATTTGTCATAGGGAATTGATGTCCACATGTCGGGTGCAGGAGGTTACACAGAGAAGCAGGCCCTGAGAAGAGCACACAGGCTCATGCTACAAAGCAGATAAAGGCACAGGAAAGGACATGTGCTGTGAAAAGCTTGTGTGTCAGAGCCTAAAAAACAGAACAATAAATCTTGCTATAGTAGCTTAATTTACCGTAGCATTTTAGAAATAGAGCAAGCTCACTGACTGGAGGGTTCTCATCATAGCAGCAATCCTGTTTCACTGGAAACAAAGGGGACGTAAATGCCTTGTCTTCTACTGTATCATTTAGCATAGAGTCATGTTTTCACACTAAAAGGGGATTTGAGACACTGTCATGTTTAGTGAACAGCATGAAGAGAGATCTGAGCGCTGGTCTTAAAATGGGGATGGTTTACCTGAGAGACGGCTATATATTTAGCAGTTGTCTAAAGTCCTCTCTGTTGCAGTTGAATGAGGATAAGCGGTCACAAGGCAGGCCAAGGGACATACAGGTGGTGAAAACACACAACTGTGCCCATACCCACCCAGATCCTAGACAGACGGCCCAAGGGGTCTGTGGTCAGAGCTCTCTCTCTCTCTCTCGCTCTCTCTGAATTAGCTCAGATTTAGCTGTTAATACAACTCTGTTTTCGGCATGGGAAATTACATTTAAGACCATGACATTTTCAAACAACCTATTAATGCATTGGAGACACCACTATGTCATACAAGTACAGAATGACTCTTCTGGCTGCAGAACAGAGAGGGTGACGTGGTTGAGTGTAAACAAGAGTGGTGACTGTGCACTGGGATGAGAGGGAAGGAGGGATGAGATGATTGGCAGGAATGCACTGCTTGCTTGCTTGCTAATACAACGGGTTATTAAAAAAACTCGGCCCTTAAGGAATGTGTGACCGTTGGAATAGTGGGTGGCTGGCTAGCAGAACATTACAAAAAAGCAGCAATCAATGTGATGTGAAAGAAATACAACTAGCCCACCAACATACTAGCCTATACTTCCAGGCTTGTGTTTTTATAGATTGTCATAAATATGGTCCTGCCTTGTGAACTTCGATTGACCTCCAGGCGCATTCCAGTCAATATTCCCCCAGTGTGGAATCATTGGAGCTGTTACAACAGGACCAATCTCTGTCCCCTCTGCCTCTCCTTTCTCCTCTCACTTTAATCATTCCACAGGCTTTACTACATACAACGGTGATGGTTTACATCCTGCCTGATGCCTATAGGATGGCAAGGTTTCCCAGCTCCATGGAACTAATGTTTGGAGTTGAGAAGGTGATGGATGCTTTGAGAGAGGGGGATCGTAGAGGGTCGGTCAATGGCCAAAACGATCGGAGTCAGAGAAGAGAGGAGTTAAGGAAGAGGAGAGCGCATGGTGGCACTATAGATGGATTGTATTCAGACAGCGGTAGGGAACAAGCACAGGAGTCTTAATCAAAGTGAGTGCCCCTGTCATGGACGTGCTCTCTCATGCTCAGGCCCCCTCTGAAGTAGAGTCCAGGGTGATAAATAGCACATCTGACATCACTCTCCAGAGAATGGAGTGATCGTCACTCCGACGCCCACAGAGTCTATGATACAGCAGAGACAGGTAGGTAGGAACCACCACCTCCACTCTAGCCAGATACTAGCCAGGTCTCTCAACATCCTGCTGTGTGTACCAGTGAGTCGTTACATGCATACACTCAACGATGCTGTGGAAGAAGAGCTCTTGTGGATGAATCGTTCTTCACTAACGATAGTTGACAGTCTATATATATATAGACACACATAAGCACACACACACACACCCTCGCACACACACAAACATTTAGATATACATTTATGCAGCAAGTCTTTGAGATGGTGGACAGATCTACTGCAGCTGTGGTCTTGAGACCTTGTTGTGATGCCTCCTGAGAGCCAAGCAGTTGAAAGACCCCTGGATGCATTCACATACAGGTGCTGCTCTCAACGCCAGCACAATGGCAATTAGCATGCGCTTGAATCAATGTCATTCACCTCAACGCCTGAAGCCTTCAAACCCACGTGTCTGACCAAAGCACTCACAGAGAATACTATTATGTTACTGCATCATCCATCCGAATCAAACAACTATTTTACCTACCCTGCAGAATGCATTTTAAACCAGTAGAGTACATAATTTTCCCCAAATGCTTTTTTGTTCTGGTTTTGTGTTTTCCACAGTGAAATGATTCCTATATGGAATAACAACCCATCAGAGTGCAGCTGCCCCAGCGGACGACATTACACAGTGATTTAGTGGAGCGTTGTGGAGCCTTTTCTCTTCAACCCATACACAACCAGATTCCCTCTCACACACAGAGGGCCGCTGTGAATGCTAAACAGACAGACAATTAAGAGATATCTCTCTGCTTGTTTGCCGTTTTGGGGGTCTGGATCGGCGGGGTTAACAGAGGGGTCCTCTCTACCCATCTAATGAGCAATCCTAGCCTGCCGCCTCCTCCATCTCCACTCCACTCTCCCTCATGTAACATTTAATTTGCAGGCCGGAGAGATGAATGCTAAGGGTCACCCGTCACTGTTGCCATCTGTTGCTGCTGCTGCTTCTTCTTCTTTATGTGATTGGCTTGTACTTGTCATCTCCGAAATTCTAATAAATCTGCAATCCGTTTTCTTTGGTTCCCAACTTATTTTCGTTTATCTCAGGGTTATTACCATTCAGGGCCACAGGAGGCCATATAACGGTCCAGTGCTGTGTAATGCTACTTTACGAGATGTCACAATATGAGGCCGTTTCTATGATTTGCAGAGTAAAGCCCCATATTTAAAGAAACAACATGTGAAGTGAGGAAACGTGAACTGGAATCATAAAGCAGGCATGCTGGAATAGCTTGTAATAAACATCAGTCCAGCTCATTCTAATCGCTGGGTCCTGGGAGCCGTGCAGGAGCCAGGAACAGCCAGGGGCTCACATCAGCAGAACAGTGATTGGGTTAGAGGGCACAGCCAAGAGACTGTTACTACATTAACGGTAGTGTGTGGGCACACTTCAATCAATGTAATGCACCCTAGTCCATCCATGACCTCTGCTGGATCTGGGCTCCTGCTGGAAATCGTATATCAGCCTGTTCAGAATTCAGCAGGCACCCCTCGTTTTTTGTCAACGTCACCGATGACGACGAGCTGGAGCAAAAAAGGGAGTTAAGACTCTACCCATCAAGATAACAGTGTGTGTATTCTCTACTTTAACCGAGATGTATCCAGTGCCTAAAAGGCCCTGGCATGGATCATCTGTATGATGCCATCTGAGCCCTGGCAGTAAATCAAATCAAATGTTATTTGTCACATGCTTCGTAACCAACAGGTGTAGACTAACAGTGAAATGTTTACTTACAAGCCCTTGCCAACAATGCAGAGAGAAAAAAAGATAAATTATAGAATAATTATTTAATGAGGAGAAAATACAGAATGAGTAACATTAACTTGGCTATATACAATGGGTACAAGTACAGAGTCGATGTGCAGGGGTACGAGTACTAGGGAAGCACCATGGTAGAGTACACAGCATAACGACACAATTGGATTTACTAGTGGCTATGGTAGGAACCTGGGAGCCTTGTGCAAACTGTGTGATCCGTCTCATAGTGAGAATTATGTCTGGGAAAAAGGGCCATGCATGCAATCTCTCCACTACCCAAACCCCCCCAGCCCCCATCTCAGGGCCCTGTCGCACTAAAACATGATTCACCCAGCCACAATGAGGAAACTCGGTGGTTACAAGAAAGGGTGGGAATAAGAGAAATGAGGGAGGGAGAGGGAGAGGGGGGAGAGATGGAGGGAGAGAGAGAGTAAAGAGAGGAAGAGGGGGAGAGAGGGGAGGAGAGATGGAGGGCGAGAGAGAGATGGAGGGCGAGAGAGAGGGGGAGAGATGGAAGGACAGAGAGATGGAGAGAGAGAGAAAGTAGAGAGAGTGGGAGAGACGGAAGGAGAGAGAGCGTGGAGAAAAGAGGAGGGAGGGAGAGATGGGGGAGAGAGAGCAGAGAGAAGGGAAGGGAGCGAGAGATGGAGAGAGAGAGAGAGTAGATAGCAGGGGAAGGAGGGAGAGCGAGAAAGAGAGAGAGAAAGAGAGAGGAAAAGGGAAAATTAAGGGAGACAGGGAGGGAGGAAGTGAGGGAGAGAGAAAGAGAAGGAGAGGGTGCTATCTGAGACAGGGCTCTTCTAATCCCCGGGCACGTTTGTCACCATCACAGAGGAAGTCTGGATTCAGGAAAGAAAATTACATTTTATAGGCAACTTTGAAAGAAAAATACATTTTTGATAAATTGCAGCACACTGTGTAATCATAATGGGAAAATAATTAGCACGCACAATTACGCTAAGTAATGGAAAATATACAGCGCTAAGCTTCAATGGGAGATGGAGAGGGCTATTGGTTTACAGTGCAGACACTGAACATGCATATGTGATGGAAAATGTTATGTTTGTGCTTTTCTATTTACAAATTTCTATGTTCTATGTTGGTGCATTTCTATAAACCAATTTCTGTGTTCATGCAAGTGACTGATTGAACAAATCCTCACTATCAGTGTCTGCAATTTGGCAGTACGCCCAGAACCTTGTTTAGAGAAAGGGATATCTCAGTTTCAAGGTCTCAGCTTAGAGAAAAGAAGCCTCGTGAGGTATTGGTCTGTCACATGTTATGAACCAGTATTGGTCGGTCACATGAATGAAGCAAACTTTAATGATTAATTAATTATGAATAAGCTTAATCATGCAAATATGACTTGTCCTCAGTATATACTGGAACTAATGGGACTGCCCCGTTAGAGCTCCTGACAGACATTCACTATGGTGCATCAAGTTTATTGGAACCTTTCCAGCGCGCTGACAATAAACAATGAGTAATTTAAGATTGACTTCGAGTGTCCCTGAGCAAGAATTTCCACAACACATATTAAGATAGATAATCAGGACAGGTTGGATAGGCTTATCTTGACTCTGATTTGGTACCATGTCCTCACCACGTTGTTGTCGGTCTGGTATGAGAAAGGAACAATATTTACCCTCCATTGGGCTGGAGTCAGATATGACCATAAAGCAAACAATCATCTTTCACAGTAGTGACAGGCACTGAGTAAAATAAAGAAATCCTGACTGATTTAGAAGGAACCTCCACATCCAGAAAGCACCGAGGAGACTCCAGCCCATCTAATGGTGTCCTATAAAAACAGGCCAAGGCTCAGTGAAATCAAGCAACTGCCACAGCACTTTCACGTTCAGTAAATCCACGACTTATAAAAACATAGGGCGGATAGTGAACTAGGGTCCATTTTAGGTGAATCTCCATGCCATATGGTTCCCCATAAACAATTCCATTACAAATTGGAAATACACTGCTTAAAAAAATAAAGGGAACACTTAAACAACACAATGTAACTCCAAGTCAATCACACTTCTGTGAAATCAAACTGTCCACTTAGGAAGCAACACTGATTGACAATAAATTGCACATGCTATTGTGCAAATGGAATAGACAAAAGGTGGAAATTATAGGCAATTAGTAAGAGACCCCCAAAAAAGGAATGGTTCTGCAGGTGGTGACCACAGACCACTTCTCAGTTCCTATGCTTCCTGGCTGATGCTTTGTTCACTTTTGAATGCTGGCGGTGCTTTCACTCTAGTGGTAGCATGAGACGGAGTCTACAACCCACACAAGTGGCTCAGGTAGTGCAGCTCATCCAGGATGGCACACCAATGCGAGCTGTGGCAAAAAGGTTTGCTGTGTCTGTCAGCGTAGTGTCCAGAGCATGGAGGTGCTACCAGGAGACAGGCCAGTACATCAGGAGACGTGGAGGAGGCCGTAGGAGGGCAACAACCCAGCAGCAAGACCGCTACCTCCGCCTTTGTGCAAGGAGGTGCACTGCCAGAGCCCTGCAAAATGACTTCCAGCAGGCCACAAATGTGCATGTGTCAGCATATGGTCTCACAAGGGGTCTGAGGATCTCATCTCGGTACCTAATGGCAGTCAGGCTACCTCTGGCGAGCACATGGAGGGCTGTGCGGCCCCACAAAGAAATGCCACCCCACACCATGACTGACCCATCGCCAAACCGGTCATGCTGGAGGATGTTGCAGGCAGCAGAACGTTCTCCACGGCATCGCCAGACTCTGTCACGTCTGTCACATGTGCTCATGTGCTCAGTGTGAACCTGCTTTCATCTGTGAAGAGCACAGGGCGCCAGTGGCGAATTTGCCAATCTTGGTGTTCTCTGGCAAATGCCAAACGTCCTGCACGGTGTTGGGCTGTAAGCACAAACCCCACCTGTGGACGTCGGGCCCTCATACCACCCTCATGGAGTCTGTTTCTGACCGTTTGAGCAGACACATGCACATTTGTGGCCTGCTGGAGGTCATTTTGCAGGGCTCTGGCAGTGCACCTCCTTGCACAAAGGCGGAGGTAGCGGTCCTGCTGCTGGGTTGTTGCCCTCCTACGGCCTCCTCCACGTCTCCTGATGTACTGGCCTGTCTCCTGGTAGCGCCTCCATGCTCTGGACACTACGCTGACAGACACAGCAAACCTTTTTGCCACAGCTCGCATTGATGTGCCATCCTGGATGAACTGCACTACCTGAGCCACTTGTGTGGGTTGTAGACTCCGTCTCATGCTACCACTAGAGTGAGAGCACCGTCAGCATTCAAAAGTGACCAAAACATCAGCCAGGAAGCATAGGAACTGAGAAGTGGTCTGTGGTCACCACCTGCAGAATCACTCCTTTTTTGGGGGTGTCTTGCTAATTGCCTATAATTTCCACCTTTTGTCTATTCCATTTGCACAACAGCATGTGAAATTTATTGTCAATCATTGTTGCTTCCTAAGTGAACAGTTTGATTTCACAGAAGTGTGATTGACTTGGAGTTACATTGTGTTGTTTAAGTGTTCCCTTTATTTTTTTGAGCAGTGTATATGATCTCTCATAAGGGTAGTGGGCATTTTACCTAGTGAATCTACTACAGAGAACTGGGCACGTCTGTTCATAAGCAGGAGAGAAAGGAGAGAGGGAGAAATATATACATAAACTCAGCAAAAAAAGAAACTTCCTCTCACTGTCAACTGCGTTTATTTTCTGCAAACTTAATATGTGTGAATATTTGTATGAACATAACAAGATTCAACAACTGAGACATAAACTGAACAAGTTCCACAGACATGTGACTAACAGAAATTGAATAATGTGTCCCTGAACAAAGGGGGGGTCAAAATCAAAAGTAACAGTCAGTATCTGGTGTGGCCACCAGCTGCATTAAGTACTGCAGTGCATCTCCTCCTCATGGACTGCACCAGATATGCCAGTTCTTGCTGTGAGATATTACCCCACTCTTCCACCAAGGCACCTGCAAGTTCCCGGACATTTCTGGGGGGAATGGCCCTAGCCCTCACCCGCCGATCCAACAGGTCCCATACGTGCTCAATGGGATTGTGATCCGTGCTCTTCGCTGGCAATGGCAGAACACTGACATTCCTGTCTTGCTGGAAATCATGCACAGAACGAGCAGTGTGGCTGGTGGCATTGTCATGCTGGAGGGTCATGTCAGTATGAGCCTGCAGGAAGGGTACCACTTCAGGGCATAGGATGTCTTCCCTGTAACGCACAGCGTTGAGAATGCCTGCAATGACAACAAGCTCAGTCCGATGATGCTGTGACACACCGCCCCAGACCAGACCTTGTAAAACTGACCATCCTACCAATCCTCGACTTCGGTGATGTCATTTACAAAATAGCCTCCAAAACCCTACTCAATAAATTGGATGCAGTCTATCACAGTGCCATCCGTTTTGTCACCAAAGCCCCATATACTACCCACCACTGCGACCTGTACGCTCTCGTTGGCTGGCCCTCGCTTCACACTCGTCGCCAAACCCACTGGCTCCAGGTCATCTACAAGACCCTGCTAGGTAAAGTCCCCCCTTATCTCAGCTCGCTGGTCACCATAGCAACGCCCACCCGTAGCACGCGCTCCAGCAGGTATATCTCTCTGGTCACCCCTAAAACCAATTCTTCCTTTGGCCGCCTCTCCTTCCAGTTCTCTGCTGCCAATGACTGGAACGAACTACAAAAATCTCTGAAACTGGAAACACTTATCTCCCTCACTAGCTTTAAGCACCAGCTGTCAGAGCAGCTCATAGATTACTGCACCTGTACATAGCCCATCTATAATTTAGCCCAAACAACTACCTCTTTACCTACTGTATTTATTTATTTTGCTCCTTTGCACCCCATTATTTCTATCTCTACTTTGCACATTCTTCCACTGCAAACCAACCATTCCAGTGTTTTTTTTTACTTGCTATATTGTATTTACTTCGCCACCATGGCCTTTTTAAATTTTTATTTATTTATATATATATTTTGTTTGCCTTCACCTCCCTTATCTCACCTCACTTGCTCATATTGTATATAGACTTATTTTTCACTGTATTATTGACTGTATGTTTGTTTTACTCCATGTGTAACTATGTGTTGTTGTATGTGTCAAACTGCTTTGCTTTATCTTGGCCAGGTCGCAATTGTAAATGAGAACGTGTTCTCAACTTGCCTACCTGGTTAAATAAAGGTGAAATAAAATAAAATAAAATGACGGACCCTCCACCTCCAAATTGATCTTGCTCCAAAGTACAGGCCTCAGTGTAACGCTCACTCCTTCGACGATAAAAGTGAATCCGACCATCACCCCTGGTGAGACAATACCGTGACTCATCAGTGAAGAGCACTTTTTGCCAGTCCTGTCTGGTCCATCAACGGTGGGTTTGTGCCCGTAGGCGTGGTTGCCGGTGATGTCTCGTGAGGACCTGCCTTACAACAGGTCTACAAGCCCTCGGTCCAGCCTCTATCAGCCTATTGCAGGCAGTCTGAGCACTGATGGAGGGATTGTTTATTCCTGGTGTAACTTGGGCAGTTGTTGTTGCCATCCTGTACCTGTCCCGTAGGTGTGATGTTCGAATGTACCGATCCTGTGCAGGTGTTGTTACACGTGGTCTGCCACTGCGAGGATGATCAGCTGTCCGTTCTGTCTCCCTGTAGCGCTGTCTTAGTACGGTCATTGCAATGTATTGCCCTGGCCACATCTGCAGTCCTCATGCCTCCTTGCAGCATGCCTAAGGCACGTTCACGCAGATGAGCAGGGAGCCTGGGCATCTTTCTTTTGGTGTTTTTCAGAGTCAGTAGAAAGGCCTCTTCAGTGTCCTAAGTTTTCATAACTGTGACCTTAATTGCCTCCGACTGTAAGCTGTTAGTGTCTTAACAACCGTTCCACAGGTGCATGTTCATTAATTGTTTATTGAACAAGCATGGGAAACAGTGTTTAAACCCTTTACAATGAAGATCTGTCTAGTTATTTGGATTTTTATGAATTATCTTTGAAAGACAGGGTCCTGAAGAGACGTTTCTTTTTTTGCTGAGTTTATATAAAGAGAGAGCTAGAGAGAGAGAGAGAGAGAAAGATGGAGGGAGAGAGAGAGATAGAGATAGGGAGAGAGAGAGAGAAAGATGGAGGGAGAGAGAGAGATAGAGATAGGGAGAGAGAGAGAGAGAAAGATGGAGGGAGAGAGAGAGAGAACGAGAGAGAGAGAGCGAGAGAGAAGAAATAGAGAGAGAGAGAAAGAGAGAGAAAATAAATAGACTAGAGCCATCAGTCAAGTAGTGTCAAGCAATCTACGATTGTTACATTGTATTGATTTACTCAGGGAAAGGTCCTCAAATAATTGCAAGAACAATCTCTTCAAGTCAAGAGGACAAATTTAGTGTCCTCCCTCCCCTTCCTCCACGCTCGGCGCACTACAGCCAACTTAGGGAGACATTAATGGGCACGCTGGCGTCAAGGGCAGAGAGGCAGCCCTATAAAGACTGTAGAGCAGTACAACAGCCATTGTGACATTATAGAAACCAAATGAACTAAGATAGGGGAGAGTGGGGTAAGTTGAGACATTTTTACATTCAGCATCACTCTGTCAAGGGAAATATAGTATTCTTTCTAACAAAGATGTCTACATCAGTGGCGATCGGTGCCGTTTAAGAAGAGGGAGGACAATTATTTTATGAGCATGGCCTTATTTCTATTACAGCATATTGGATGACTATCATTCATTTTCCATTCACCCTGTTCAATGTAACATCGATAGCTTGTTAAAAAAAGTGGTCTCTTGGCAGAACTTACAGTATAAGTTAAGCTGCCTAAAAATGTCCGTACTGAATGAAATATTACCACTATCCTTTTAAAACCATGTCAATCTTTATTTCCCAAACAATTCAACCCAATAGCTTTTTTGCATTTGAATAATTTTAAGCATAATTTAAGACACAACACACACTTTGTACTGTTATCTATCTATCTAAACTTACCCCAAGTACATTGGCTCAACTTACCCAAAGGCAAACATTTTGACTATATTAGCCCAGACAGTTACAAGGATGCACTTTCGTGTTAGGTTTAGGACCTCATATTGAAGCTTATAGAGGCCTGATGTATAGAACAATCTTAGAATGATCTACTTTGGTTAAGACGCAAGCTTCAATTACAAGCATTAATTCATTTTAATTGAACCTAACTTGCTTAACACTTTTTTCATGTGGTTTCTTCCTTCAGACTTCCTTCATGAAATGATAACCTCTACATTTTATGTATGGTTTCCTAGAAACAAGGGTGGCTCAACTTACCCCCACTCTCCTCTACTGGATGAAACAAGGGTGGCTCAACTTACCCCACTCTCCTCTACTGGATGAAACAAGGGTGGCTCAACTTACCCCACTCTCCTCTACTGGATGAAACAAGGGTGGCTCAACTTACCCCACTCTCCTCTACTGGATGAAACAAGGGTGGCTCAACTTACCCCACTCTCCTCTACTGGATGAAACAAGGGTGGCTCAACTTACCCCACTCTCCTCTACTGGATGAAACAAGGGTGGCTCAACTTACCCCACTCTCCTCTACTGGATGAAACAAGTGTGGCTCAACTTACCCCACTCTCCTCTACTGGATGAAACAAGGGTGGCTCAACTTACCCCACTCTCCTCTACTGGATGAAACAAGGGTGGCTCAACTTACCCCACTCTCCTCTACTGGATGAAACAAGGGTGGCTCAACTTACCCCACTCTCCTCTACTGGATGAAACAAGGGTGGCTCAACTTACCCCACTCTCCTCTACTGGATGAAAAGTCATGTGTACGTATCTGTGTCTGGCCCTGTGCAATACTAACCCGCTCCATGTACACACTAATCAAATGAGTGGATGTGATTTCACAATAAAAAGACAGACAACTATCTATCAGTCGTATAAGTCCAGCTCATTCACCCAAATCAGATCAGTTTAGTTTAAGATGGGGAGAGGGGGGAAGGCTAGAAGCTTTCTGTCTCCAGTGGATTTCTCCATTGAGAGTCTGGCTGGCTGCTGGTGCCAGTGAGAGGGTAAAACATCTCCCCACTCCCGCCAGAGGTCCGGTCGGCCGGTTGAACGGTGAGCTCAGCAGTTGCTGGGGAGAGGAGAGAGAGGTCTGCTCTGCTGTGCCCTGCCTGCCTGCCTCTGAATCATATGATCCACTTCCTGAAACCAGACAGCTTGCCCTCTTCTGCAAAAACATTTAAGCAAAAATGTGGCACGGGCTGAACTGACGAGAGATTATGGAGCACAGAGGGCGGTGGGTTCTGCCTCCACCGCTCAACCGCTCCAGCCCCTCAAATGCAGCACGCTGTTTACTCAGGCTCTGGAGATATTCCCTCGGAATTAAGCTCCGCCACTCACCTATCACTCACACTTCCGTACTCACCACACCCCACCACTTTTATCCCAGGCCTTAAACTCTGTGATGTGATGCTGCTACCTCTGGAACGACACAGCCACTCCTCAGATAGACAGAGAGCATATGAGCATACTCACTCCCACCCCCTTCCCCTCCCATCATCCCCTTGTGTAGGACAAGAGACCCTTCTTCATGATTCAGGATGGGTTTAATGTTCCTGTACTGTCCCTCCCCCTCCATCCAGCCCAATCTTCCTCTGACGCTGACTCATGCCAAATATGATGGATGTGTGCAGCCCAAACTGAGGGGGGATTTGACTACCTCGTCATAATAGACCAGTCTAGTCCTGTCATGTCTCTATCAGCGCAACGCTCACAGCTTACAGTACATCTCCACAAAGTTAGCATCCAACATATCAATTTCCTGTAATTTTCTCATTGGTACATGCCTCCTGCTAGCGTGTGCTCGTTGCGTTAGAGTTATGTTAGCGTTATGTTGGGGCTAGTCACACAGCACAGGGTGAGTCACTCAGTATGGGGTGATTAATGGCCACTTGGGCTGGCGTTGCCTTCACATGGTGGGAGGTATGAAAATTGTATGTACCTGTTAATATTGGTTTTGACTAATGGTCTCTGGTGTTAGTCATGCACACAGCGGGCTATGATGAGGGTGACGTCTATGTATTAACGACGCAGCACAGTGTTGATCATGACC
The DNA here is from genome assembly GCF_029448725.1 of Salvelinus fontinalis. Lineage (NCBI taxonomy): Eukaryota > Metazoa > Chordata > Actinopteri > Salmoniformes > Salmonidae > Salvelinus > Salvelinus fontinalis. The sequence continues at coordinate 27,263,537 of NC_074678.1, forward strand.
CTGTTCCCAGCAAATGAATGCGTGTGAAATTCAATCTATTTGGGAACAATTGTAGCACATCTATCCTTAGAGATCCTCTTCTCAAGACAGAGCATGTTGCGAGCGCCAGGCAGTGCTGGGAATTGTCCTGAACAGATTCTGCTGGAACATGACAGTGAAGGCCATGCTTTCAATTAGCCATGCACTCATGATGCATTTTCTCCTGCTTAGCATCTATATATTAGGTGGAATATGCATGGAACTAGATTCAAGAGGTTTTATCAATGTCTTCCAGGCCCCAGGTGTTAAATTTCAAAACCTGAAACAATACTGTGTGTTTATTTTCTATGTGTTGACATTTTGTGAAATTTAATGGAAAAAGGAAACAGCCAGCCTGCTCTCTGCCCAAAAACTGTCTGTTTTAATTCGTCCAAATACCCTAATCCTTCAGACTGACCATGAGAACCACAACCCGACAGTCATCTCATCAGAAATATTCCTGCTCATCGACTAATCCCATTTATGACTAACAGTGAATACATTCTGATGCTATGCCATGATTCCTGGACATGTGTGCTTCTTTTTAACTGGTGCATACATCCTCCAGGAGAGTTTCCTCAAAAATGTCATGTTAAAAGCCTGTGAGGAGTCTCCATGCTACTGTTCCTGGTTAAGAGGCAAATAAATAGTGCTAATACTGCTGATGAAACAGATTAAACACGTTGTCAGAAGAAAATGCTTAAATTACATCTCTGACTAATATGCATTAGCGGTGGAAAAACATGCTTTGCGCTCTTTTGGTCCTTTTGTGGCGGGAAGGCAGTAAAGCACGGCACATCCGTGACAGGAAGCTGAAATTGAAAGCCACTCATCTGTTTAAATATCCACGTTATTGTCAGTTGCTAATGAAAACAATATTTTACTGTTAAATTTGAATGGGCAAAATTGCATTTAAAAATACATAAACCAAGAGAGCCTGACTGATGTGACAGGAGCGAGGGAGAGGAAGAGAGAGAATAGAAAGAGTGGGAGAGGGAGAGGAGAGGAGAGGGTTGAGGGAGAGACTGCTTGATGCCCCCTTCTACCATCTTATTACCACAATGCTGCTGAGCTCTTGGAAATTCCCAGATTGGAATATATTTTCTGCTCATTGAAAAGCAATTTATCATGTTGTGGTATATGGCTTCATCTTTTCTGTCTTAGTTTTAACTATGCAAATAAATAAGGGAATGCATTGTCCTTCCACATCAGGCATCAGCTGTTAGCTAGAATGTTCCCATTCTAGTTGTTTTTCTATTGATTATGCATATTCTCACCAATGCGTCTCAAGAGAGAATTTATTTAACACACCTGCTCACACATTAAACAACACACGATGGAATCTCGACAACAACGGTGTCAGGTTTCAAAATCCTAGAAGTTAAGCAACCAGCCATCCAGTTTAAGAGACTCTTTGTACCAAGGTGTAACAATCCCACTCCAAAGCTAGACGTAAGTGTACAATTAATCATCACCTGGTCCTGTCAATAACTTGACAGGTACAGCTGTAGTTCAATTCTTAGTTTAGTTAGTTTTTACTGTATCTGTGGCAACGTCCTAATAACTTCTAGCTGCCATCAGTGCCTTTCAGTCTGTCAGTCTGTCTGTCCTCTATATGGTGGCTGCAGGGACATGATGAATCAGTGGATGAGGGGAGCAGCAGGACAGAAGGACCAGTGGCTAAAGAGTAGTTTAGTATGGAGTACTATAGAGACCTGTGGTGTAACTGGACTGTCTGCAGCAACACCACATGTGAGAGGTAACAAGGTTTGTCTAGGAAGCTGTGACTGACACCCACTGTGTAAAGTGGCTGACAAAAAAAGGCAGCAACATCTTACCTACAGGGATTTGATAGAGAAGTTACAAAACATGTGGATGGATGGCCCTGACCTTCTCTCATGGATATAAACACAGCCGTGCATTCAGCAGTAGCTAGTGAAAGTGAGGACGATGAACAAGCAGAGTAAATCTGGTGACTAAAACCTCCTGATTTAGGTGAACGGATGACTTACGAGCCTTCTGAGGATAAAAGCTAATTAACTTGCCAGCGGCGGGTGGATTTGCCTCATGACATTAAGCACAGAGACATATGGTAAAGTTACAGGTAATTGGATTAGTGTGATTAATACAACTCATCAGTTATAACGTGTTAAAGAGTATGAATCACTACGATAAACGTCCGTCTCAGTATTGTCTGTTCGACTAAGGGACCAACTGTGGCAGCTGCTAGTCACCCACATGCACAGGCATCGACACAGACACACAATCTGCTTCTAAGTTGTTTTTGGAGTAGCATTCCTACATCCTGCAGTACACTCTGAGATCATTGGTGCGACAGAACATCAGATCAGTGACAGTGGTGGAAATATATTAAAACATTTTCTCTATATTCAGATCTAGGTTGGATGACAGCCAATCCTAAATGAGTCAAAGAGTGCTGTGCCACTGGCTGTGCCTGTAGGAGATCTCGATAGCAGCTCTTCACTGAGAAGATAAATCCAAACCAGTGCCTTACCTACAGATGGTCAACCTTCAATCTTAATGCACATTCCATCACACCCATGCTATCAACTATACTGAACAAAAATATAAACTCAACATGTAAAGTGTTGGTCCCATGTTTCATGAGCTGAAATAAAAGATCCCAGAAATGTTCCATATTCACAAAAAGCTTATTTCTCTCAAATGTTGTGCACATATTTGTTTACATCCCTGCTAGTGTATATTTATCCTTTGCCAAGATAATCCATCCACCTGACAGGTGTGGCATATCATGTAGCTGATTAAACAGCATGATCATTACACAGTTGCACCTTGTGCTGGGGACAATAAAAGGCCACTCAAAATGTGCAGCTTTGTCACACAACACAATAACACAGATGTCTCAAGTTTTGAGGGCGTGTGCAATTGGCATGCTGACTGCAGGAATGTCCACCAGAGCTGTTGCCAGAGAATTCAATGTTTCTCTAACATAAGCCGCCTCTAACGTCATTTTAGAGAATTTGGCAGTACATCCAACCAGCCTCACAACCGCAGACCACGTGTAACCACGCCCAGGACCTCTACATCCGTCTTCTTCACCTGCGCGATCTTCTGAGACCAGCCACCCGGACAGCTGTCTGTAATAAAGCCCTTTTGTGGGGAAAAAAACATTCTGATTGACTGGGCCTGGTTTCCCAGTGGGTGGGCCTATGCCCTCCCAGGCCCACCCATGGCTGCGCACCTGCCCAGTCCTGTGAAATCCATAGATTGACATATTTCCTTACATGAACTGTAACTCAGTAAAATTGTTGCATGTTGCATTCATATTTTTGTTCAGTATAGTTTGAAAAGAAAAATCTAATTTTAAGCTAATATTACTGGTTTAGAAAACCTCACAACAACCTGCGAAAACCATCTCCACCAACCAACCAGTCGGCATGCTGATAGTTTCCAGCTAAATGTGAGATTCCTCTTTTTACCATAGTTAAGCAACGTCGCTGGCCCGGAGCGTTGTGCAATGCTCTCCCCCTGTGCTGGGAAGTTGGGAGCACCACTCTAATCTGTAGAGGGCTTCTGGAGACAACTCAACATCTGTCCCCCCTCCAGGCCTGTGGCATCGCACCCACCACAGTGCTCACACACACTTACAAACACACACACCACACACAGATACACTAAAGCAGACACACACACACACAGATGCATGTACACAGACACGCACACTAACAGACACATCCACATCCACTGAGCACGTGCACACACTCACACACACAGAAACGCATGCCGCATATCACTTACGTATACACAAACACCAGAAACCGCTACTACTGAGTCGAGTAAAGGTGGATGTAGGGCTCCCACTCTAAATGTCCCTAGCAGCATGCTGTATGTTTCTGTGTCTGTCTAGCTAGCCCATCTCCACAATGTCTGGAGCGGAGCCTGTTATCTGTCTATGGGACAAGGAACTCATTACAGCCTGCCTGCTCAAACACCTTGTGACACTGCCTCACTACACACACTCCCCTCTCCTTAAAAAAAACCAACACACGGCACAAACAGTCTGCACACACACCAGGCAATTTTCCTCCACTAGTAATCTATGCTGCTTCGGTAAATGGAGAGAAGTACATGGTGTGTATGTAAACTAGAAATATCTTCCCAGCTTCCCAGTTTGGAGTGAGCATCATTGGCACAGAGGGGAAAACCATCTCCTATGTCAGAAGCTCTTATAGGGTGTTAGTAAACATATGATCTCTGGATAGTTGTAAAGCACCCTCTCGGTTTCCCAAACTGGCAACCCCGGCCACCTCACAGCTCTCTGAGGACCTGTTATGAACCTGTAAGGGCAGCGCTGATAAATCCACCTTTCCCCTGCCCCTTCTTCATCACAACTCTGGCGCTGGGGCTGCACCACAGAGCAATGGGCAGTAACTCCAAAACCCAGCCCACCATCCCTCCATCTCCCTCCTGCTTCTGTTCCTCACCGTCCAGCCCAGTACAGTACAGACAGATCCCTTTGTGTGCACTGTGTGCAGGGCCAAGCATTGAGAGAGGAGAATGCTATCTATTCTGTCAATGCAGACACAGAGAACACGCAGATTAGAGAACAGCAGACTGTGCGCTAAATCTAAGCCTTCTGCCTGGGATTGGGCATATGAGAGGGTCCCCTATGGCGTAGCAGTGTAGACGTCTTTGTCCTGTCGTGTCCCGTGTCCCTTGTATATATCTTTTTACATCTTTTTCTTCGCATATCTTTTAAAAATATTTTCTTAAACCTCAACTTCTAAATACTCTCCTGCAACCCGCCTCACCCAATGTGGCGTGGATCTGCTTTTTTCTAAAGTATTTCTATTTACTTCTGATCTGGAATCCATCTACTGAAGATAGCCAGCTAACTGCCTACCAGCTATCAGTTAGCAAACCATTGCTAGCGGTCATCAGCTAACCTTTAGCTCGGAAAGCTCTTGCTAGTTCGAACAACGTGACTAAAACCAGAGCATAACGGACCTATTTCTCTCCATATCCCCGGATTCCTACCGCAAACTCTGAACATTTTCATCTGGATCTTCGCAACTAGCTAACCACAATCCCGGGTGACCACTCCTGGCTAGCGTTTCCATCCCGGAGCAAACACCAATTAGCCTGAAGCTAGCCCGGCTAGGGCTCCTGTGCTACCACTGAAGCCCACTCCTGGGCTACAATATCCGGACCCCTTTACTGCCGGTACGGAGGTACGGAACCCCGCCGATCCTCTACGACTGGAATACCGACATAATCTGCCCGAGGACTCCAACAGGCCCCTCAGGCGTGACGCCCGCTGAAGGCCCATTCTGCTAACCTACCAGGCCTGTTAGCTACCTAGAGCTACCTGGAACCCTACTAATTCCACGACTGGTCTATCGACGTCACCGCACGAAGAGGCAAAAACAGACTTCCCCCCCCATCGCGACGTCCCCCAAAGGCTAACTTGCCTGCCCCGGGCTGCTAACTGCTAGCTTATCTTGCAGCTAGCGCAGCCAGGAAGCTAGCACCAGTTAGCAAACACAATTCTACAATTCACAACCTCTCTTTCGCCATCGCCATCCGGCTTGGATTCTCTGTCGACACGACCACGTCTGGTCTGCAGACGTGCCCTCAACCGGTGCCCTCAACCGGCCTCCGTCTGAGCAGACCCCCTCCGTCTGAGCAGACCACCCCCCGGGCTACTAACTTTAAACGCGTGCTAGCTTAGTGGAGGCCTCACTGCTCCATCTACGGCTGCCCCCTGGACACTATGATCACTTGGCTACATAGCTGATGCCTGCTTGACTGTCCATTAATTCACGGTACTCCATTCTGTTTATTTGTGTTTATCTGTCGGCTCTGTGCTTTAACTCAGGATCTGTGTGTAGTTAATCTGACCCTCTCTGCATAGTCGTCGCCATTTTTACCTTCTGTTGCTGTGTTAGCTGACTAGCTGCTGTTATCTCACCTGTTGTTTTAGCTAGCTCTCCCAATCATGACCTGCAATCACTTTATGCCTTATTGTATGTCTCTCTCAAATATCAATATGCCTTGCATACTGTTGTTCAGGCTAGTTATCATTGTTTTGGTTTGCAATGGGCCCCGTAGTTCCACTCTCCGTACCTCTGATACCTCCTTTGTCCCACCCCCCACACATGCGGTGACCTCACCCATTGAGACCAGCATGTCCAGAGATACAACCTCTCTTATCATCACCCAGTGCCTGGGCTTGCCTCCGCTGTACCCGTGCCCCACCATACCCTGGTCTGCACATTATGCCCAGAATCTATTCTACCACGCCCATAAATCTGCTCCTTTTATTCCTTGTCCCCAACGCTCTAGGCGACCAGTTTTGATAGCCTTTAGCCGCACCCTCATCCTACTACTCCTCTGTTCCTCGGATGATGTGGAGGTAAACCCAGGCCCTGCATGTCCCCAGTCACCCTCATTTGTTGACTTCTGTGATCGAAAAAGCCTTGGCCTCATGCATGTCAACATCAGAAGCCTCCTCCCTAAGTTTGCCTTACTCACCGCTTTAGCACACTCTGCCAACCCTGATGTCCTTGCCGTGTCCGAATCCTGGCTTAGGAAGGCCACCAAAAACTCTGAGATTTCCATACCCAACTATAACACTTTCCATCAAGATAGAACTGCCAAAGGGGGAGGAGTTGCAATCTACTGCAGAGATAGCCTGCAAAGTTCTGTCATACTTTCCAGGTCTATGCCCAAACAGTTCGAACTTCTAATTTTAAAAATTAATCTCTCCAGAAATAAGTCTCTCACTGTTGCCGCCTGCTACCGACCCCCCTCAGCTCCCAGCTGTGCCCTGGACACCATCTGTGAATTGATCGCTCCCCATCTAGCTTCAGAGTTTGTTCTGTTAGGTGACCTAAACTGGGATATGCTTAACACCCCGGCAGTCCTACAATCTAAGCTTGATGCCCTCAATCTCACACAAATCATCAAGGAACCCACCAGGTAAAACCCTTAATCCGTAAACATGGGCACCCTAATAAACATTATCCTGACCAACTTGCCCTCCAAATACACCTCTGCTGTCTTCAATCAAGATCTCAGCGATCACTGCCTCATTGCCTGTATCCGCCACGGGTCCACGGTCAAACGACCACCCCTCATCACTGTCAAACGCTCCCTAAAACACTTCTGCGAGCAGGCCTTTCTAATCGACCTGGCCCGGGTACCCTGGAAGGATATTGACCTCATCCCGTCAGTTGAGGATGCCTGGTCATTCTTTAAAAGTTACTTCCTCACCATATTAGACAAGCATGCTCCGTTCAAAAAATGCAGAACCAAGAACAGATATAGCCCTTGGTTCACTCCAGACCTGACTGCCCTCGACCAGCACAAAAACATCCTGTGGCGAACTGCAATAGCATCGAAGAGCCCCCGCGATATGCAACTGTTCAGGGAAGTCAGGAACCAATACACGCAGTCAGTCAGGAAAGCAAAGGCCAGCTTTTTCAAGCAGAAATTTGCATCCTGTAGCTCTAACTCCAAAAAGTTCTGGGATACTGTAAAGTCCATGGAAGACAAGAGCACCTCCTCCCAGCTGCCCACTGCACTGAGGCTAGATAACACGGTCACCACTGATAAGTCCGTGATAATCGAAAACTTCTTCACTCACGCCGCCAAACTTACCCTAGTAAAACTGACTATCCTACCGATCCTCGACTTCGGCGATGTCATCTACAAAATAGCTTCCAATACTCTACTCAGCAAACTGGATGCAGTTTATCACAGTGCCATCCGTTTTGTTACTAAAGCACCTTATACGACCCACCACTGCGACCTGTATGCCCTAGTCGGCTGGCCCTCGCTACATGTTCGTCGTCAGACCCACTGGCTCCAGGTCATCTACAAGGCTATGCTAGGTAAAGTGCCGCCTTATCTCAGTTCACTGATCACGATGGCTACACCCACCCGTAGCACGCGCTCCAGCAGGTGTATCTCACTGATTATCCCTAAAGCCAAAACCTCATTTGGACGCCTTTCCTTCCAGTTCTCTGCTGCCTGCGACTGGAACGAATTGCAAAAATCTCTGAAGTTGGAGACTTTTATCTCCCTCAACAACTTTAAAAATCTGCTATCCGAGCAGCTAACCGATCGCTGCAGCTGTACATAGTCCATCTGTAAACTACCCACCCAATTTACCTACCTCACCCCCATACTGCTTTTATTTATTTACTTTTCTGCTCTTTTGCACACCAGTATCTCTTCTTGCACATGATCATCTGATGATTTATCACTCCAGTGTTAATCTGCTAAATTGTAATTATTCGATTTATTGCCTACCTCATGCCTTTTGCACACATTGTATATAGATTCTCTTTTTCTACCATGTTATTGACTTGTTTATTGTTTACTCCATGTGTAACTCTGTGTTGTTGTCTGTTCACACTGCTATGCTTTATCTTGGCCAGGTCGCAGTTGCAAATGAGAACTTGTTCTCAACTAGCCTACCTGGTTAAATAAAGGTGAAATAAAAAAATAAAAAAATAAAATAAATGACGGAGTTAAACCACAGCCCCATGGGCTATCACATAGACACACAGATTTTGGAGGATCAAGAAGAAATAAGGTACCTCACAATAAACATATACCTGAATGGAACAGTAATGGTTCAAGGGAGTGAAGCTGCTCTCCACACCTTTGTAGCCAGCTTTTTTTTCTGGTGAAACCAGAGGGAAAAAATGACCAGTCCCTGATCAACATTAAAACATCACAAGCAAGCTCCACCCCAATGAACAAAAACAAAGAGGACATGGCCAAAGAAATGCCCAAATCACCGAAGCCCATTTCCATTGTGGTGCAGATGAGACTCTCCCAGATAGAGTCGGAATTTGTAGAGTTAAAAGAACAAGTCCTGGACCAGCTCTCCACCAGCACTGATGTAAAGATGTGTAGCTGTGTGACCAACTCTGTGACCAACTCTGCCAGGTGAAGAATAAACACAGACTATTGATAGAAAACCTAACATCAGAAGTCAGAGAACTCCAGAGAGAAAGAAAGGAAGAACTCTGAAATGAAGACAGTGACAAAAGTAGAGGAGATCAAGGAGAAGATTAGAAGAGAGGTTTTAGAAGCAAAAAAGGAGCTGAAGAACAGAGAGTACACCATACAGTCCCGTGTAGTCCCGTGTAGCTCAGTTGGTAGAGCATGGCGCTTGCAACGCCAGGGTTGTGGGTTAATTTCCCACGGGGGGCCAGTACAAAAAAAAAAAAAAAAAAAAAAAAAGTATGAATGTATGTACTTGTAAGTCGCTCTGGATAAGAGCGTCTGCTAAATGACTTAAATGTAAATGTAAATACAGGCTCTGAACGAGCAGCTACCCAGGGTCACTAACCCCAGCCCACACCCCGCCGTGCTCCACCCACTCACCCCCAACAGCTCTCCAGGAGATCAAATCAAATCAAATGTATTTATATAGCCCTTCTTACATCAGCTGATATCTCAAAGTGCTGTACAGAAACCCAGCCTAAAACCCCAAACAGCAAGCAATGCAGGTGTAGAAGCACGGATCACTCTCCACCCAACACCAACCTGTCTCCTCCAGAAGATCCCTCTCCAACCAACACCAACTCGCCTCCCTCAGATCCCTGTCCAACAAATAACCTCCCTACCACCTCTGCTAGCTCAACCAACACTCCCACTATTTGGACTCCAACAGCAAACATCTACAGGAAAGAGAACTACTATCTGGCATGGAGGTGAGAAAAATATGGTGCCCCATGACTGAGTGCCCTCAAAATAATTTCAGAGGACACTTCAATAGGAGCGAAGACAGTAATAATCCTCACTGGAACGAACAATCTAAATAACATGAGGATGTGTGGCCCCAGCTATGGCAGAAGTAGCCATTTTGACCACAGAGAGATACCCATCTGCAAGAATTTGATTTGAATCTCTTCTCCCGCGCTGCGATGTGTCATTCAATATTATTTTAGAAAACAATGCAGAGCTCTCAAAAAAATTTGCACTTTTTGGCACACCAGAAAGACATCCACCCTCACCAGATGCAAGACCACATCCACCTAAACATGTGCGGTGTAAAGGTCTTTGCAAGGGTGCTAAAGTACACAGCCAATATGAGAAGAAAAACCAGGAGCATCCGGCCTATGGAAAGCCAGCAAATAAGAGGCCAGCACTCTGCCCAGAGAGACCAGCACTCAGAGAGACCAGCACTCAGAGAGACCAGCACTCTGCCCAGAGAGACCAGCACTCAGAGAGACCAGTGCTCTGCCCAGAGAGACCAGCACTCAGAGAGACCAGCACTCAGAGAGACCAGCACTCAGAGAGACCAGCACTCAGAGAGACCAGCACTCAGAGAGACCAGCGCTCTGCCCAGAGAGACCAGTGCTCTGCCCAGAGAGACCAGCGCTCTGCCCAGAGAGACCAGCACTCTGCCCAGAGAGACCAGCACTCTGCCCAGAGAGACCAGCACTCTGCCCAGAGAGACCAGCACTCTGCCCAGAGAGACCAGCACTCTGCCCAGAGAGACCAGCACTCTGCCCAGAGAGACCAGCACTCAGAGAGACCAGCACTCTGCCCAGAGAGACCAGCGCTCTGCCCAGAGAGACCAGCGCTCTGCCCAGAGAGACCAGCGCTCTGCCCAGATAGACCAGCACTCTGCCCAGAGAGATCAGCACTCAGAGAGACCAGCACTCTGCCCAGAGAGACCAGCACTCAGAGAGACCAGCACTCTGCCCAGGGAGGCCAGCACTTCGCCCAGAGAGGCCAGCACTCCACCCACAGAGGCCAGCACTCCACCCACAGAGACCAGCACTCCGCTCAGAGAGGCCAGCACTCCACCCACAGAGACCAGCACTCCGCCCAGAGAGGCCAGCACTCCGCTCAGAGAGATCTTCACCTCACCCAGAGAGGCCATCCCCTCAACCAAAGAGCCCAGCTCTCCTCCCAGAGAGGGCTTCCCCAGAGACCAGCACTCAGAGGGACCAGCACTCTGCCCAGAGAGACCAGCACTCTGCCCAGAGAGACCAGCGCTCTGCCCAGAGAGACCAGCACTCTGCCCAGAGAGACCAGCACTCTGCCCAGAGAGACCAGCACTCAGAGAGACCAGCACTCAGAGAGACCAGCACTCTGCCCAGGGAGGCCAGCACTTCGCCCAGAGAGGCCAGCACTTCACCCAGAGAGGCCAGCACTCCACCCACAGAGACCAGCACTCCACCCACAGAGACCAGCACTCCACCCACAGAGACCAGCACTCCACCCACAGAGACCAGCACTCCACCCACAGAGACCAGCACTCCACCCACAGAGACCAGCACTCCACCCACAGAGACCAGCACTCCACCCACAGAGACCAGCACTCCGCCCAGAGAGGCCAGCACTTCACCCAGAGAGGCCAGCACTCCACCCACAGAGGCCAGCACTCCACCCACAGAGACCAGCACTCCACCCACAGAGACCAGCACTCCACCCACAGAGACCAGCACTCCACCCACAGAGACCAGCACTCCACCCACAGAGACCAGCACTTCACCCAGAGAGGCCAGCACTCCGCTCAGAGAGATCTTCACCTCACCCAGAGAGACCATCCCCTCAACCAAAGAGCCCAGCTCTCCTCCCAGAGAGGGCTTCCCCAGAGACCAGTACTCAGAGCTGGAATGAGTAGGTGTGTCCAAACTTATGACTGGTACTATATATATATATATATATATTTGACTTTATTATAAATATATACATGTTTTTGTTTTGTTTTGTTACAATAATGTCATTGTCTATAACTGTTCTGTACTTTGTCATGTATTTGTACATTTTATGTGGACCCCAGGAAGAGTAGCTGCTGCATGTGCAGTAGCTAATAGGGATCCTAATAAACTAAACTAAACTAGAAGGACAGGGAGACAGACAGTGTTACAACCAATCTCCCTTATGCTCATCCATCAATCCTAAACTATGGTAGTGAGAGAGATGTGTTTTGAAAATAAGAATGTGGAATGTTTATGCCGTCCCCACAATATCGTAACAAGCAGACAGGGAGAGAGAGAGAAACACCCACTCACAGACAGTACACACCAACTAAAAACACAGCCAAGCTGCAACCTCTAAGTATACTGTTTGGGAGGGGGGCAGGGGAAGAAAAGACAAATACATTAGATGGAGAGAGAAAGTGAGAGAGAGAAAAAGGGAGGGAGAGAAAGAAAGAGAGAGAAACAGAGAGAAAGCAAGAGAGAGTGAAGGAAAGAGAGAAAGCGAGAGAGATAAAGCGAGAGAGATAGCCAAGGTAATGAAGAGGTTGATATGCATGCACTGCTGTGACACTTCCTAGTTGTGTTTTAGAGGGAAAAAATTAATAATAATTACAGAGATTAATATCAATGATTAAATGTTCCTATTAATGATTATTCCAGTAATTAGAATCAGCAGGATGCAATATGCTGCAGTATTCATTTTTACATGCAAATCAAGTTGTGATCACACTATGTTCTCTCGCCTGTAATGAGACATACAGCTTTCAGTCTACCCAGGCAGCCTGGTTTACACCATTTCGGTATGAGGAGAGAACACGGGATGTCTCACTGTTCACGCAACGTGATTAGAGAGATGGATCCCTACTCCTTTAATCCTCCATATTGTGTTGATTTTTCCACAAGGAAAGAAAGAAAACGCCCTGTTGCAGGGAAAAAGACTGACCTTCAAGGGGATTTGGGGATTTGCGATGGTATTAGACAGAGAGACGTTGGCAGATGTATTTACTAAAATACCACATTACTAAAAGACTGCAGTCAAAACATGGCTGTAGGCAGGGCCGGTTCCAGGTGACATAAGCAGTCGCTTAGGGCCCCCTCTCAACTCTCAACTTACTATTGAGAGTAAGCGCAGTAGAATTTTTTTTAACTTGGTTGTGCATCAGTGTTTTTTCTCTTGTTATGTCAGTCACTGACAGTCACTCAATTAGCAATGTCAGTTAACAATTTTTAGATTGGTAGTTAGTCTAGCCAACAATCTAAACTTATAGTAATCCTGGCCGAATACAAACAGGGCACGTGCCCAGGGGTCCTGACTTCCAGGGGGCCCCCAATGATTTAGTTAGTCATTCTCACTCAGCTACCATATTAACCATATTATTAAGTCATTACAAAATGTGTAGAATTGCAGAAAATGTATTTAAAACTGCAAAAATGTCTCTCCATCCCATGTATTTTTTGGGGGGGTTTACAGGAAATTAGCTGTAAAATGAAAAATTCTCTCCGTCCCATGGCCAAAATGTGTAGAATTGCAGAAAACTTGACTTAACACAGCAACATTTTCTCTTTGCCCCATGGAAAAATGTGTAGAATTGCAGAAAATAAACTAACCAACCAAATCTCACTTAGGGCCCCCAAAAGACTAGTCAGCCCTAGTTGTAGGAAATTAAATGAAATATAAAACTAATAACAATGTCATTGTAAACCCCAGTGAACAGACAGCGCATGTCTGATGTCTGCTAGTAAGAACTAGTAAAATCTCATCATCATCATAAACTAATTTGTAATTTGTAACCATATGGTTGTTGATCTCAACATGTAACTTAGAGAGATCACAAATGAGTTTATGATGAATATGTCTATCTGCTCATGTCCTTTGGAAAGCTTGGTCTATTGTAAAGGACATTACAGTGTTTTGTCCACATTGGCTGAAGCATAGCAGGTTTAACCAAACCTTAGTAAGTAGCTACGCTAGCTCCTGCCCCAGCCTCACGCTTGTGGTTGAAGATATAAATCTTCTGGGGCACAGATTCACCTCTAACTAACCACATTTGTGGACAATTTACAGCGGTGGATCTCAGTTAAAACCCACCAATAAATGAAACTAGGAGGTGTGGGGCTGGATGCCTGCAGGTTACCAGGCCCAAGATAAATTCCTGCGAGGTTCTGGTAATCTTAATCCTCAATAATCAAGGCCAGCAGAGTCAAGGCAAAGAGTTAGAGCACAGACAAATCTGGCCTGGGGCTAAAGAAAAATCCTCTGACCGATATCTCTCCAGCTCTGTGAGCTCACTCTAGTCTTATTTCTAACTCTCTGTTTATGAACTCAGTGTATAGCAGGATGAGTCTAGGGGCTGGTTACAAGCACAGAATCGTACCTGTTTTCTCAAGGAGCTTGGTGCACAAAGGTGAAAAAGTATCTTGGTTATGAACAGGTTAGGTAATGTATAAGATTCATAAAATTGACAGAACCAGAGGGAATATGACTTTACCTGCACTCATGAGATTAAAAACAAACTGTGAGATGCCACCATTGGTCAAACCTCCCCTGAGCATCTTCTCAGATAAGTGTCCATTTCACAAGCAGGGGGAGAGGATCATGGCATGATTACAACACGGTAAATGTCAGATATTATTCATCCCCACTTATTATCTGCTGTAAGAGAGGGCCAAATGGAAAACACTGACCTGCATCAGCAGCAGCCCTCTCACTCGCCTCAAAAATGTGACACAAGTTACAGCACCCAGCCAACCAATCAGCATCCCGGGCCATGGCAGCTGGGGCAGACAGACGCTTTTCCTCGAGCCAAGAGTTGACAGGAGAGTGGGGTTTATTCAAGCAAGGCAGAATAAAAGAATATCTTTGCTATAACAAAGAGAAAGACACCTCTGGGCTGTGTTAAATTACTGCAGGAGATATGAATAATTCAACTGCAAAATACACTGGATCAAATGTTGAGGAGGGATTACAGCTAGGGAGGATGGTTAGTGCCTATAAAAAAATGACACTGGCACAGAGAAAGGTTTGCTTTCCCACTTTCCTTCTACATGTGTACATGTGAACAGGGTGCCCTCTTGAGATACAAGGTTCTCCCGCTTTGATCCTACAATACGCCTCGTTTCCAAGTTGTTAAACATATCCATCTGTTTTCCTGTAGCCCAGACTGCAGCCCCGCACCGTGCTGCCCCTGCTCCCCGCACTCAGCCCAGAAAGCACCTTGATCATCCACACTGGTTGGTTTCCACAGAAATGCCCAGGAGCAAGGCAAGCTTATCCCTCACGCTGTGGTAAAGATAGATGTGTCAGTCCGCATCGATCCATCTGTTGTTGCCCTCCTGCACGTCAGCTCCTCACAGTATCTCTTATCTGCAAGCAAAATAAATGCCACGGCTGGACCGGATGAGGGTGGTCAGCTTGACAGAAACCCCCGCGGCCATCAGCCAAATAACTTCAGGGGCTTTGGCCGTAAATTGTGGCAGCTTCACATGAGATGGAGTCACAGTGCAATTTCCCCAGGAGTCGAGACACAGTAAATAAAGGTGGTAGGGGGGCAGTACAGTTAGCTGGGAGGCTTCAGTCAGATAACCTCCCAGTGATAACAGACCAATACAAACATCAGGCCCGGTGAGATCCACAGAGGATTACAACAGTGGAGTGACAAAGAGGAACAAAGCCACACTCATCCTTGTGTGTCATCCCCGTGTACGAGGAAACATCACATCCTGAGTGGTTTTTGGTTCTGACTATGTCTTCCTGATGCAGACCTTGTGCCAAACTATGTACTTATATTAGGAGAGCATGGTTCTAAGTGGGTCCGGCTAGTGAGCCTGTGGGGCGAGGGGGGGGTGGGGTGTCGAGGACAGAAAGACCAGCCACTAAGCATGCTTACATGGACATCTGCTGCGCTCTACCAGCCACTACAAATATCCACTGTGTCACCAGAACACTGAGGCCACAGCCCCCACAGCCCTGCTGGTGGCACATACCCGTGTATTTCAGCCACAGCCTCTCTTTCCCTCCACCAAAGCGTCAAGTCACCTGGCAACAATTTGCAGACCACAACTGACTATTGGGATTACCATACATGACTAGTTCAGATGTGTGTGTAGGTTACTTATCTAGCAGGTTAGCGTTTTTCATCATGAATCTTGTTCTGGAGACAGCTCTGCAGAGTTGTCTCTAGCTGGCACAGCCACAAAGTCATAAGATCAGATTTAAACCTAACGCTAACCACACTGCTAACCCTAAGGTCAAACCCTAACCTTAAATTAAGGTTGAACTTTTATGAACTTTTACAATCTAGGGGGGAAATGGCTCAGTTCTGCCTCCAGGACAAGCCTCATGACAATAAACATCAATCTGCACTTGTAGATGTTATGCAATCAGTGGAGGCTCCTCAGAGGAGGAAGTGGAGGACCATCCTCCTCAGTGAATTTCATTTAAAAAAAAGTTATCCTTTTTAGATAAAACTATACTAAATATAATCATGTCACCAAATAATTGATTAAAACACACTATTTTGCATAGAAGGTCTACAGTAGGGTAGCACCATGGTGTAGCCGGAGGACACCTAGCTTCCATACTCCTCTGGGTACATTGACCTCAATACAAGACCTAGGAGGCTAATGGTTCTCACCCCCTTCCATAGACTTAGACAGTAATTATGACAACTTCCAGAGGACGTTCTTCAACCGATCAGTGCTCTTGCAGTATGAAGTGACATGTTGTCCACCCAATCAAAGGATCAGAGAAGTAATCTAGTACTAAAAGCATAAGCTTGGTGAGTAAGAGAGAGAAAGAGAGAGAAAGACAATCATTGAACAGTTTTGAACAAATTAATTTATTCCAAAATGAAGGAGAAGCAAGAGAGAAATTTATATAGAGAGAAATTGTCATTTTTTATCTCACTTTCAGTTTCACTTACTTAGATAGCAAATACAGCTACATAGTTTAGCCTACTGAAACACCCTGCCCAAACAGGGGGATGCTATGTTAGCTACCTGGCTATGAATATCCAACACAACACTGGAACTCTTCCAAGTCAAGGTAAGCTTTTGGTTTTATTAATTTATTGCCACCGGGCCCGACAGTGTAACTGCTTACTGACTGTACACTGTAACATTACTGCATGATTGTAGTGGGTTTACTAACTCGTTAGTTCTAAACTCAGCAAAAAAAGAAACGTCCCTTTGTCAGGACTCTGTCTTTCAAAGATAATTCGTAAAAATCCAAATAACTTCACAGATCTTCATTGTAAAGGGTTTAAACACTGTTTCCCATGCTTGTTCAATGAACCATAAATAATTAATGAACATGCACCTGTGGAACGGTCGTTAAGACACTAACAGGTTACAGACGGTAGGCAATTAAGGTCCCAGTTATGAAAACGTAGGACACTAAAGAGGCCTTTCTACTGACTCTGAAAAACACTAAAAGAAAGATGCCCAGGGCACTGCTCATCTGCGTGAACGTGCCTTAGGCATGCTGCAAGGAGGTATAAGGACTGCAGATGTGGCCAGGGCAATACATTGCAATGTCCGTACTGTGAGACGCGTAAGACAGCGCTTCAGGGAGACAGGACGGACAGCTGATCGTCCTCATAGTGGCAGACCACGTGTAACAACACCTGCACAGGATCGGTACATCCGAACATCACACATGCGGGTCAGGTACAGGATGGCATCAACAACTGCCCGAGTTATACCAGGAACGCACAATCCCACCATCAGTGCTCAGACTGTCCGCAATAGGCTGAGAGAGGCTGGACTGAGGGCTTGTAGACCTGTTGTAAGGCAGGTCCTCATCAGACATCACCGACAACAACGTCGCCTATGGGCACAAACCCACCGTCGCTGGACCAGACAGGACTGGCAAAAAGTGCTCTTCACTGACGAGTCGCGGTATTGTCTCACCAGGGGTGATGGTCGGATTCACGTTTATCGTCGAAGGAATGAGCGTTACACCGAGGCCTGTACTCTGGAACGAGATCGATTTGGAGGTGGAGGGTCCGTCATGGTCTGGGGGCGGTGTGTCAAAGCATCATCGGACTGAGCTTGTTGTCATTGAAGGCAATCTCAATGCTGTGCGTTACAGGGAAGACATCCTCCTTCCTCATGTGGTACCCTTCCTGCAAGTTCATCCTGACATGGTCGTCCAGCATGACAATGCCACCAGCCACACTGCTCGTTCTGTGCGTGATTTCCTGCAAGACAGGAATGTCAGTGTTCTGCCATGGCCAGCGAAGAGCCTGGATCTCAACCCCATTGAGCACGTATGGGACTTGTTGGATTGGAGGGTGAGGGCTAGGGCCATTCCCCCCAGAAATGTCCGGGAACTTGCAGGTGCCTTGGTGGGGTAACATCTCACAGCAAGAACTGGCAAATCTGGTGCAGTCCATGAGGAGGAGATGCGCTGCAGTTCTTAATGCAGCTGGTGGCCACACCAGATACTGACTGTTACTTTTGATTTTGACCCCCCCTTTGTTCAGGGACACATTATTCCATTTCTGTTAGTCACATGTCTTGTTCATGCAAATATTTACACATTCAGAGATAAATGGTATTCAAACAGAGATAAATGGCGAACAAAAGCATTCCCACGTAAATAAATGCATGATTTCTTACTCCAAACGGGCGGCGGTTCGTGTGCAATGTATATGATTACTGTGAGAGTAGTTCCTAAAATGTACCAACGATAAGTGTGTCACGCCCAGACCTTAGAGATCCTTATTATTCTCTATGTTTGGTTAGGTCAGGGTGTGACTCGGATGGGAAATTCTATGTCTTCTGTTTCTTTGTTTTTGGCCGCTGTCTATCGTTATCTCTGATTTGGGGATCATACTTAGGCAGCCCTTTTTCCCACCATTACGTTGTGGGATCTTGTTTTCTGTTTAGTGCCTTAGCCTGACAGAACTATGCGCTTTCGTTTTCGCTTTTGTTATTTTGTTTGACTGTTTTTTGAATTTAAAAAATCATGAACACTTTCCACGCTGCGCTTTGGTCCACTCTTCCTACCACCAACGAGAGCCGTTACAAAGTATCTCTTTCTCTCTCTCTTTCTCTTCTCTCTCCTTTGTAACAAGACGCCATATTGTGTCAGTCGCTAGGGACCTGTTTCTAATGTATTAAGTGTGTATGTTTATCCTGTGTTATCATTTAGTTAGCTAGTAAATAAATAATAAAAGCAATGTGTGTAGTACTGAATCATAAGTAAGGCTGGGTTTTTTGCAGATGCAAGGAGGTTACGAATGTTCAGAATGATGATATGATAAGAGGTTATGATTCATACGTTGACTGTCACCCAATAGGCTGTAACGGAAATAAGGCTATGCTCATGAAAACAAATCGTCCTGCCTCATCTTAAACAGCACTAACTGCCACTGTACAATAGTATATAATATCCACGCAAGATACAAGACACTGTATACATGTAGCATTTGTAGAGAGAGAGGGCAATCCTGAAGAACAGCTAAACGCATATTAATAAACACACTCAAATTAAGCATCTCCCAAGACGCATTGCTCATAGAAATGGGGTCAGACACTTTCCATGTTCCTCTTAAAGATCCTTAGGCAAGCCCAGGGTTACCAGTCAGCGACTGAGGCCAGCAGCTAACATGTTAGTCGGGCCAATGGGCAGGCCAGCCGTGAAGCAACAGAAAGGAAAGAGACGCAGACTAATGAAACAAATTATCTGCGGTATTTGTTTCAGGGCGAATAAATAAATAAGCATGAAAAACAATAATCCTCAACACTGGGCCACATGCAATGATTAAATAAAAAACTGCAGAACCAATTATTTCAGCAAGAACAAAAGGCAGCGGTGAAGATTGTTGAAAGGGTAAACAATGGGACGAACATGGCTGGCTGCATCTGCTCCCGGAACCCTGCCTGCTGCAATATCACGCTGACATGCTGCGTGCTGCAGGCCTAGCATAGGAGGAACAGTGGAACCTGGGCTGTTTACCTAATGCCCAGACAGCGGTGGTAGATCACTTTCCTCTGTTGCTCTACCTACTGTTGGGGGATCAACAGATGCTTTCAAGGCCAGCTGGGTTCTGATACAGGGAGTCATTAAGCACAATAAAAGCCATCCTGATTTAGACATGTTATTAACTCCTTTATTAGCCTTGGCTTTAACTACTAAAAGGTCATATTTGTGAGCTTCTACAATTCTGGAATTCAAAGGATGCTAAACGATGGATTGGACCAGAGAATGTGTTGAGGCCATAAGGTTCACGCCAACACTACAGTGCGCAGGGCTATGTTTTAAATAGGTCTTATGTGAGTTGAAGTGCGGCCAGACTGTGGTTTTATACAGGAGTCCATGATGAGTATGATTCGGCCCATAAATTCAGAGCAATTCTGATAATGATGCACTGACAGCAGAGTTCTATTATTCCATTAAGGCGTCCTACAAAAACCTGACACCTGCACACACACACACGGAGGCAGGCCAAGAAACGGCCCCTGGCCAAATCCATCCCGCGCTACACACAAACCGATAAATAAAGCTCACGGCAGCCACTCTCATATTTCGGGCTCCTTATGACTCTGCATGCCTTCCCTGACAAAGAAAAACAAATCATCAGGTGGCAAAAAAAAAAAGACCAGGAACCCAAAAGGTGCAATAATGTTGGCTGGATCATTAGTGGGAGAGAAAAGCACCACTAGCATTCTCTCTCCCAGTCTTTCTCTCTCTCGCTCTCTTTCTCCCGTTCTCTCTCGTCCTCTTTTCTGCTCTCCTCTAATTGTCAGGTTAATTAGGAGGAGTAGCAGCGTTGGTTAAATAGCCTTTCCTCGCCTCGCCTCACACACACACACACACACACACACACACACACACACACACACACACACACACACACACACACACACACACACACACACACACACACACACACACACACACACACACACACACACACACACACACACACACACAGAGGGGCCACGATGACAGGGCCCCTCTGTTACTTCCTATTGCACATTCACACACAGTCCTCACTACAAAAGGGCCACAGAGGCCAAGGCACTTCTGGGCCTTGTTAGACAGGCCCTTGATTGGCTGGTCAGATGAGCAGAGCGCAGGCTTGTCACACATCACACAGCGTCTGCTTGCTCCTGTAACGTTACTCTGCTCTCATCTCATTCAGCAGAGCTGAGTGGTTTGATCCGCTTACCCCACCGCCACAGGGGTAAATACAAACACTGAGGAAAATGTCAACAAGACTCTTTGTGATGCTAAAAAGATACATCTGATTAAATATGCTCCCATTTTTCCTGTAGCACCAAACCACAGCTTCTTAGCTTGACAGGAGAACCAGCATTAGTGAAAACACAGCCACACCACTTACCTGATCATCACCAAAACTGGTGTGTTTAAATCTTCACATGAACACTATCAACATGAAACCAGTCCAGAGGAATCAGGCCTAATGTTTTAAAATTCCAATCATTATCGTTGCAAGTTTAAATCCCGGAGGCATTCAAGTTGTTGCCAAATTGTTCACAATAAAAACATCTGACATACCACGTTTTCTAATATTCATAATTTGTACAAATAAAGACTTGTTATGGAGGGAAATCAATTTGGAAATAGTCGCTTTATGGGGACAAAAGCTAGGGCTCATGCTGGGGGCTGGTCATAAAGTATTCATGGTTATAATTATACCCCATATTTACTATCATCTTAAATCTTGTGCCTCCAAGCTTAGTTTCCTTTGACACATATTGCTGTTGGTGTGAATGAAAGGAGGATATTGCCACAGAGTTGTGTGCATTAAAGCCTTGATGCTTTTCAGGAGGGGTAAATCACCATATGAAGCGAGAATAAGGATATTCATGAAAACAAATGACAGCATAATCTCATTGAGGGTGAAACCATAGCACCTCCGTTTCACTCTGTTTCACACTGTCCCCCCAAGGCAAAGAAAAAGCATTGATGGGCGCCTACTGTCCGGTATGTATATAGGTAGCTAGTGTTGGGGGATTAGTGATAAGGACAAAAGATGGAAAACCTTACCTAATACTCCAAGCCGGTAGTTCACTGTGATGACGATAACATTGCCGTAACTTGCCAAGATGCTGCCGTCAAACATATTCCCAGTGCCCTCCATGTAGGATCCCCCATGGATAAATACCATCACTGGCTTGGGGCTACCGCTTTCACGGATGTCTGCAAGGGGAAGGAAATGATTAAAGGACAAATTAAAATGACAGCTGGAGATGCAATCTAAATTGTGGACGCTTTTGTTTTCTCATAATTTCGAACACATTGACTTTGCTTTGAGACAATTTCTGCTTTGCACGTGAGACTGTTCATTTCATACATGACAAGTATGACATGTTCCTGGTGATTGAAAATGCCATATTAATCTTGTTTTTTGTTTCAGGAAATTTTATGGGCTCTTATTTTTGGAGGGCCAATAAACTGTCAGCATTAAAGAAGCGTAGAGATTAAAACTGACATTTCAATTTAAGCGGCACAGGTAGCTAGTTTTATCAGTAACGTAGAATCTAATAAACAAGATTGAACCTAAATGTTTCAATGATTAACATTCTTCAAGAAAAGTTTTTAATTCAATTTCAGACATCCAACGTTTCTCTTTAACAAAGTGTTACGCTTACTGAACTTTGCATAATGACATCAACTCAATTGATGCTGTCTTTGAGGGAGGACATCTAGTTTGGCCGCTGGGTTTGAATTAAATGGGGGATAGGGAGGGATACAAAAAAATAGGCTTCTGATTACTTTTATATTCCACAAAGGAGACAGGCGTTTCATCTTGGGTGCAAAATATCCACATTCATGTTCAATATCTTATCGATGTTTGGTGTTAGGGGACACTTGCAGGAGGTCTTCGGAGCTAAGGAAAGTAATTAAATAGTAAAGAAAGTAAGATGGCATCTTCCACAATGCCTTTATGGCAAAACATGAGGCTGTATTTGCAAAATCCAAGCCCATCTCTGTTCTTTTAGTTGATTTTCTTCCTCCCACTCTGTCTTTCTCTTTCCTTCGCTCTCTTTCTTACATTTCCAGTGAAAGTGGGCTCCTAGGAGGAGTAGAGAGGGAAGAAAATGCCAGGGCACCTCTAATCCTCACGTCTTCAGTAGGCAATCCATAACTTCTATAATATTGATTAGGACTGAGCAGCCGCTGAGTGTGTGCATGCATATGTGTGTGTGTGTGTGTGTGTGTGTGTGTGTGTGTGTGTGTGTGTGTGTGTGTGTGTGTGTGTGTGTGTGTGTGTGCAAAAGCATAAGTTAGTGGTGAAGAAAAGAGAGAACAAGAGAGGGGAGAGAAATAGGGAAAGAGGAGATACTGTAAAGAGAGAGATATAATCTAAATTATTTTCAGAAATTGCGCATCAGAATCCTAACATCTTCCATTCACTTTGATTAATTAATTGAATCACAGAAGAGCAGCTGGATTCACGCAAGTGTGTAAACTAGAGCAGCATTGAGACAGGAGAGTAATACCTGATCTCTCCATATAGTTACAAACATAACAACAAGGTAAATGATTAAATATGTAAAATAAAACTAGGAATGAAGACTAACTGGAAAGATTGTGTGCCTGTTTGTCTGTCTATGTCAATGTATGCGTTCATGCGTACATGTGAAAGATTCATACAGTGCATGTGTTTCCCCCCTCTGTCTCTTGTGCGGGTGCCAACAGCAGATTAAAGTGACACACATCTGGTCACAGAGGGTTATGGCTATGGTGTCTGTCAGGATGTCCATTACATCATCCATGTCATTCACAGTCCTTTATGCTGTTTGTTCTTGTGTTCACTTCATCTTTGTGAGTGGCAAAAAAGCAAGTAAATCCTTTGGAGGGATTCCAGGCTTCTCTGACAGAGGTCAAACCATTTTAAACCTCCATAAATGAGGAATAGAAGCCAGGGAATTGTGTGTGCTGGCTTTTGAGAATAGATGGCAATTTAGCCATTTGTTCTAAACTGGGCCTACTAATCATAGGGTTCGGTCATGCATCCTACGTGGACACCATAGCGTGCTAGGCTAATCCTAGCTGTAGGTAAGGTACAGAGGTAAGTGAGGACAGGTGCATTCCTATACAGGCGCTCACATCACAGAAGACTAGCTGTAAAAGCACTGCACTGGATCTCCATCCAATGCCAAATCTGGATGGCCTTGCTAACAAGCTACAGTATAAAGAGAATGTCCCTGTCACAATCCTGCTGAGGACAAAAGTCCCCATCCATTACAAATCCACAGGTGGAGTGGCACCTACAGAAAACTGCACACCTTACATTCCATGACATTGAGGTTCCATGGCAGTGTGTTGTTGTTGTTGTTGTTTGATTACATATCTCTGTTGTGGCTAGAGGTTAAATGTCAAAAGAGCATCGCCAGTGAGATATCAAGCCGATTGGTCCTTGGGCCAATTCATTCACACATCTCAATGCGTTGGTTTTAACAGCATATTGTCTTCTGTTTTAGAGAGGATTATTAGTCTGGCCTGGATTCTTTATCAAGTGAATACTCGAGAGGCTGGCTGGGATTTCACTGTATATTTGTGTCTCTAATCTTTTGATGTGTGTACTCAGGAAATCGCAAGTTGCTGCAGATCAAAGATAGCTGCAGCATTCCTAGTTTAGTTTTCTGTAATTGGTGCTTATTTCACCAGATTATACAGGAGATGTGCATTATTAAGACTGTGTTCTGTCATTAAGTAGGAAGTTAACTTTCTCACGTCCTCTTTGAATAACTTAATTTGGGGTTATTTGAGTACTTTCTTCAGTCTGTTACTTTTCAGTGAGAAGCCCATTTTAGATTTGTCGATTTAAACATTTGGCCTTGATTCCTAGGTTTACATAACTGTGCCATAATGTACTTGAATTTGTGTAAAATAGTGATGAAGAGGCCTCGTTAGGAAGGGATTTTGTGATCAATACGTTACATGTCTTTGCCCATAACGATCCAGGAACATCCATACATGTTGCATAGGAAACGTACAGTTTTTTTATAACACAACTGAAGGTGACATGTGTTAGGATTGATCAGGGTATCAAATTCCCCAGGGTTGGAATAGTATATTTTATTTTGGAAAAGGAAAAGAGTTGTGAAAAATCATGCAAAAAGGTGTTACGATTTCATTGAAAGGTTAATAGTTACTCTCATTTAGATGGGATGCAACATGTATTTATTTTTTTACAAAATGTAAAAAGAATTCAAGCAAAAACCTATGTTAGATTATTAACAATTAAGTACTCTGGAATGATGGGCGACATTAAACATACTCTTAAAACATCAAGCAAAAAAGACAAAACACATCCAGCAAAAATTACGAAAAAAAAAAATCTTCACTTTCAAAAAAAGGACAAGAAATGTAAAAAACAAAAACAAAGAGGAAAAATCGGAGGGTTCCTTGTCATGCAAATCAGTTTGGCATCAAAAAATACCTTCATCCTCCGCCCCGTCATTATCACCTAAATCATCATTGTGTTTCTTTGTAAGGGGACCTAGGATCAAGAATGGAGAAGATGGAGGAAACAGAGAATACAAGAACACACAAACCTTAAAAACGCTCAGAAGAGAAAGAAATCTTAAGTGATTTTCTCTGTGAAAAATTTTACTGAAAGAGAAAGAATGTAAACAATATCATACACATTTGTGGAGCTTGGTAGCTATGAGATAGTCAGACTTTTGTTACAAAGTACTGTAACAAAACAAGAAGGATCTTCAAAATAGGACTCTTTCTTTCAAAAAGATTCAAGAATGTAAGATAAGTCGTTCCCAGTAAAACAGATAGGGTGTTTTCAGAACAGAGCTTTACCTCATGTCATTCTCACCCCTCTTTCCCAATTTCAAGTTAACAGACAAAAGCATAATTGTTATGGATGTTTGTGAGGGTGTCTTGTAACATTATGTTCCAATAAGTAGCACACGTCTGTGAATGTTAATGTGCTAAAAGAGAATACTCCAGATTGAATCATTAGTGGACTCATACTATGTAAATATGTAAAATAGAACCTAAATTAATTCATTTCATTGTAGGATCACAGAGTACCAAAATGCAAATGGAAAAAAGTTCATGTATTAGGTGGCTCCAAACACAGAGGTTAATTGCTTAATTCTCCCTCATTGGCAAAATAATAAAGCAGGAAATAGGTCAGACTGCAGCAGAATAAACCAAGACAGGATTAATTTAGTGAGTAACAGCACAAAGACCACAGCAATGGACTGTACTATAAACACGACACAGATGGACAAACAGAGAGAAAGACAGACGGGGGCACAGAAAGACACACAGGCACACAGAAAGACAGACAGGCACACAGAAAGACAGACGGGGGGCACAGAAAGACAGACGGGGGCACACACAGACACACAAGGTTGACAAAGCGCTAGTCTAGACACATGCCAGCTAGATCAAGCATGTGTAAGCAGAGAGCAGCACATGGAAGAGTGAGATACACAGTATGACCAATGAAAGAATCCTTCACACACATCACTCAAACTCATCCTGCTTATGATCATGCTCCTTCATGACAATACAGTACAGGAGAACCAAAACAGGGAAGCAATGAGAGGCAGGGATGGGAGGGGGAAATGGAAATGCTCTGTTTTCTGTTCATTCTATTAAAATAGTCCAGTCATTTATTTTCCTCATGTCTTGTAGCCAGAATGCTAGAGCAGTAGGCAATGGCATGACACCTCTATAATTTGTAGCAACATTCTGGAGAAGAAAACAGAGGTCATTCAACACTGGAGAGAACATTTGGCGTAAACATCCCGTTTCACCCAGCAGCCTTGCTGAGATTGATTTTGTGAGATAAATGACAAAAAATGAAAACAGTTAGAGTAAAGTAAACTGTAGCCTACCTTATCAGAACACATCATTAAACATTAATTAAACACATCACATCATTAAACCATCACATTCTCATAGGCTAAGGTAAGGCTTATAAAGCAACTGAACGGAGATGCTGGAGCATGGTACTGCAGTGCCCTGTGACATGACTGTGCATGTCTGTCCCCTAACTGAGGGGATGGTTGGATCATATCAGTCAGGACGGCAACATGACAGCATGCTGTCAGCATCACGTCACTCCTAAACTCCAAGTGACTGAGGGCCAGGCCCTGCACACTGACTTTCAACCCCTCTGACCCCCTTGGAGTACTGAGAGCCTCAACACTTGTGTGTCGCACCTGGCTCCACTGCACTGATTAGGGAGACTCTGTTTTTCTGTCTTTCCCAGTATTTATTTTCTCTTTCTCCCTTTACCTCGGTCTACCTTTCTCTGCCTCTCCGTCTGTCTAACTGCCAAACTGTTTGCCTGTGCCGTTGTCTCTGTATCCCCCCCCCCCCCCACACTGTCTGTCTCACCAGTAATGCTGTCTCCCAGTCAGATGATAAATTGATTTATTACTGCAGCCTAGCTCTTACACACCCCTTCCAAATGAATTTCCATATCCCTCGTTGTGCCGATATTGATTTGTGTTCATCTCTGACTGATAAAGTGCAACTTCACGCTTGAGTACTCTGTAATGCAGAAAAAGAGGTGGGCTGGTGAGGCGTGCGGCAGGCGGCCGACTCCGGGGCTCCTGGCCCTTAACAGTTTAATGCACTATGAACCCTGAGGCTCCAACCAGATTAGGTCATTAATGCTTTGAGCTCAATTGATCTCACATTGTGCACATGGGCATCCATACGACACATTCGTCAAGGATCTTAGGCCTATCCAAATGGAAACAAACCAACTCAATCAATGATTGATTTGACCATAAAAACAATGGGCTCTCTAACATACAAAAGCCAATGAATCTGGGGATTAAGTACTGACCTTCGATAATACTGGCTATAAAACATATTCTTGCATGAACAAATATGTCACATCCTTTGATAAATGACTGAATGTCTATGGTGAAATATAGCCTATATGGTGAAATATTTCATACAATGCAGTTTGTGCCATAACATTTTGATCAAGAGCAGAATACACAAGAACTTACCTTTCAAATCAAGTCCAACAGTACAACTCATTCCCAGGGGCCGAGTGAGTCATGAGCCTGGTGCCCATGGGACACATGTAGTGCAGTGTGCATGGCTATACAGCCAATTACAGGGCTCACAGCTCTGTGGATCTCTTTGATAAATGACTCAGGACCAGGTGGTACTCAGGAACAGGACACTACTGAATACATCCACCCATGTATTGTGCACTTGATGCAATGCCATCCTACTCTATTCAAATGTTAGAGGCACATAACAGAGAGAGGCTGGCTCTTTGACTGACTGACTCACACTCTCAAAGCAGAAACAATAACACAGATGCGAAACAAATGCTCACAGGTGTGGCTGGGGAGGATTTGACTGCATTAACAATCTAAAACAATATAAGAACCTCAACCTGCACTCATCATTAAAGGGGCAATCAGCAGTTGGTGCATACATTTTTTTACTTATAAATTATTGATATGGACCCATTGATTCTTGAAGAATATAACTTATAAATGCCCCATGAGCTTAGTTCAACTCTCGTACCCCATCAGAACCCAAAATATAAGCTTGTTTAACTCCAAAGTTTGTAAACAAAGTAAATGTAAACACTGTATTGCCTCAAACCATGGTTAAAACTATCATTTTGATATCTGGATGGTCAGTCCTTGCATCCACACTCTACAAATAAGATCCTCAAAGTTCTTTGAAAGTTCTTTGGTTCTAAGCACTGAAGATTGCCCCCAATAGGTTCATTGAGGAACCTCGTTAGTTGGTGGGCGTTCTTGCAGGAACCTAACTGCCCAACTGAAATTTGGATTTGAATTTCAAAGGACAGCAGGTGCAGGCACTTAACTGAAAAATGTAAAGGTCTCAATTTAAAGGGAAGGTTTGTCCCTTGTATGATGTAAATTGATATTGTTTTATGGTGATACCACCTATCTTTTCATATTTGTGCAAATCTTTCTAAAACAGAAAATGGACAATATGTAATGGATATCAAATCAACAAAGAGGTAAGAATACGTAGGCTATAAGAATATGTTGAAGGCAACATGTATTGGGTGCAGACGACTGAACTGCTCACTTTTGCATCCTTTTGTCAATTGGTATGTTATGCAGATCACATTTATCATCCTCCCTCCTTACCTCTTCAATGAATATCCCATAGGCCTCTACATTATGGACAATGTATGTGCATGAAAACCATTATCAAAACAGTTCATTCACATTTTCCACAAAAACCAAGGTATGAATACTGTCGTGCATGTTTTGTTAATTATCTGTATAATTTAAAAGATTTGGATTCACAGACTTCATCTCTGATGAATTTAACAGGAAACTTGTTCGATCACCATGCACTGCAAAATCATTCTGGATATGGATACGGAAAACATCAATACATTAACATCAACACGCCAGAGGATATATCCATTGAACTTGGGGCTCTGCTGGGAGTTTACCTCATCTTTAGATTGTTCTTATTCTGCTTTGCCATTAAAATTAAAATAAACACTGAAAACTAAAATATGGTGTTATTGTTGTTATTGTTATGTATATTATTATTATTAATAATAATAATAGGGGAGGGGGGCAGTTCATCAAATGAACCTCAAAAGGTTATTCAAAAGGTTCTTCAAGGATCCATTAAAAGGGTTCTTTGAAGAACCCTTTTAAATGGTTATTCAAATAACGTATAGGGGTTCCCCCACAGTTTCAACTTGAAGAACCCCTAAAGGATACTCCAGGAACCTTTTGTTTTTAGCGTGCATACATTACTAATTGACTTTTTCCAGATTTTGTTACGTTACAGCCTGATTCTAAAAGGAATTGAATAAATACAAATCCTCAGCAATCTAGACACACTACCCCATAATGACAAAGTGAAAACAGGTTTTTAGAAATACCTTATTTACATATGTATTCAGCCTTTGCTATCAGACTCGAAATTGAGCTCAGGTGCATCCTGTTTCCATTGATCATCCTTGAGATGTTTCTACAACTTGATTGGAGTTCACCTGTGGTAAATTCAATTGATTGGACATGATTTGGAAAGGCACACACCTGTCTATATAAGGTCCCACAGTTGACAGTGCATGCTGGAGCAAAAACCAAGCCATGAGGTCGAAAGAATTGTCCAATTGTCCCTCAGACAGAGCGCTAGAGTTCCACTGTGGAGATGGGAGAACCTTCCAGAAGGACAACCATCTCTGCAGCACTCCACCAATCAAGCCTTTATGGTAGAGTGGCCAGACAGAAGCCACTTCTCAGTAAAAGGCACATGACAGCCCTCTTGGATTTTGCCAAAAGGCACCTAAAGACTCTCAGACCATGAGAAACAAGATTCTCTGGTCTGATGAAACCAAGATTTAACTGGATGTTTTTCAGCGGTAGGGACTGGGAGACTAGTCAGGATTGAGGCAAAGATGAACAGAGCAAAGTACAGAGAGATCCTTGATGAAAACCTGCTCCAGAGGGCTCAGGAGCTCAGACTGGGGCAAAGGTTCACGTTCCAACAGGACAACAACCCTAAGCACACAGCCAAGAGAACGCAGGAGTGGCTTCGGGACAAGTCTCTGAATGAGTGGCCCAGCCAGAGCCCGGACGTGAACCTGATCGAACATCTCTGGAGTGATCTGAAAATAGGTGTGCAGCAACGCTCCCCATTCAACCTGACAGAGCTTGAGAGGATCTGCAGAGAAGAATGGGAAAAAACTCCCCAAATACAGGTGTGCCAAGCTTGTAGTGTCATACCCAAGAAGACTCAAGGCTATAATCGCTGCCAAAGGTGCTTCAACAAAGTACTGAGTAAAGAGTCTGAATTCTTATGTAAATGTGATATTTCAGTTTTTTATTTGTAATAAATTAGCACACATTTCTAAAAACCTGTTTTTGCTTTGTCATTATGGGGTACTGTGTGCAGATCGATGCAGATTTTTTTAATACATTTAGAATAAGGCTGTAACCTAACCAAATGTGGAAAAAGTCATGAGGTCTGAATACTTTCCTATACTCTGTCTATGAATTTGAGTGGTTATATTTCTCGAGCACCATCCCTCAGCTTTTTAGCGAAAAACGTTGTTATTGTTTCAACTGCTGATTGCCGCTTTAAGCCAGCTGTGCATGCAGCTCTCGGGGCTCTGTAGAACTATACAGATAGGCAGGGTAGAGAAGACCACGTGACTACTATGTGCTTTGCAGAACACACATAGTATATATCCAGTACAACAGATGACCCTCTCAGCTGCCTGCCTGGCTGCCTGCCTGCCTATGACAAGGCTTCTCACACGTCTAGGCTAACATGTCGAGCCCAAGGCAACTAACCATGCCATATGGAACTAAAAGCCTCGGCAACCGCCCTGATTTTCCTTCAGTTCCAACCCAGCAGCCTGTCTGTCCAACTACGCACCCTACTACTGGTCACACCTGACAGAGAGAGAGAGAGCATTCTCTACCCTCATAGAAGGGAGACATACTGTACTAAAATGTGTGACGGCTAAAGCACAAGATGAGGGGGAGAGGCTAGGATGAAGCTTTCGTTGACAGGACCGATTACCACAGACTTGAACAAGACGCATCTAGAGCACACTCCCATGGGAGTTAAGGCTTATTTTCCAACACGTACTTTCATATACAGTACAGCTTGTAACATATGAGAACTACGTCAACTGTGTCATACAGGACTCAACCCTGTTGCACTCAGCTATTTAACTGGTATTGCACATCATCCCCATCTTTTCTGTTTGCTCTCTTCCATGCAGATGCTAGTGAGAGAATCCAAGTAGGATACTGTATTGGCACAGTGAGACCTGACATAAAACATTTCTTTCTTCAAAAATGATTTGTAACCATTTTCCAGCGTGAATATTTCATGATGCTACTTGAATGTGCTTCAGTGTAGAGGTCTGCGCGGGACTGATTTCTTCATCCCGCCCGCACCCGCAGCTTTTCATACTGCACCCACAGCTTTTCATACTGCACCCACAGCTTTTCATACTGCACCCACAGGTTTTCTGTCCAACTCCAACTGCAAGAACTGGTCCCAACCGTAGGCACATGTGATGCCAGCCATGGTCTCAGCAATTTTGTGCCCTATAGGCGATATCAAAATGTGCAAAAATAATCTAAGAAATAGCCTGGGTTAAATTGAGCCCATTATTACTAGGCTATATGACAATATACTTGACGGATTTGGAAGAAAAGCAGAGTTGGGGAGACTTGCAGTTTCTCAAGCTATTTTTAAAGTGTCACGTTCCTGACCTATTTCTGTTAGTTTGTTGTATGTGTTAGTTGGTCAGGACGTGAGTTTGGGTGGGCATTCTATGTTTTCTGTTTCTATGTTGGTTTATGGGTTGCCTGGTATGGCTCTTAATTAGAGGCAGGTGTTTGGCGTTCCTCTAATTAAGAGTCATATTTAGGTAGGTTGTCTCACAGTGTTCGTTGTGGGTGGTTGTCTCCTGTGTCAGTGTTTGTCGCACCATACGGGACTGTTTCGGTTTGTTTGTTCTTCGTTAATTTATGTGTAAGCTATTTTCCCTGTTTGTGCGTTATTCGTGTTATGTGAGTCCGTCGTCCAGGTCTGTCTACACCGTTTGTTGTTTTGTTAGTTTAGTCAAGTTCGTGTTTTTTTTCTTTAATAAATATGTCTTCAAACTCCGCTGAATTTTGGTTCAATCCCTGCTCCTCCTCTTCTGATGAAGAGGAGGAGGAAAGCCGTTACATAAAGCCTACCTTTTAGGAGTGCGACGATTTTCAGGCATTTCCTTGGAAAGATAACTGCCAGTGATTCTCCAACCATGCATAGGCAGCCTACTCTATTTCAATGAGACCACATATCCAGTATACGCATTTTTCATTATTCTATATGTAAATCCGAGACACTCCATTTAGTATGATATGTTACATTTCTTATAGTATGTATTCATTTGTGGATGTCCATCATCCATTTCTTGTCAAATGTTATGTATTACAATGTGTATGATATGTTAGGAATTGCCATTAGTCCAATGTGTTACATTTGCAAAATGTATGATATGTTACGAATTCCAATTTATATTGGCTAACGTTAGCTAGGTGACTAGGTGGTTACCGTTAGCAAGCTGGCTAATGTTAGCTGGATTAGGGTTTAGGGTTAAGGTTAGGAGTTAGGTTAAAGGTTACAGGTTAGTGTTAGGTGAAAAGTTAGCTAAAAAGGTTAGGGTTAGGGGGAGGGTTACCTAACATGCTAAGTAGTAAAACAAAATGCTAATTAGCTCAAATGCTAGAGTTTTCGGTAATGAGATTGGACACGCAACCTTTGGGTTGCTAGTCATTTGCATTATACTTCTGTCGTATGTAAAAACACTGAATGTGACATATCATAATCATTTCAGTGTCACGTATTTCCTATGTTACGTCTAGTCTATGAGACCAGGCTGATCTCACACACCCAACTAAAATAGGAAAAGTAGGCTACTGAAGGTGAAGCAGCGACAAAGATAAATAATGTGACAAAGATGTGCTTTTACAAAGCAGAAAGATTATGTTTCCAAATAATCTGTGAGACAAAAAATATATTTTCATCCCAAAATAATCTGTCTGACCGCCCGCAACGTGAAAAATGCTGACCGTGCCGCAATGATCTCTGTCTGGACCCGCAGCCCTCTACTTCAGTGTTTTCTCCCCTAATGAATCAATACACATACCTATACCTTTATATACCTATATATTATGATATATTTGACATGTACTGCACACTCAGTCACTGTGTAATACTGTGTAACATCAGTCACAAATGGTAACAACTGGAGATTCATAAATATTTGATTTCCGTAACATGGCTGACATTCTAACAACTGATGACAAGGGTCTCTGGACCCAGCGAAAAAGGCTCTGATGCTGGGTTTCAAATATCAGTAGTAAATGCCAGCAAAAGTGTATTTTCTTGGAATCCCCCCTGGGGTGAGCAGAGAGGACCTGGGGACCCAAATGTCACAGCGCCTTTGGATTGTAAAGGTGCTGCTGCTCATTAGAGGCAGCCACTGACAGGATTTAAAGGCAGGTAACATCGATGTGTGTGTGTATGTGGGTGGGTGTGTGTGTGCACGCAGGGGGGATTTCATTAGGAGCTGTCAGAATGAGAACAGGGACATAGGAAATGACACACCTCGTAATAAGCACCCTTCCTGTTGAGGGGAAGTTGCCAGGGGAGGGGGTCAGCGACACCACCCCCTGCGAGGAGCACATAGCAAGATCAGTGTTTCCCCTATATAAAGTATGTAGAAAAGATAGTGGACTTATATATGTTTTAATAAGATCATATTTGAGAACTGACAATCACCAACATAAAACTCAGATTGCATAAGAACAAGGTACAAGCCATGTGGAAAAGTGTATCACTGCAGGAAATTAGCTTTAAAACTGCAAATTGTCTCTCAGACCTATGGCAAAATGTGTAGAATTGAAGGAAATTAGCTTAAAATTGTTTTTTATTTTTTATTTGCTGCGGACAAGAAGACGACCTTTAAAATGCGCCATTGGTCACAGCCACTTTGGCACTGCTGCTGCTGAAAAAATCCTAGGAGAAACAATGAAAATAAATAAGCTAACAGGAGCATGTGCTGTAGCAGCTCTGTTATTGGCCAGCCGAGTGTGGGCATAATCATTCAGGCCTTGACCATTTGATCATGAAGAGTGGCATCTCCATTCGATATAAAGTTAAGTAAGCACAAGGAGAGGATAGACTTGAGTGTGACCAATTTCCCAGCAGAGCAAAATATTGATCCAATTAAAAGTGCAGATACAGATAGTGCTAATTGTACTGGAATCACAAGATGTAGTATTGGCAATGCATGATGATTTTTGATCAATGCTTCACATGTTCCTATAATCATTGATTAGTATGCCCCACTGCGCATAAATTATGTTCTTTCTTGTCAATTTCTATGTTCACTCATTACACATACACACCTTTTTTTTTATATGGAAGGAAGTCAGACCACGTCTTTTTAGGGTGAAATTCTATGCATCCATTCACTATAAAGTACTCTTAATTTTTATCCTAAATTGCTTGAAGTGTCCTGACTCAACATCTTGTAAAGTTTTAAAATAATTTACAGTACCAGTCAAACGTTTGGACACACCGACTTATTCAAGAGTTTTTCTTTATTTTTACTATTTTCTACATTGTAGAATAATAGTGAAGATACCAAAACCATGAAATAACATATATGGAATCAAGTAGTAACCAAAAAAGTGTTAAACATATCAAAATATATTTTAGATTTGAGATTCTTCAAAGTAGCAACCCTTTGCCTTGATGACAGCTTTGCACACACAGCTTTGGCATTATCTTAACCAGCTTCATAAGGAATGTTTTTCCAACAATCTTGAAGGAGTTCCCACATATGCTGAGCACTTGTTGGCTGCTTTTCCTTCTCATCCCAAACCATCTCAATTGGGTTGAGGTCCAGTGATTGTGGAGGCCAGGTCATCTGATGCAGCACTCCATCACTCTCCTTCTTGGTCAAATAGCACTTGCACAGCCTGGAGGTGTTTTGGGTCATTGTCCTGTTGAAAAACAAATGATAGTCCCACTAAGCACAAATCAGATGGGATGGCGTATTGCTGCAGAATGCTATGGAAGCCATGCTGGTTAATGCTATGGAAGCCATGCTAAATAAATCACTGACAGTGTCAACAGCAAAGCACCCCCACACCATCACATCTCCTCCTCCATGCTTCACGGTGGGAACCACTTACTCTGAGTCTCACAAAGACACGGCAGATGGATCCAAAAATCTCAAATTTGGACTCATCAGACCAAAGAACAGATTTCCACTGGTCTAATGTCAATTGCTCGTGTTTGTTGGCCCAAGCAAATCTCTTCTTATTATTAGTGTCCTTTAATAGTGTTTTCTTTGCAACAATTGAACCATGAAGCCCTGATTCACACAGTCTCCTCTGAACAGTTGATGTTGAGATGTGTCTGTTACTTGAACTCTGTGAAACACTTATTTGGGTTGCAATTTCTGAGGCTGGTAACTCTAATGAACTTTTCCTCTACAGCAGAGGTAACTCTGGGTCTTCTTTTCCTGTGGCGATCCTCATGTGAGACAGTTTCATCATAGCGCTTGATGGTTTTTGCGACTGCACTTGAAGAAACTTTCACAGTTCTTGAAATGTTCCGTATTTAATGACCTTCATGTCTTAAAGTAATGATGGACTGTTGTTTCTCTTTGCTTATTTGAGACGTTCTTGCCATAATATGGACTTGGTATTTTACCAAATAGGGCTGTATTCTGTATACCACCCCTACCTTGTCACAACACAACTGATTAACTCAAACACATTAAGAAGGAAAGAAATTCCACAAATGAACTTTTAACAAGGCTTGCCTGTTAATTGAAATGATTTCCAGGGGACTACCTCATGAAGCTGGTTAAGATTATGCCAAGAGTGTGCAAAGCTGTCATCAAGGCAAAGGGTGACTACTTTGAAGTATCTCAAATATAAAATATATTTTGATTTGTTTAACACTTTTTTGGTTACTACATGACTCCATATGTGTTATTTCATAGTTTTGATGTCTTCACTGTTATTCTACAATGTAGAAAATAGTAAAAATAAAGAAAAACCCTTGAATGTGTCCAAACTTGACTGGTACTGTATGTATATATTCTTTTTACAAATTGTATCGGTATGCATCTGTTCGTCTCACTTTGATACATCAAAAGGACTTGAGAAAATCAAGCGTGGAGATGGCTGTGATTGAGTTAGATGCCGCCCTGAGCATGTGAAATCTACCATAGATAACGACCAAACAAGGAATCTTCCAGACACTGAGCTAAACAACCTTACTAGGAGCTGTCACACATAAAACAACCCTCATGAGTGAAATAATTTATTAAACATAAATGTTACTTTCTGGATGATCTGCTTATGTATTCATTTTGTATCCGTCGTTGCCAGGGATGCAGCCTGATCAAATTGGTTTGGTTCCTTTGCTTTGGGCCTTTTATGTCGCAGCTAAATGGAGATTCTGAGACTGTTCTCTCCTTCTCTCTCTTGCTATCGTTCTGTCCGTCAGTCTCTCCCCCTCTGTCTTTCTGTTTAGGTCTGCCTGGGTCTGTTTATCTGTCTTGGTTTCTTTCACTTTCTCATTCCAGTTCAAGTCTCTGTGGATGCTCAGAGTGATTCAGGAGGGGCTTGTCTTCAAACAACTCCCATCTACCTACATCCTGACACCTGTAGACTACCCCACTCACTAGCCGCACCCCATGGCCCTGACTAAAGGCCAAACCCAACCTGCAGCTGAACAATGCACCTGCTCCTAAACAACATGGTATGATGTTATGCTAGCTGGATGCTCGGTCTCTAAACTCCAGATGAGTTGTACTCTGACAGAAGCTGGACAGCCAATGTTCATCAGGGTTCTAGCCAAGGCTCCCAACATGACACAGAGCACGGAGCATGCCTCTGAGGCCAGGCCTCAGCGAGGGGAGGTGAGATGATGAGGAAAGGGGGATGTTCAAAGAGGCCCAGGCACCAGCGGGACAGCAAACAGGCTAATTTGCCAGTGTATTCTATTTTCAAATCATTTCAATTTCAAAGCACTGCATTACCATGCGGCGGGGATGAAAGAGAGGACTGCAGTGCGTTGCTCAGCTCTACCATCAACATCCCTCAACCCCAGCCTTCCTCTCCTCTCAAACAGCACGTCAGCAGAATTAGGCATCCTTTACCAGCTCCAAAATGAATTCAAACACGTGCTCTTTCTCTCATTTTGCAGTGTGTGCACTGATGCCTTTGATTTGGACCAACAAATTACAAATTTAGCTTTTAATCAATATTTCATCTCTACCATCTGAGAACCTGCATATATCCCACTCTAACTCACAAAATGCCGATCCTAATGGTTGCAAAGGGAAAACATTTTGTAGTTTGGATATGCCGTATCCTATGAACTGTGTACGTACTTGGAAAACAATCACAAAAGTAATGCAAAGTTGTTCTGAACATAACAGTGTGTGATAGGTTATGTAATAATGATAATCAGTATTGTCACTGAACGGAACTAAAGCTGTGCCCATTATCTGTTGAGAGAAAGGCTTAAAAAGCAGGCAACACAATGGCAGAGAGAAGAACAGGTCCACAACATGGAAACTGCCTTGCCTTTGATATTACTGTAAGGCTGAATAATGGATGGCTCCAACTCCCCTTAATGTTCTCCAGGAGAGGTTTTGTATCTATCATCCCAAGCACCAAGTTCAATCCCGTCTCATCAAAGCTAAATTTAAACTTCGTCATCCACTTAAAAAGAACGGCACTTTTCGGAGGGAGAGAAGATGAATAACAGTGAAGCGAAGGTTAAAAGTGAACGATGCATCTTGCCAGGGAGACAAGAGCATTAGTAAACCTTAGCAACAACACCCCAAGGTACATTTTATATCAATATCTCCTGCTTGTTTAGAACCCCTCCCCCCTAAAAATAAAAATTATTTAAAAAATGAACATGCAAAAATGGAAATAGAGCAGCAATATCTAAAGAGCGATAAGATAAAGAGATTTTCCTTACGACAAAAAATAATCATGTTGATTTTGGATTTCCTCCAATGTTCTTCTTATCTCCGCTCTCTGCTACTGTTTGTGTTTCTCAGTGAAATGTAGTACAAAACCACAACAACAACAATCCCCTGACGGTCTACTATACAACAATAGATTGGCACAGAGGAGAAGCATTCGCTGTCAAAGCTCACTTGCAAAGAATGGAACACAATTGAGAAATAAAGCAGTATGCTAATTAATCATCAAAGCATTGTTTTCCTGCAGTTTTACCCTCACAAGGAGGATGCCGATTTCCATTAACAATCCCCCATCTACTAACTTCTCTATGAGTCTACCCATTAAACTGCAAACCTTCTCTGTCATCTAACCAAGACCAAGTTGATTCAGTTAAGAATAGTTTAAAAAGTGGGAAGGAATCTTTGACAAACTCTACCACTGTTACAACTAGGCCTAAGCCTATTTCTCTGTATCTCCTAGTGTAGACCTATGGTAATGTATCAGAAGAATGTTACTGCAAGGCAATAATCTTTGCCAAACTACCACTGTCACAACTTTCTCTGAGTATCCCCTGGTGTCCACCTATAGTCAGAATGTTAGTGCACGGCATAATGCTGAATCAATATCCTCCATTTGCAGATCACTCAATTACATCAGCAGCACCCAAGCCTGGCTAATTGATCTCCTCCTACCCTGTTTTCAAGTTAATGAGCAAATCTCAGCAGCATTGCATCCAGACTGAACAACAAGGCCACTCATTTGGCCAGCCTGGTACACTATTGGCTGGCTCCACCGATTGGCTGAATGGTGGAAACATTGCAAAACTACATCACAATTAATCATCTTCGATTTCTAATTAAATGTACGAAAAGGGAACAGTCTGATTATATAGGGGCAATCAATTACACTGAACAACAAATGCAACATGTAAAGGGTTGGTCCCATGTTTCATGAGCTGAAATACAAGAACCCAGAAATGTTCCACACGCACAAAAAGCTTATTTCACTCAATTTTTGTGCACACATTTGTTTACATCCCTGTTAGTGAGCCTTTCTTCTTTGCCAGGATAATCCATCTACCTGACAAGTGTGGCATATCAAGAAGCTGATTAAACAGCATGATCATTACACAGGTGCACCTTGTGCTGGGTACAATAAAGGTCACAAGTTTTGAGGGAGCGTGCAATTGGCATGTTGACTGCAGGAATGTCAACTGTTGACAGAGATTTGAATGTTAATTTCTCTACCAAAAGCCACCTCCAATGTTGTTTTTTAGAATTTGGCAGTATGTCCAACCGGCCTCACAATTGTAGACCACGTGTATGGCGTTGTGTGGGCTAGCGGTTTGCTGATGTCAACGTTGTGAACAGAGTGTCCCGTGGTGGCGGTGGGGTTATTGTATAGGCAGGCATAAGCGAACACAATTGCATTTTATTGATGGTAATTTGAATGCACAGAGATACCGTGACGAGATCCTAATGTCCCATTGTGAGGGGGGCTGATCTTTATTCCTAGTCATGTGAAATCCATATATTAGGGCCAAATGAATTTATTTCACTTGACTGATTTCCTTATATGAACTGTAACTCAGTAAAATCTTAGAAATTGTCGCATTTTGCGTTTTTTTGTTATTGTATATGTATATATATATACAGGCTACCTGGGGCGGCAGGTAGCCTAGTGGTTAGAGTGTTGGACTAACCGAAAGGTTGCAAGATCGAATCTCCTAGCTGACTAGGTAAAAATCTGTCGTTCTGCCCCTGAACAAGGCAGTTAACCCTCTGTTCCTAGGCCGTCATTGAAAATTAGAAAATTGTTCTAACTGACTTACCTAGTTAAATAAAGAATAAAAATAAATATAAACCCTGGATTGCTGATGCTATGCATTGGCCATTTATAATAGCCTAGTTCTCTTTACCGGTCGGCCATATTGGCACTCCCCAGTAGGAGTAGTCCTCCATAGGAGTGAATGGAGTTCTACACTATTTCAATGAAATGTTTCAAGGACAGAATTACATGTATTTAAGTATTTTGTTTATTTGTAGTGGACACAGTAACATTATTAATCTCCCAGAAATTATACTTTAAGGAATCATGTTTTAATGTTTTTTTAAATGTTTTATCTGTATGTTTAGCTCACATAATATAATTTAAAGTATGCATTAAGATGTCTGTAATATAATAAATGTGGTAAAAACAAATGTAGACATTAATAAATGCATTTCTATAGCTTCCAAAATATGTTTTACATAGTGGGGGAGTGCCAAGATGGAGGCACAGTAGCTTCAGCACAGCGCCCCTACCAGTCACCTAGTGTATATTTAAATCATTGGGCAAAAAACAACAACACTTCAAAGTAGCATCAGTTTACTTTGATAC
This sequence comes from Salvelinus fontinalis, assembly GCF_029448725.1. Classification (NCBI taxonomy): domain Eukaryota; kingdom Metazoa; phylum Chordata; class Actinopteri; order Salmoniformes; family Salmonidae; genus Salvelinus; species Salvelinus fontinalis. The sequence goes on from NC_074678.1 coordinate 27,304,156, forward strand.
AGCATAGAAGATGTAACGTAAATTATTTGGAAATCATCTCTTAGATTGAGCCATGGTTGTATAGTATCAGTTTTGGCAGATCACCTTAGTAACTGTGTGTCTGACAGTTCAACGTGACTCACAGTTGACAATGCTACAACACTGCAACGATCATGTCTGGCTGTAGAACATGCATCAAAGTGCATTCAGTATACTGTACGTGTATCTAGGAAATCAAAGCCTGGAATTATATAATAAGTTATCCCCATAGGGAGTATTTTCAGAAGTTTGGGGTTATATTTTACTAGATGGATTGGGTTTGTAGAGTGCTTCGTGCTAGCAATGACATCTGCATAGAAATATTGCACAGTGAATCAAATCTTTTCAGCTGCAGGAAGAGTGTGTCCTTCTTATCAGATCTCCACATGGAGGGCACACTGGTAAAAATAGCTATGACACTGAGCCGCTTAACAGCTCCAAATTCATTTAAAATCCATTTATTGTTTGCCATTAAACTGTACAAATATGTACCAGGGCAACCCTGCACAGACAAACCTTACTCTGTGGAGAGTGATAAAGGAGTTGGCATGAAAACAGACGAGGGAGGGGAGTGAAAGAGATACAGGAACACAGAGGCAGAGAGGCAGAGCTACACAGGGATAGCGGATCAAAGTGTGAACAAGCCAGAAAGAGAGATGGAAACAGAGACAGTGAGGCAGATAGAGGCAGAGAAGTGGTGAAATGGGGTTATAAATGCAAGGTGGGTCCTACCATAAATGTTATTTTAAACGCTGAGAACCCTGTGCACTCTTTGGAGAATTATCAGGGTAAATGCCCACATATCACTAATCCAGGGAGGGGTAATGAACTAGTAAATTAGTCTCAGAAAGCTTTAATTAGTATCAAAGTATGAAACCGAGTAGCCGACCCATTAATCTGCTATCCCCCTCTCCCTTTCTGATGACTTGAAAAGCACAGGTCAATAAAAGACAAAAGGAAAATGGATATGGATTTTCTGACGCAAGTGACCAACTGAGATGATTAAGTAGTTCATCACACAAAAATATAGAATTCTTCCCACGGAGGCATCGACCTGTCCTATAGATACATTAAAATGCTGGCAGGAAATCGTTGGGCATACGGTCGGCTATGGATCGCACAGAAGACGGCAGCCAATGATCACCTCTCTGTTGCGTTGCAATGCGCTGGAGAACAAGCCACTTCCAGTCCCACCCAGCACAGAACAAGTGCGGGTTAGGAGACCATAAGAACATTGCAGTGACATAAACCAACTGAAAATGATGACCTACAGTATCTATCATAGCTGGGACAATAAACAGAAAATTATCGACACCGACCATACCGATCACTTATCCCAGGCATTTTGCTGATATCGTTCATTACGATAAGTAGCCTATACTAGAGAAATGTGAAGTTTGAAATTAAACAAGTTTGCTAATATGGGTGATAGTTGATGGCTACAACCATTAAACTAGTAGTTTAAAGGAGACCTTTTTTTAGTTGCACATTTATGTGATAAACTTGTCATTCTATTTATCGTTATCGCCTCAATTCAAGCAATTTATTGCGATATGGATTGTTGTCTATATGGCCCAGCTCTACTATCTATGACCACAATGGCTGTGTAAACTAAAAGCTATATTTCACAATAAAGCAGGAAGAGGGGCTGTAGATTAGCCATTTAAAACTGTATTTGTAGTTACATAGCAGATAGCTTGACAAGCAGGGGTTTATTCTGGTCTTCTCCCCGCGAAGGAGAATCAAACTGACTACAGACTCCCTATAGACATGCCCACAGAGAAGACAAGGGATGACAGAACATTACTCTGAAGAAATACACAGACAGGAAGTTATTTGTAGGTTCCTCTACTTTAACAAACAGGAAAACAAGTCAAGCTAAGAGTAGATCTTACAACATGTAGAGCCAGTTTAACCTTAACAGTCTGTGCCGTTTTAAATTGGCAGCCCAGCCTTGTAGAGGAAGAGAGAGGGAGGGAGGAGATGATGGGCAGAGAGAGGAGAGCACATGTTAGATTGAATCTGAGAGCTTTGGCTAATACATATAGTGCCTTCGGAAAGTATTCAGACCTCTTGACTTTTTCCACATTTAGGTAGGTTACAGCCTTATTCTAAAATTGATTAAATCGTTGTTTTCCCTTCATCAATCTACACACAATACCCCATAATGACAAATCCCAAACTGTATTTTAAAATTTTTGCAAATGTATAAAAAATAAAAAACTGAAATAACAAAACATTTACATAAGTATTCAGACGCTTTACTCAGTACTTTGTTGAAGCACTTTTGGCAGCACCTTTGGCAGCGATTACAGAGTCTTCTTGGGTATGATGCTACAAGCTTGGCACAGCTGTTATGGGGAGGTTCTCCCATTCTTCTCTGCAGATCCTCTCAAGCTCTGTAAGATTGGATGGGGAGCATTGCTGAACAGCTATTTTCAGGTCTCTCCAGAGATGTTTGATCGGGTTCAAGTCCGGGCTTTGGCTGGGCCACTCAAGGACATTCAGAGACTTGTCCCGAAGCCACTCCTGCGTTGTCTTGTCTGTGTGTTTAGAGTCGTTTTCCTGTTGGAAGGTGAACCTTCGCCCCAGTCTGAGGTCCTGAGTGTTATGGAGCAGGTTTTCATCAAGGATCTCTCTGTACTTTGCTCCGTTCATCTTTCCCTCGATTTTGACTAGTCTCCCAGTCCCTGACACTGAAAAACATCCCCACAGCATGATGCTGCCACTACCATGCTTCACCGTAAGGATAATGCGAGGTTTCCTCTAGAAGTGATGATTCCGGCCAAAGAGTTCAATCTTGGTTTCATCAGACCAGAGAATCTTGATTCTCATGGTCTGAGAGTCTTTAGGTGCCTTTTGGCTAACTCCAAGAGGGCCGTCATGTGCCTTCTCCTGAGGAGTGGTTTCTGTCTGGCCACCCTACCATAAAGGCCTGAATGGTGGAGTGCTGTTGTACTTCTGGAAGGTTCTCCCATCTCCACAGAGGAACTCTAGAGCTCTGTCTGAGTTACCATTGGGTTCTTGGTCACCTCCCTGACCAAGGCCCTTCTACCCTGATTACTCAGTTTGGCCGGGCGGCCAGCTCGAGAAAGAGTCTTGGTGGTTCCAAACTTCTTCCATTTAAGAATGATGGAGGCCACTTTGATCTTGGTGACATTCAATGCTGTAAAAAAATGTTGGTACCCTTTCCCAGATCTGTGCCCCGATACAAACCTGTCTCAGAGATCCACGGACAATTCCTTTGACTTCATGGCTTGGTTTTTGCTCTGACATGCACTGTCAACTGTGGGAACTTATATTGACAGGTGTGTGCCTTTCCAAATCATGTCCAATCAATTGAATTTACCACAGGTGGACTCCAATCAAGTTGCAGAAACATCTCAAGGATGATCAATGGAAACAGGATGCACCTAAGCTCAATTTCAAGTTTCATAGCAAAGGGTCTGAATACTTATGTAAATCGAGTATTTCTGTTTCTATTTTTATACATTTGCAAAACATTCTAAAAACCTGTTTTTGCTTTTTCAGTATGGGTTATTCTGTGTATACTGCTGAGTTAGATTTTTTTTAAATCCATTTTAGAATCAGGCTGTAACGTAACAAAATATGGAAAAAGTCAAGGGGTCTGAATACTTCCCAAATGCACTGTTTCGTGTACCCAGTAGGTCTGGACGGCACCATGCTTAGTAGACTTATACACTTATCTCATCTCAGTTCATTAAAGGTGTCATTGGGCAGAAAGTGTCAGATAAAGATGGAGCAAATTTCCACAGAATATCTGGAGACCAGCATGGCTGGTGTATACGGGCGGACTGGGACAAGAACTCCGCAATGCCATTTTATCCACACCAGCCCACATCACTGCGAGTGCTGCCAACTCACCCCCACAACCCCCCCGGCAGGCCACCAGCCATACACACACACCCTATATACCCTGACCCTACACACACTACTTCAACATAGGCAATATTGCTGACACATAACATTAGTACAGCTTTTCTCAACCATTTCTGTACCAGTGATTGTCGAGACATGGTCCTCCTCTTTTTTAACCAGTTCATCTTCAAAAGAAAGACATTATATAAAAACACCACAAGAGATCCAACTCACCGCTATAACTGTGCAACAGATCTTGCCATTTTGTTTGTCTCACTGTTGTGCTGTCTATCTGTCTCAGCACATTCTCTGCTGTCACTGTGCTTCTTCTTGTTCTCTTGTCTCTCTGCCTTATACAGTACGTTATAAAAGCCATGCTACTGACTTAGGCTATATTGCAAATTAGTGTCTGTCATATGTGTTCCCTTGCAACACCTACAATTAAGTGTTATTCACTTTTACAAGGCTGCAGACTAACATTTTCCTCTGGTGTCACTAACCTTTACATTTGGTGGCACCAGCCCATGATTTGGTCAGACCTAAATCATGAGTAATCATCTTATAAAGTAATTCATAGTGCTTTATTAAGAAGTATAATAAAAAATACTATTGAGGTATTCAATAAATGATCTAAAACATCCAAGCATGTTGAATGTTTCAAGATATATTTATGTGCAACCTAATCCAGTAATTGTCATGAATTATGGGTTGACAAATAGACTATAGTTGATATTATTTACTATCAAAATAGAACTCCAGAATCATTATAATTTTTTTATAGAGGTTAATTACATCTTTATGTGCTATAGGGCTGACCTCATTTAGTTGACTGGTTGATTGTTTTGGTCATTGTTGATCGACTGAGATTTTATTTAAGTCAAGCAGTCGCTAATAGTAAAAAATAAAAAATCATGGCACACGAAACACCGGTCTGATTCGCGCCTGGACTAATCCATTGCGGAGGCCGTGCGATGGCACAGTCCATCACTCTATAAGACAGGCATCGACAACGTAAGACACGCGCACCGCAAGGGTATTCGTCTTGGCACACCAAGCAATTTTATACAATTTAGAAAATAAGTGAAATTGCATTAGTTTGAAATTGCATTGGTTTTCGATAAATGGGTACTACTTTGGACCTGACACCATTTGTGAGAGTATTCCTTAGGCCTACAGTATGTGTGAAGATAAAGTGTCTTGGCTCTTGAGTTTAATTTAAAATGTTGAGTCAAGAAGAATGGGAGTCTGGCTAAGACACACAAGGCCCGTCTATCTCCATAATTCGCTCAATCACGCCACATTGTGTGCATTCATTGTTTCATAACTTAATTGTGTGAATTGTTTGCCCTTTGACTGATAGTGTCTATCAGTTCCCCATTACATATGGTATATCACCAGTAGTACATTTACCGCTAATCCTAAATATTTCTAATCTATAATATTTGTTTGGTTACAGCAGTTTCGGTTTATGCATTCAATATTTTATTATTATTACAGTCGTTACAGAGTGGACACATTGTTTGCAGAGTTTACAACCTATGCTACATGTGTTAGAAATACGTTTTGGCTTATTTAATTCCTTTTTCGAGTTTTGTCCATATATTCATTGTCTTTTATAAGGACACACACCTGATTACGCATAGAAGTAGGCCTAGGCTAGCCTCCCGAGTGGCGCAGCATCGCAGTGCTAGCGAGGTCACTACAGACCCGGGTTAATCTCAGGATGGTTCGCAGCCAGCCATGACTGCGAGACCCATGAGGCGGAGCACAATTGGCCCAGCGTCATCCGGGTTAGGGGAGGGTTTGGCTGGCCGGGATGTCCTTGTCCCATCGCGATCTAGCGACTCCCTGTGGCGGGCTGGGCACATACATGCTGACTTCGGTCACCAGCTGTACGTTTTTTTTATTTTTTTTATTTTTATTTTTTTTGGGGGGGGGGTTGGATCAGCTTAATATTGCGGAAAGAATGTTGCTTCCAATGTAATTGTCTGCATCATTTCCAATCCCCCATATTTTTGGGGGGTAAATATATATATCCATTCACGTATGCATACATATACACATATATACATACACATACCTACATAGACATACATACTTTTTTAAAGAGTATACCTTTATTGCTGTACGGTGTTTACGGTGTACGGTGTTTCCTCCAACACATTGGTGCGGCTGGCTTACATTTACATTTACATTTTAGTCATTTAGCAGACGCTCTTATCCAGAGCGACTTACAGTAGAGTGCATACATTTTATTACATTTTACATACTGAGACAAGGATATCCCTACCGGCCAAACCCTCCCTAACCCGGACGACGCTATGCCAATTGTGCGTCGCCCCACGGAACTCCCGGGTGCGGCCGGCTGCGACAGAGCCTGAGCGCGAACCCAGCCCAGCCTGGGCGTGAACCCAGAGACTCTGGTGGCGCAGCTAGCACTGCGATGCAGTGCCCTAGACCACTGCGCCACCCGGGAGGCCGGCTTCCGGGCTAAGTGAGCAGGGTGTCAAGAAGCAGTACGGCTTGGCGAGGTCGCGTTTCGGAGGACCCATGGCTCTCGACCTTTGCCTCTCCCGAGCCCATACGGGAGTGGGAAAAGACACAAATAAATAATAACAATAAAAATAAACTAATAAAAGAGGTAGGTCTAGGGTGCCTGGCCTCCGCACAACTGTTTAAATGTGCCCATTCGGGGATGTCTGATAGTATTTCTGATAGTCTTAGCTCTCCACTACTAATGATCAGTGCTTTTAATGGGATCGGTGTGTCCCCGCGGGCCAGTTGAGCTAACGTGCACTCATGTGATTAGCATGACGTTGTAAGTAACAAGAACATTTCCCAGGACATAGCCATCTCTTATATGGGCAGAAAGCTTAATTTATTGTTAATATAACTGCACTGTCCAATTTACAGTAGCTATTACAGTGAAAGAATACCATGCTATTGTTTGAGGAGAGTGCACAGCAACAAAAACGTTTATCACGGCAACTGGTTTGATACATTCACCTCTGAAGGTAAATAAAGTAAAAGTAATCTTGCTCTGATTTGTTATCCTGAAGATCCCAGAGATACAAATGTAGCATAGTTTATTTAATAAAATCAATTTGTATATTCAAATGTAGGAAATGGGTTCTACAGTTGGATCCCCTGCTGTGTCTTTTCTGTAGGGAAACTAAATATCCATCATTTACGACATTCCTGGGAGTGTGTAAATCATTTTTTTACCATATAATTTTAGTATTTTCTCTATAGTAATGTACTTGAAAATGTAGCAATTTCCCAATTCAAGCACACTTGGCCAGACTTGATTCAACATTTTGAACAGTAATGCAATGGTTCATTGGATCAGTCTAAAACTTTGCACATTGTAACGATTCTCGTCTGGTGAAGGAGAAGAGGACCAAAATGCAGCGTGGTAAGTGTTCGTCATAATTTAATCGAAAACTGAACACTACAGAAACACCCACCAAAAAAGGACCAAGCAGCGTGGTAACCAGGAGCAGAGGGTTCTGGACTCCTGGACTTGGGAGGAGATACTGGAAGGCAAGGGACCCTGGGCACAGGTTGGGGAATATCGCCGCCCCAGGGAAGAGCTGGAGGCAGCGAAAGCTGAGTGGCGGCGATATGAGGATGTAGCATGGCAGCGCGACAGGCACGAGAGGCAGCTCCGCAAAAAAATTGGGGGGAGGGACACGGGGAGTGTGTCAGAGCCAGGTTGGAGACCTGAGCCCACTCCTCGTGCTTACCGAAAGCAGCGTTGTACTGGTCAGGCAACGTGTTATGCGGTGGAGCGCACGGTGTCGGCAGTACGCGCTCATAGCCCAGAGCGCTATAGGCCAGCCCCCCGCAAGTGCCATGCGAAAGTGGGCATCCAGCCAGGTGTTGTGTTGTGTGTTGCGTGTTGTGCCGGCTCAGCGTGTCTGGTCTCCGGTATGCCGTTTCGGCCCAGGGTATCCTGCGCCGGCTCTGCATGCTGTGTCTCCGGGGCGCTGGAAGGATGCAGTGCGTCCTATGCCTGCGCTCCGCTCGTGCCGGGCGAATGTGGGCATTGAGCCTAAGGGAGAGGTGCGAGTAGTATGCACCAGATCTCCAGTGCTCACCCACAGCTCGGTTCAACCTGTCCCTGCACTCTGGATGGTCAGGGCTAAAGTGGTCATCCAGCCTGGAGGAGTGGTGCCAAGGCTGCGCACCAGAGCTCCAGTGCTCCCCCACAGCCTGGTCCATTTGGTGCCTCCTCCACGCACCAGGCCTCCTGTAGGTCTCCCCAGCCTGGTGAGTCCTGTGGCAGCCCCACGCACCAGGCTGGCCCTCCGTCTCCTCCTTCCAGGTTCTCTCTCCAGGCCAGAGCCGCCCGTCTGTCCTGAGCTGCCAGAGCCGCCCGTCTGTCCTGAGCTGCCAGAGCCGCCCGTCAGTCAGGAGCTGCCGGAGCCGCCCGTCAGTCAGGAGCCTTCGGAGCCGCCCGTCAGTACCGCGCTTCCGGAGTCGCCCTTCACTACGGGGCTGCCGGAGTCGCCCTTCACTACGGGGCTGCCGGAGTTGCCCTTCACTACGGCGCTGCCGGAGTCTCCCGCCTGTCCGGCGCTGCCGGAGTCACCCATCTAATCGGGGCCTGCTGCAAGGGTCCCCAGTCTGAGGTCGGCGGCGAGGGTCGCCGCTCCAAAGGCGCCACTTAAGCGGGCAAAGACTATGGTGGAGTGGGGTCCACGTCCCGCGCCAGAGCCACCACTGCGGACAGACGCCCACCCAGACCCTCCCCTACAGGTTTTGGCGCACCTTTGGGGGGGGGGGGGAGGATACTGTCACGTTCTGACCTTAGTTCCTTAATTATGTCTTTGTGTTAGGTTGGTCAGGGCGTGAGTTGGGATGGGTAGTCTTTGTTCTTTTTTCTATGTTGTTGTATTTCTGTGTTTGGCCTGGTATGGTTCTCAATCAGAGGCAGCTGTCGATCGTTGTCTCTGATTGAGAATCATACTTAGGTAGCCTGTTTTCCACATTTTGGTTGTGGGTGTTAATTTTCTGTTTTAGTGTGTTCACCTTGCAGCACTCTTTCGTTGTACATGTGTACACGTCTGTGTGTCACATTTTTTTCCATTTGTTTGGGGTTTTTGCTGGACTGTTTAAGTCCCCCGTGTTTGGGGCATTTGTTTTGGTTGGCGTATGTTCACCGTTGTGGTGCATTAAAATATTAGCACTACCCTGAACTCTCTGCTTCCTGCGCCTGACTTCTCATCCAGTACACCCCGGACGTTACACACATACACTGTTGCCATCTAGTAGCCAAAATGTAAATTGAGTCTATACTCCTAGGTGATATAATGGCCTTTCTCTTGCATTATAAAAATGAATGAACACATTTCTTATAGAAAACACATTTTCTTTCTTTGTATTCTCTTTTACCAGATGTGTTATATTCTCCTACATTAATTTCACATTTCCACAAACTTCAAAGTGTTACCTTTCAAATGCTATCAAGAATATGCATATCCTTTCTTCAGGTCCTGAGCTACAGGCAGTTAGATTTGGGTATGTCATTTTAGCGAAAATTGCTTTCACCTCAAACTGCAAGTAAACAAAGTCTGTTTTTACATGTTACATGTTTTTAATGACAATAGTTCCTAAATGCATTTGAAAATTATTTCCAGCTCTCTCCCTTTTGTTAACCACAAGCCTCGTTGTGAAAGCGAAAAATGTCATGCTCTGATCCAGTGGAAACGTTATAAAATACCGGATTACTTCTTATCCCTTACAACTGTGTGCTGTGTCTGTCCGGAGCACTGGCGTGAGGGCCAGGAATAGTTGTTACAATATGGCAAGTTTGCTAGTGCAAGATTCTGCTCCTAGCCTGACCCAGTTAATAGTTGATACAATGTTTCAATTTTGTTGCAGACAGGCGGAGTAGAGAGATGAATGCGATTGAAGAACATTAACAAACTGCCACTTGTATGTCCTAATTATTTAATCAAACAGTGTGCTTAAAGCATCAGACAAGTTCAGTGCATAGCCAATTTTATTAAAACACATAGGGCGTGTCTATATGGAAAAATACACGTTTAAAAATGTTGACCAATCGATTAGAGGAAAGAACAGACGACTCTTGGGTCGACCAATTTTTATATATTTTTTTTTATTTTTTCGGGACAGCCCTAATTTTATAGCCGAATTACTTTAGGGTTCAACACCTTAGGAACGCATTAACTAGATTCCTAACGGCAGGTACCCTAGTGGTTAGAGCGTTGGGCCAGTAACCGAAAAGTTGCTGGATCCAATCCTGAGCTGACAAGGTAAAAATCTTTCGTTCTGCAGTTAACCCACTGTTCCCCGGGCGCCGAAGACGTGGATGTCGATTATGGCAGCTTCCCGCACCTCTCTGATTCAGAGGGGTTGGGTTAAATGCAGAAGACACATTTCAGTTGAATGCATTCAGTTCTACAACTGACTAGGTATCCACCTTTCCCTAAATATAATACCCACTGTGAGCCATGTATTCATCCAACCGTACATTTAATGTTCTAAAAAACGTTGTAGTTGTAGGTCAGGCTACTACCCCAAAGTAGCTACTACCCCTAAATGGCTGGTGCGCATTTCCCGTGCTCACCGCTCCATATCTCAAAGCTATTTCAAATTATTGAGCTATTGAGCTGAATATTTTGAGTTGAGACTAAAAAGTACACCAACAGAAAGCTGCTACCCTCAGTTCGATAAAGACAAGGGGACAAAGTTTCCAAAGCTGTGTTTTACCTGCAATTGCATTTTTAAAAGTTATATGATCAGAATGCATTTTTCTCTCGAACGCATGGGGGGAGAGTGGTTTGCTCATCACAGCAGCAGGCCCCAGCGAGGGCACAGGGGCATGGCAGACACTTTTATTACAGGAATCATGAGGATAATGCACTTTACTGTTTGTCACCTCACTCAAAACATACTTTTTTTGTATGGCTAATACCATGATTTGGTCAATGAAGAATTTGCTCGTTCTACATCTATAGGTACACATTCCATTTCTTTTAGCCATGATCTTGGCTGTCTATCTGATGACAGAGTTGGAGCAGGTCTCTTTGCTGATGACGCGTTTGACTTTGAATGTGAGTTTCCGTGAGCTCAGCCTATCAGAAAACCGGGCCGGCCATTGCCCACTGATCAGCCAAAGGCTCATTACAGATTAGTATAACAGAGAAACAGCATAACAATCGTCACTTTTTCCATTGTTTTATTTTATATAAAAAATATATTTTTTGTGTGTCAATTTCTCCCATCCCACTCAACCAAAAAATGGTCCAGCCCATCTGGCATTTGCCAGAATTGCCAGATGGTCAATCCGCCCCTGCTGGTGTATTTTATCCCCCTGCGATTTCAAACACTCATTATTTTCATACCTCCTACTCAGTGCTACAGGTAAGTGCTGAGTTGCCATGGCATCCTCTTGCTTCAGCCCCCACACTTTGGTGTCTCATTATGTTTCTGCACCAGGACAGAGAAGAACCAGCAGATGGACAGTTCTTTCACTGATCTGTCCATCTGTTGTGGGTTCGTGGACAAGTGTATGGGTGGACAAGGATCTCCTTCATAGTAAAAGCATTGCATGAATCTATCATCGTGTTTACAGGTCCGTGAAAAAATAGCCTTTTATCAACATTTCCTGCAATTCTACGTCATTTTATATATTAGCCAAATATTTTTTTCTACCACACACATTACCAGAATTACAGGCTAAGAATGGACAGAGAGATAGGCCTGTGTTCAGCTTATCATTATTATTTCTCTAATGCCAAATCAGTGTGTCTTATTTGCAATGAAACTGTCCCTATTTGCTAATAATACATTTTGAGACGTCATTAGGAATCTGAGCATGGTACTTTCAAAAGTTAGGGCTGCCTTTCCAACCCAGACAGAGTAGGCCTACCGACATAGAAAAATGTCATCTTTAACTGCTGGCAACTTATCTTCCATTGCTGAACCTAATGAGAAGGTGTTTCCCCAAAAGAAGTCTGGGTTTAACATCTTCTAGTGTGCAGAAATTGAATAGCTTAATCAATTGATAGTGACAGAATTAGATTACTTCCCAAGCAAAGTACATTTTTTGTCTCCTCGGCTATAGAAGATTGTAGCTCAGTTTCTGAATGTCAATGAAACAAAACAATATACAGTGCATTCGGAAAGTATTCAGACCCTTTGACTTTTCCCACATTTTGTTACGTTACAGTCTTATTCCAAAATGGATTAAATAAATACAAAACTCTTCATCAATCTACACACAATACCCCATAATGATTAAGTGAAAGCAGGTTTTCAGAAATTTTTGCAAATTTATTTAAATAAAAAACAGAAATGCCTTATTTACATAAGAATTCAGTCCCTTTGCTATGAGACTCGAAATTGTGCTCAGTTGCATCCTGTTTGCATCCTGTTTCCATTGATCATCCTTGAGAATATTTTACAACTTGTTTGGAGTCCACCTGCGGTAAATTCAATTGATTAGACGTGATTTGGAAAGGGGCACACTTGCCTATATAAAAGATCCCACAGTTGACAGTGCATGTCAGAGCAAAAACCAAGCCATGAGGTCTACATAATTTTCAGAGAGAATTGTGTCGAGGCGCGGATCTGGGGAAGGGTACCAAAACATTTCTGCAGCATTGAAGGTGTCCCAACAACCACAGGAGGCTGCCAAGGAGAGAATGGCTCATAATAATGGCTGGAATGGCGCAAATGGAAAGGCAAACACATGGAAACCATGTGCTTCATGTATTTGATGCCATTCCACCTATTCCTCTCCAGTAATTAATACGAGCCAGTTCTCCCCAATTAAGGGACCACCAACCTCCTGTGCCAACAACACAGTGGCCTCCATCATTCTTAAATGGAAGAAGCTTGTAACCACCAAGACTCTTTCTAGAGCTGGACGCCCGGCCAAACTGAGCAATCAGGGGAGAAGGGCCTTGGTCAGGGAGGTGACCAAGAACCCGATGGTCACTCTGACAGAGCTCCAGAGTTCCTCTGTGGAGATGGAAGATCCTTCCAGAAGGACAACAGCACCAATCAGGCCTTTATGGTAGAGTGACCAGACAGAAACCACTCCTCAGCAAAAGGTACATTGAGTTTGGAGTTTGCCAAAAGGCACCTAAAGACTCTCAGACCATGAGAAACAAGATACTCTGGTCTGATGAAACCAAAATTTAAATCTTTGGCCTGAATGCCAAGCGTCACGTCTGGAGGAAACCTGGCACCATCCCTACGGTGAAGCATGGTAGTGCCAGCCTCCTGCTGTGGGGATGTTTATCAGCGGCAGAGACTGGGAGACTAGTCAGGATTGAGGGAAAGATGAACAGAGCAAAGTATAGAGAGATCTTTGATGAAAACCTGCTCCAGAGCGCTCAGGACATAAGGCTCGAGTGAAGGTTCCCCTTCCAACAGGAAAACAACCCTAAATACTTATGTAAATGTGATATTTCAGTTTTTCTAACACATTTGCACAACATTCTAAAAACCTGTTTTGACTTGGTCATTATGGGGTTTTATGTGTAGATTGATGAGGAAAAACAATAATTTAATCATTTTTAGAATAAGGCTGTGACGTAACAAAATGTAGAAAAAACTCAAGGCGTCTGAATACTTTCCGAATGCAAAGTATCTCCCAATATGCATCGGAGTCATGTCTTTCCCGGGTATTTCACAGCTTGGTTCTAGCTTATTTTCTTCAAAGTCTTAAGCTAAAAAGGGATAGGCCTGTGCTTTTTGCAACTGTCTTTAATAAAAGATAGGCCTTCACTGACACAAAGGTAGGCTATTTAAACAGTGCATGGTGGGTGCAGGAATTGACTATATCTATGGATATTTTCTTTTGTCAAACAGATAGTCCTACCTATTATTTCATAAATAGGAAGAATTAGGCTCCAACACAAAGCCCTCTTGTTGTTGGTAGAGTCTAATTCAAATGAAGGTGGTTTTGGGCTCCCGAGTGGCACAGCGGTCTAAGGCACTGCATCTCAGTGCTTGAGGCGTCACTACAGACACCCTGATTCGATTCCAGGCTGTATCATAACCGGCCATGATTGGGAGTCCCATAGGGCGGCGCACAATTGGCCCAGCGTCGTCCGGGTTTGGCCGGTGTAGGCCGTCATTGTAAATAAGAATTTGTTCTTAACTGACTTACTTGGCTAGTTAAATAAAAAATAAAATGATTATGCCTACTCAAATTTGCCTACTTTCAGTAGCATGAGTGGTCCATTTCCAATTGATTGTGCCGCTGCTGCTTCAAGTTTCAGCACCACGATGTATATTACTCAAATACGGCTTATTGTGAGGTCAATAACTCTGATAAATAAATCATAGGAAAGAAACATTATTTTTAATCAAATCAATTATAGTAGTAGCAAGCTATCAAAGTTGACCTCCGGTCCTCCTTCTCATCTTCGGGTTATCCTCCTTAAACTGAATAGAACATAGGTGTAAAGCTCGTCTGATGAAAAAGGAGTAAACCAAAGCGCAGCGTGGTACGTGTTCATGATATTTTATTCAACTGAACACTGAAACAAAAATAACAAAGAGAAAAACGAACAGTTCTGTAAGGTAACTACAACTATACAGAAAACAACTACCCACAAACACAGGTGGAAAAAAAGGCTACCTAAGTATGATTCTCAATCAGAGACAATGATAGACAGCTGCCTCTGATTGAGAACCACACCCGGCCAAACACAAAGAAATAGAAAACATAGAAATAAAGAAACTAGAATGCCCACCCTAGTCACACCCTGGCCTAACCAAAATAGAGAATATAAGCCTCTCTATGGCCAGGGCGTGACAATAGGCTATAGGCTAGTCCGCATGCACCATTTTTTGGACTAGGCCCAATAAAACAAATAATCGAAAGAAGCCTTTGACTCTCCTCCTGAATTGCCACCATAGGCCTACACAGCACAGCGATTGGTTGGACAGCACACAAAAACGTTTTGATTAGCAAGAGCAGAGCAGGCCGAGGCTCAGGTTTAGAATATCCATTGCAGTGTGTAATGCAGCTTAGTTTTATTTACACCATCCCAGCAGCTATTTTAGAAATATAACTTTGCTCTGTGCTTCTCCAATAATGCACTTTGTAGCCTATAGCCTATAGGCTATAGATTACACTAAATAGCCTGTAGGCGCACTTGATACTGCACGCCCAATGGAGAATCAGAGATGAGGGGCAGCATCGGGCACATCGATATACAGCCTAATAAATAACTAATTCTAAAACACTGACAAATATTGAAATTACAATTATTTTGTCAATTACAAAATGTATGACCCGCCCCTGTCCTTGATTGACTGAAATTGAAAAAGCATGACCCTCCCCCATTTTCATCCAGGTAACCATTCTGCAAATTTCAATCCATCCCTAAAGAGAAAGCTGGGAATAAGAGACGGCAGAGAGGAGAAAATGAGAGGAGAGAAATTAGAGGAAGAGGAGTGTGAAGGCAGAAGGGACAAAAGGAATAAGGAGAAATAGTTATTCCTTTTCTGCATTAGAAAGGGAAGGGGGTTTTCCTGTAAGAGCCTGTCCCATCCCGTCCTGCCAGCTTGCCAGCCAGCTCACATGTTTATCCATGCCTGGCTGGCATCAAGCAAACCACTGCTGACAGCCTACAACTCCTTTGCATTCCCAAACAGGCTGGAAAGAGACCCGCACTGCATCACAACCCAAAACAACAGGCCCAGATATGGGACTCCAAACCTCCTATGACAAAGCAGAAACAGCAATGCCATACAGTGTACAAGACAAGTTGACAAACTGGCCCCTGGCAGTTGAGGTGTAACCTCATACAACCATCCGAACGTCTTGCAAGCTTAGATTCTGTTTCGCTACATGGATTGCGATAATCCGTCTGGTAATTCGGAGGCTAGTTGAGGTGACCACCTAGCTTAAACAATAGCATGGCAGCCAGTGTAGAAAATATTACCTGTCTCACAAACCTGAGACATACAGAACAAATGAAAGAAACCCTCAACATGCCACAGCCAATGCTGGAGAACCCTGAGATTACATATTTCTCTAGCTGTATTGATCTTTTTATCACAGTAATTAGTTAAACAACTATAAACGAAGGCTAACAAGGCTCTTTTCTTTCTGACAAAATTGAGCAAGTCTAAGGAGCAAGTCTCCTGTGAGTAGGCTTCATGGTACTCCGTGAACTTGCTTTTACATCCCATTTCCATTCCCTTCTGTAGGCAGAATAAAAAGCAGCTACAAAAGCAGTTCAGTATGCTGCCCCTGCTACACAACTACAGTGCAGACAGATAGGTAAGAGGTTTGTTTTCTTGTTACATAACAATGATAAAAGAACACTGAAAAAGGTGGCTCAAAATTTTGAACTGAGCGATTTGACCTTAGATAGGCCAGCTGCAAAGTCAAAATTGGCTATATTGTGAAAACAACATTTTTCTTTTGGTGTGGTTACGGTTAGGTTTAAAATCAGAGTTTTGGACTTTTGGGTCTGGAAGAGCTGCTTCCAGAATAAGATTCATGACGAAAAACACTAACCTGCCAAAATTATCTAAAAAAAATCTGCTACTTTTAGTTCCTTTGTGAAATAAATGACACATATTGACAAACAAAAACAGAAAATCACACAATCTAATCAAATTGCATAGTGCATAGTCTTCATCCTTTTCGACTGGTGACTGCCAAATCTGGCTTCCCAGTGATATACTGTTGATGTCGGAAGTTTACATGCACCTTAGCCAAATACATTTAAACTCAGTTTTTCACAATTCCTGACATTTAATCCTAGTAGAAATTCCCTGTTTTAGGTCAGTTAGGATCACCACTTTATTTTAAGAATGTGAAATGTCAGGATAATAATAGAGAGAATGATTTATTTCAGCTTTTATTTCTTTCATCACATTCCCAGTGGATCAGAAGTTTACATACACTCAATTAGTATTTGGTAGCATTGCCTTTAAATTGTTTAACTTGGGTCAAACGTTTCAGGTAGCCTTCCACAAGCTTCCCACAATAAGTTGCGTGAATTTTGGCCCATTCTTCTTGACGGAGCTGGTGTAACTGAGTCAGGTTTGTAGACCTTTCTTGCGCACACACACTTTTTCAGTTCTGCCCACCAATTTTCTATAGGATTGAGGTCAGGGCTTTGTGATGGCAACTCCAATACCTTGACTTTGTTGTCCTTAAGCCATTTTGCCACAACTTTGGAAGTATGCTTGGGGTCATTGTCCATTTGGAAGACCCATTTACGACCAAGCTTTAACTTCCTGACTGATGTCTTGAGATGTTGCTTCAATATATCCACATAATTTTCCTTCCTCATGATTCCATATATTTTGTGAAGTGCACCAGTCCCTCCTGCAACAAAGCACCCCCAAAACATGATGCTGCCACCCCCGTGCTTCACGGTTGGGATGGTGTTCTTTGGCTTGCAAGCCTCCCCTTTTTCCTCCAAACATAATGATGGTCATTATGGCCAAACAGTTCTATTTCTGTTTCGTCAGACCAGAGGATATTTCTCCAAAAAGTACGATCTTTGTCACCGTGTGTAGTTGCAAACCGTAGTCCGGCTTTTTTATGGCGGTTTGGAGCAGTGGCTTCTTCCTTGTTGAGCGGCCTTTCAGGTTATGTCGATTTTGGACTCATTTTACTGTGAATATAGATAATTTTGTACCTGTTTCCTCCAGCATCTGCACAAGGTCCTTTGCTGTTGTTCTGGGATTGATTTGCACTTTTCACACCAAAGTACGTTCATCTCTAGGAGACAGAACGCGTCTCCTTCCTGAGTGGTATGATGGCTGCGTGGTCCCATGGTGTTTATACTTGCGTACTATTGTTTGTACAGATGAACGTGGTACCTTCAGGCATTTGGAAATTGCTTCCAAGGATGAACCAGACTTGTGGAGGTCTACAATTGTTTTTCTGAGGTCTTGGCTGATTTCTTTTGATTTACCCAAGCAAAGAGGCACTGAGTTTGAAGCTAGGCCTTGAAATACATCCACAGGTACACCTCCACTTGACTCAAATGATGTCAATTAGCCTCTCAGAAACTTCTAAAGCCATGACATAATTTTCTGGATTTTTCCAGGCTGTTTAAAGGCACAATCAATTTAGTGTATGTAAACTTCTGACCCACTGGAATTGTAGTACAGTGAATTATAAGTGAAATAATCTGTCTGTAAACAATTATTGTTAAAATTACTTGTGTCATGCACAAAGTAGATGTTCTCACCAACTTGCCAAAACTATAGTTTGTTAACAAGAAATTTGTGGAGTGGTTAAAAACGAGTTTTAAGGACTCCCACCTAAGTGTATGTAAACTTCCGACTTCAACCTTAGATAAGTCAATAGAACATGTAGTTCCGTCTACACTCTTTAGTAAGCCCAGACAGACAGACAGGACTGTGTGTGCAGAACTGAAAAGCACCCCCCCACCTTCTCTTATTAATGAAGATCTGATATGCACAAGAGGAACAGAGAGAGCCGTCCATTCCATGCATCCAAATCGTCAGATTGTGTGCTCAAGCATCCATTACAGATGAGCTCAGCCTTGATTAATCCAATCCCCTCACGAGCAGGACCAAAGATGAGATATCAACTCAAAATGAGCCTAAGATTCCCATTAGCCTAAACTCTAATCTCCCAGCCCTCATCCTTGCCTTTTCAGCAGAGCAACTTCTCAAAGGCTCCCTCCTCGAATTATAATACATTGCAGCCCGCTCCAGCAGTAATTCAAAGTTTAAGTAATAAGAAGTATATTAAGGTCTCATCCTCACTATTAAGCATTCTAAGTAAGTGCCTAATGTTATTCAGCTTTCAAATTACAAGTCCGCCACCCAAAGTGGAAGTCTCTGCTAAAACAAATTATGCAAAATTATAAATAAATTAAATCAAATGTAAGCAACAAGACACAAGACAATAGTCCTTTGCACAGCCACAAGAAAAAGTGTTGGGAAAATATTCCCTCTGGTTCAGTTATGAATGACTATAAGTCAGGTGTTGAGCAACGCATCTTCTCAGGGAACAATTAACCCCCTGCTGAAAAATAATAAAATGGACCGGATGTGAAATCGTAAAAAAATGTATAGAATGGGGAAATAAGAGATGTTGACCATGGGAACTCTGTGCCCTCTGTGTCTCTCTAGCGTTAGATGTGATCTTGTCACTCAGGGAGGATGTGCATATGGTGAAAACCACTTAATAGGGGCCCCATCCTGACCCTCCCACTCAGTCGTCACGGCAACAGAGCAACCGGTAAATCGCTGTGGCGATTGCCCCAGGACGTGCTGTGCATGGGAATGCAGGGGTCTGCTGTGGCTGCCACCATCTGTGGAGGGCTGGCTCCATAGAGAGGCTGGCGTACAAACACACACACACACACACACACACACATAGCAGACCCAGAAAGCAGGGGCTGAGAGCAGACTAGAAGCATAGACGTCATGCCCATAGGGAGCACGTGCCCCCTAAGAGTTATACATTTGACTTATTTTTGAATTCTTCAGATGTTAAATTAATTACTAAACATCATGTTTAAGCCCAAGCTTTATCATAAATATTCATAAAAAGCTCTGTCAGCTATATTTTGTGGAGGGGGCACTGACTGGACCAGGCAAAGAGTACCCTTCCCCATTCTCCCTAGTAAGTGGTTCCTTCCCAGGTGCACCATGGACCAAAGATATGCTAGGCAGGACACTAGATACTTTAACACGTCCACCTCCAAAATCCGAGGACATGATTGTGCTTCCGTTGTGGGTGTGGTAGCGAAGCAACCTTTATTTGCATGCAATTAACATATATTAATATTCATTCCCATTTCTCCCGACAATGGAAGAACTGCTCTGGTGCGCTGCATGAAACAGAAGTGTGTGTCACCCACACTGCAGCGGAAGAGCGACAGAGGCTGCTGAACTAATGTCAAAAGTCTGACGAGGCGCACTGCGTGGTTTCAGACAGAACTCTATCCCCGCTCTTCCAAAGAGAAAGGTACATTTTTTAGCACCATCGGGGCAGCGATGGTGCAGTGTTTGAACTAGGGCTAACCCCTCCTGGATAAGCATGGCCTGCTGGCCCTGACATGTTGAACAAGTCCTCCAGAACCCCAAAGACTGTCTAACCACTTTTTGGCTTGGACATGACCTGTAAAAATACATACTTGAACTTTGACGGTCTAGGTAACTATTTGATTCATTTCAAGGTCATATTGCTAAAAACAGTCATTCACCTCACAATCCTTCTTTTCAATCTAGAGTAATACATTTCCTTCCAGGATACACCATTTAATTTAGCCTTTACCCTGCATTGCATTCTTTTATTTAGAATACTCATGTGTACTAGTCCTTGAGACATTTCTAGAATACTATAGGTTCTTAGAGGTCATATTTTATTAGCTATATAACACTGTGGGCAGGTTACACTAACAAAAGGCCTTTATTTGTGTATTGTTTAAATGAGGAACATGCAATAGTAACTAAACTTGGCCTTGTATGCAGTTTTTTTAGGAAGCCTATGCCAACCTAACCGGAAGGAATATCCCTCCCAAGTAGGTAATTAAATCCTTCACCCATAATTCAGAAACCACATTCACAAATTCACTGACACCTTCCTTTTCTGATGAACAGCTATATGTTCTTGATCAGTATATGTTGCAACTGCAGCAAGCCCAGATTCCACATGCAGCTTCCCAAGAACTTGACAAGGGTTTTACCAGCTCTCCAATATGACAGCATACCTACAATCGTAGTTCCATGGTAATCAAATCACATAAACAATTGGGAGCCCTTAAGATCAAAGTAGAGTCTACATCATTGATCCATGACTACCCTCTGGGCACAGACGCCAATTCAATGTCTATTCCACGTTAGTTCAACGTGGTTTCATTGAAATTACGTGGAAACAATGTTGATTCAACCAGTGTGTGCCCAGGGGTATTTCCCCCGCCAAACCAAATATCAGTGCTTCACTTTGCTCACATCCTACCATGATGTCTCTCTTTGGATCTGTTTAACTCAGCAGAGACAGGAAAGCTGATATGGCGAGACCTGTATTAGCTGGGGCAGAGCACCTCCATGTTAACACCTGGTTGTTCTCAGATTTTGCCACTAGATGAGTGTGAACGAATGAGGCGAAGGTCATCCGCTTTCATCCAATTACACCATACTCCTATACTGGAAGAAAGATCCTTATTCCATGTGGCAGCCTTTCATGTTTCTCTCTCTCATATTGTGGGATGGGAGGATGAAGGCAATGTGCATACTCTGCAAAAACGAGAGAAGAGAGGTGAAAAAAAAGACGTTGCCCTTCCCTTGGGTTTATGGCGGCCTTTTGTTCTCCCACCCAATGGATCTATATCTCAGCCCTGCTTTGAGATGGAGGAGCATGACATGGTTTTAAAGTCTAAACCTGCAGATCAACATGCAACCCGCTAACCTTGGTACTGTGCTGATGTCAGCCCTCCCTTGGCCCCTCAGCTCTGGAGAAAAGAGACGTGTTCCTTTACAGCTGTGAAATCCGTCATACACATGTATGCTGGCACATCAGATTTTTTTTTTTACCTTCATTTAACTAGGGAAGTCAGTTAAAACCAAATTCTTATTTAAAATGACTGTCTACACCGGCCAAACCCGGACGACGCTGGGCCAATTGTGCGCCGCCCTATGCGACTACCAATCACGGCCGGGTTGTGATGCAGCCTGGAATCGAACCAGGATGTCTGTAGTGATGCCTCAAGCACTGAGATGCAGTGCCTTAGACCGCTGCGCAACTCGGGAGCAAACTTATGTCTACATGTGTTTTTTATACTATGTGGACATCGGGGTCACTGGCATGGTGGGTCTGTCAAAACATGAAGCCTGCCATAGAAAAAGTCCAAAATATACACCTTAATAGTGTGCTACAATATTCTCAGAAAGTAATATTCAGATTTGCTTCGGACCTTTTGGTCCTACATGTTTTCAAGGCCCAAGCAGAGAAGTGCTTGAGCCTTGAAAACATGTAGGCCTGTCACACAGATGTGTTTTGGATTGTGAGGAATTTCCATGGATTACACCCTTCCCCAAGTCCTTGAGATGGCTCAGAGCACACAGTCAGTGTAGTACGTTTTGAAAATATAACAGAAGTCCCATTAGAAGCAAAATCCACACTTAATTCTAAAACAGTTATTAATATGTACAATGTACACTTGGACCAACCTTAAAGGGACATTTCCTATTCATCTGACAGAGCATATGACTCAGTGCTTTCCTTTACAGTAAACTGCGCTGAATGGATATTTTTTTTGTCACATCTCATTAAAAGTCTGCTTATTCAGGTTTGTTGGGGTCAATTAATTATAGCAGTCAAGCTATTAGTTTCACACAAACTAAATATACACAATCATTCTCACGATTGCTTCATTAGTTGACTAAAATGTCAGATAAAAAAAAAAAGTTAAAACCATCAGGCAAGTGAGTTCCATCAATAAGCAAATTAATTACATCAATTAGTGGAGCCGACATGTGAAAAACGATGACAAAGAGAGACAATCTCCTGAGAATGGCTCAAGGCTCACAATCAATTTAGTTTAAGCAATGTAGTGTAGCCTAATGTGTCCAGACCGTCTGAATCCACAAAGTCGCCAACCTCGGAGTTAAAGAGTCCTTGCTAACTCTCACACAGGAAATAAAGACAGGCGTAGCACTTATTGGCTCATAATAGGGTTTTCAACTAAATAAGCCTGAGCTGCAGCCTAATCAAATCCACTGCAGGCTTGATGATAATCAAACCTACAAACAAAGTGGTGTTACAGTTTCTAACGGATGTGCATTATCGTTTATACCTGTTCCCTTCAGCCATCCGTGTGAATCTTTCACCAACAATACCTTCAACTTCTCTGACTGACACCAAAACCACAAACAACATTTTGATATTTGATAAATATTTGTTAAATCAAACAACTGATTGCATCAACATCTACGTACTGTACATCTACCTACATTGTTCCACCACCTTAAAAAAACACCCAGCTTCTTGGGTTCAGATGGTAGTGTGGAAGGGACATGAAAGGCTACTCTGATGTGTAACCGATAAGCCCTTAGGAGATCCACTTCATGGGCTGCGGATGGAGATGAAAATGCTGTGTGCTAAGCCTCCCACTGACATGGTTTAAAGGGCTCAGCTCAGGACTCCCAGCTCCAGCTCTATGTCCAGGCTAGGATGACTCTGTCATTAAAGAAGATACCTGGACCAGGGCACAGAGGGCTGGGGGACTCATACTTTCACTCAAACAATCCAGCAGGTGAATTTAACAAAGGGAGAAAAGACAAAGCGTTTGGTGTCATTTTACTTAACCCAATCCACTTGTATTTGCACTGAGCTCAGTGTGTAGATGAAATGGTGTGTTTGGACTAATTGGTTAGCTGGGGATCAATGTATCTGCTAACTGGTGGGCTGCAACAGCTTGCAGCCCACTGAGATAAACAGTACAATAACTCTCCTATTGTTGGAGCAATGGGAAAGACTACATTTGGTTTCCATACTGGGAGACAGTATGGATCATCTCCATGATTCCCTCTAATTGCTGTTTTCTCAGTAGTCGCTTCACTTGCCAGGATTATAGAGAAAACACACTTCTTGGAGTGAGACCGTCTAAGTAGAGACACAGTGAAGAAGTGGTTTGTTTTTGTTTGGTTTGTTAAATATCCTTTTCAACTTTGGAAACGGGTCAAACAACACCGTAGTGTGTGGGGGGTATAGGCCTACATCTAATGGGCTGGAGTTAGTGAAATATATGAGCAGGCAAAACATAGCGGAATTAAGAAACCATGGAAAGCATCAAATTACTAGCGAACAACGCCAAATTACAAATGAGGAGGAATCCCATCTCCTAATCCCTGGCATTCCACACTTCAGTCCATAGATCTGGTTAAGAATTTTTTTATTCAGAACCAAGACTCTCTAGAAATCAGCAAGGCTCCACCCACAAGCTAAACTACTGGATAATTGCTTGTCTAACAGCAGTTTGAGAGCAAAAACACAACAGTGCTTCTAACACAGTAATACTAATCTATTGCTTTAAGCAGAAAGGGACGGAAGAACTACAAATGCTGTAGTCGTACTAATTGCTCTCTAGAATAGTGGCTGATAAAACCGTGTGGACTGTCTGCCACCACAAAAAGGGCTGGTTTGAGTAACACTATAAAACCTAATTATGCCTCACAAAAGCAGCCCGCTCCATTTGGAATAAAAAAAGAACCCAGAGCAATAATGGCAGTGCCATTAACAATTAGTCTCTACCGCAGCTAATTAGACAGGTGAGATTAAAAAAACGGTTCTAAATTTAAACAGAGGGCCCCATATATTCTCTAAAGCTCAATACCCACCGCTAATAACATCAATAACACACACCCCCAGCATCAAAGGGCAACTCATTGCTGAACACAGAGGGAGAACATTTCAGGGATTGTGTTGCCCCTTCCCTTAATGACAATAAACCCCTGAACTTAAATGAGCAGTAAGGTTAGACAATGGCCAGCTCTCCTGAGACTCAACACTACAGAGTGGAGAATTATTTCCGTTGGATTCAGGTGCAGAACAGCAGGGTGAACACACGGCACAGGGATATCAATTTACAGTGATAAAACAGGGGATTGGGCTGGATCGGCCCCAGTTTTTTTATAAAGCCACATAGAACTGGCATGGGATTATGACTGGGTACTGGGTTTGATATGTTCTACTCTGGGAACTTTCGCTTTGCTGTTGTTAACCATTATCTTCATCCGGTAGAGAACAGAAAAGCTATTTCAAAAACATTTGTTCAAAACATACAAAATTACAAGATAATGGTCAGTAGACAAACAATAAAAATGTTCAGGAGAACATAAAACTTGGCCTGTTGAAAGCACCTCCTCTTGTGTACTCTCTGCAGATATGGATGATGACCAAATGTAAAGTGCATCAGTCACCATGGTATTACAGTAATCAAACCAATAACAAAACAGCCACTGAAGGTGAGAGGAGAGCTCTCCATGGTGTCACTTAATCAATATTGCGCAAATACCAATAAAGCCTCTCGCCAGCAATCCACCCTGCTTAGCAAATAACAAAACCCAAACCCTGCAGTACTGGTAAAGGCCAACAAATTAGACAAAAAAGCGTTCTAAAAAGCACTCTATATACCAATCAAAATACAGATCCCAATAAATGTTGGAATATTTGGTAAACACAGTCCAATCAGAGGCTGTCATCAGTTTCAGTATAAAGCAGAGGTGTATTCATTAGACCGATTCCGTTTTGTCTGTTGCAAAACATTTTGCAAGGTAAACCGCCTAGTTAAGGAACCAAACGAAACCAAACAAACCCAAACGGGGAGGGGCCTACATGAATTTGTCCAATAGAAACTCTAGTTTTGTTGCAAAACGATTTCCATCTGGAGAATCCGACTAATGAATACACTCCAGGACTGCTCCTCGCTAGCGCGCTCACCTCACTTACCTTCTATCTAGCCCTCTGCTTGGCACTGATTCTGGTAGCCAGATTTGTTTCCTCCAACTCCTCCAGATTGTTTTCACCTAATTTATTGCAGAGGGCACAAGGGGTTGCTTCAGCTTCTGGCAATAAAGCATGTGCTGATGCAATTTTTCTATGTAGGCGCCTGTGATGATGAATGTGCATGTGAACTCCTCAAATCGGACATTTCTCTCCGTTTCTCCCCCCACATGAACTGACTAATTGTTCGCTTTACACATTGCTTACTAACTAACCTATTCTAACACTGGTCCCATCAAACATTTTGATTTGCATTATAAAATAACACATGCCAGAGACTGGTAATTGTATCATTTATACAAATGTTTAAATTGTATATCTGTTGTTTGGTATCGCCAACCTTTTTTGTAGGCTACTCAGAGAACTGGCTCCGATGTGAATGCGATGTGAAGTACCCGGATTTAGCCACAGGTTCCTGCCAATTTTTTTACATTTATTTCTACGTTTAGGTGGTGTGACAAAAATATGAACGCCACATGCAACAATTTTACCGAGTGAAAGTTCATATAAGGAAATCAGTCAATTGAAATAAATTAATTAGGCCCTAATCTATGGATTTCACATGACTGGGCAGGAGCACAGCCATGGGTGGTCCTGGGGAGCCCACCCACTGGGGAGCCAGGCCCAGCCAATCAGAATGAGTTTTTCCCCACAAAAGGGCTTTATTACAGACAGAAATACTCCTCAATTGCATCAGCTGTCCGGGTGGCTGGTCTCAGACTATCACTCAGGCGAAGAAGCCGGATGTGGAGGTCCTGGGCTCGTGTGAGGCCGTTGGACGTACTGCCAAATTCTCTAAAACGATGTTGGAGGCAGTTTTTGGAAGAGAAATGAACATGAAATTATCTGGCAACAGCTCTGTTGGACATTCCTGCAGTCAGCATGCCAATTGCACGCTCCATCAAAACGTGAGACATCTGTGGCATTGTGTTGTGTGACAAAACTGCATATTTTAGAGTGGCCTTTCATTGTCCCCAGCACAAGTTGCACCTGTGTAATGATTATGTTGTTTAACCAGCTTCTTGATATGACAAAGGATAAATGCTCACAAGGATTTAAACGAATTTGTGCCCCAAAAAAATTTGAAATAAGATTTCAGTGCTTTTGGAAAAATTTCTGGGATATTTCATTTTAGCTCATGAAACATGTGACCAACACTTTACATGTTGCGTATATATTTTTGTTCAGTAGTATTAGAAACATTAATGCTTATGCAAATGATGCCTTGTATTGCCTTAAACAAATAGTATTGCCTTAAACCAAACTTTTAACCAAGTTTAATTTGTCAGCTTTTCTCTTGAAAATTTCTTAAGTAATTTTTGCCATTTTGTAAAAGTAACTCGGGATCCAGTTTTCTCCATGACCTGCACTGTAAATAAATACCACCTATATCAAAACAAATATCTGGAGTTCTTTGCGTCCTTCTTTCTCTGCTCAAATCCAATTTCCCCTCCCTCATCTGGGTCCATGTGTGTTGGTGAGGGTAATGCAGGACTAGCCTCGTACAAACCAACCTGATGTTCATGAGAACAGAATGGTTTATAACGAGGCTACAACAGGACAAATTCTTCTTTACTTTCACAGTATTATTCAGCACAAAGGGCATATAGGGCATATAATGTGCATATCATTATAGGGCATATAATGTGTGAATGAGTAGATTATGAGGCTCTATGAGTAGAGAGGCTTAGACACAAAGGCAAATATCAATATCATAGTAGGAATGTGGGAAGAATATACAGTACCAGTCAAAAGTTTGGACACACGTACTCATTCAAGGGTTTTTCTTTATTTGTACTTTTTTCTACATTGTAGAATAATAGTGACGACATCAAAACTATAAAATAACACATGGAATCATTTAGTCACTAAAAAAGTGTTTTAGAAAAGTGTTTAAGATTCTTCAAAGTAAACACCCTTTGCCTTGATGACAGCTTTGCGCACTCTTGGCATTCTCTCAACCACCTTCAACAGTCTTGAAGGAGTTCCTACATATGCTGAGCACTTGTTGGCAGCTTTTTCTTCACTCTGCAGTCCAACTCATCCCAAACCATCTCAATTGGGTTGAGGTCGGGTGATTCAGGAGGCCAGGTCATCTGATGAAGCACTCTCCATTTTGGTCAAATAGCCCTGACACAGCCTGGAGGTGTGTTGGGTCATTGTCCTGTTAAAAAACAAATGATAGTCCCACTAAGCTCAAACCAGATGGGATGGCGTATCGCTGAAGAATGCTGTGGTAGCCATGCTGGTTAAGTGTGCCTTGAATTCTAAATAAATCATCAACAGTGTCACCAGCAAAGCATCCCCACACCATCACACCTCCTCATCCCTGCTTCACGGTGGGAACCACACATGCGGAGATCATCCATTCACCTACTCTGCGTCACGGCAGTTGGAACCAAAAATCTCACATTTGGATTCTTAAGACCAAAAGACAGATTTCCACTGGTCTAATGTTCATTGCTCATTTCTTGGCCCAAGCAAGTCTCTTCTTCTTATTGGTGTTCTTTAGTCGTGGTTTCTTTGCAGCAATTCGACCATGAAGGTCTGATTCACGCAGTCTCCTCTGAACAGTTGATGTTGAGATGTGTCTGTTACTTGAACTCTGTGAAGCATTTATTTGGGCTGCAATCTGAGGTGCAGTTAACTCTAATGAACTTATCCTCTGCAGTAGAGGTAACTCTGGGTCTTCCTTTCCTGTGGCGGTCCTCATGAGAGCCAGTTTCATCATAGCGCTTGATGGTTTTTGTGACTGCACTTGAAGAAACTTTCAAAGTTCTTGAAATGTTCCGCATTGACTGACCTTCATATCTTAAAGCTTATTTGAGCTGTTCTTGCCATAATATGGAGTTGGTCTATTACCAAATAAGGCTATCTTCTGTACACAACACAACTGACTGGCTCAGACGCATTAAGAAGGAAAGAAATTCCACAAATTAACTTTGAACAGGGCACACATGTTAATTGAAATGCATTCCAGGTGATTACCTCATGAAGCTGATTGAGAAAATGGCAAGAGTGTGCAAAGCTGTCATCAAGGCAAAGGGCAGCTACTTTGAAGAATCTCAAATATAAAATATATTTTGATTTTTATAACACTTTTTTACTTACTACATGATTCTATATTTGTAATTTCATAGTTCTACAATGTATAAAATAGTACAAATAAAGAAAAACCATTGAATGAGTAGTTGTGTCCAAACTTTTGACTGGTACAGTATTTATTGTCTTTTCAACATCTTTTGCATATAGGAGAACCTTTATCCTTCACAAAAAAATTACAATCAAGCTTGAATTAGAGCAATTCCTTTAAAATAACTATACAGTACATGGGTGACTAGGTGTAATCGTTCTACTCTAAAGCCTATGAGGACCTGATCACTAAAACCTTCATAGAGATAGAAAATTGTAAGGGCACTTTTCCACAGATGCGTCAATGGATAACACATTGAGGGTGACATTCCGTACAGAGAAATAGTCCCATCAGGATGAGTGGTAATGAAGGGCAATGAGGTCTGAGGATCCTCATTACCCACACCTAGGCACAGTCCAACTAAGAATGGCAGGACAGGAGGAGGCATAGATAAGCCCAGTGAAAGGAACAAATGGCTCCCAGAATAGAATAGCACCAGAGGAGAGAGGGTGTTCAGTCAGCCTGTACAGTATGTCAAATATCTTAAATTCTCCATTGTTTGGGGCTATGGCTGGCATGTCAGACAGTTTACCCTGGTCTCTGAGTCTGGGTTTCTCTATAGAGAGCCTGACAAACTAAGGTAATTAATAACTGTCACCTCTCTATCTCTGGAACCTTTGTCACGTTAACAAAAAAAAATACTAATTGACTCTTGACTGAGATTATCGCCACAGATCAGCTAATTATTTTTTAATATATTCATATTCCAAAGTCATTAAAAGTGTCTCGACCTAGCAACAAGGACCTAGCGACTGGGATCGAGCATCACGACACCCTTAATTACAGGCACCTAGTCTGGACTACCTGGAAACCCATGAACCAAAATGCAACCTGGTTTCAAATGGAACACTATGAACTAAGAGACAGTATATCACACATAATAAATCATTTGTTGGTACTCGAAACATAAACAATGGTATGAGTACTACTAAAAATGGTTCAGTGTTTATAATTAAAGCTGACATTAGGTTCTCAATGTCCATTATAACTAATTGATTGTGTTCTTTTATTGAACACACTGTAGCTAGTATGGAGCACAAGACCATGTACTGTAGCTTTACCCTCGCTGACATCATGCATCATGTTTTCAGATGGACCGAAAGATGAGTCAGTCTGCATGGGGAAAGATTACCACAGGCATGCTAATGACGTCGGATTAGCATAAGAAAGAGATCATTCCTGCTCAGAAAGTCTAACTTCTGATTCAATTAATATCCCCGCCATTGGTTTATTTTAGGTATTTTAATTCCTTACAAACAGGCGGGGTAGGGCTTAATAACGTGGCCTCCTACATCCTTGAATTCAATTATGCTCCTTTCATCACACAAATACAGTTTATGCGAATCCACAGCTGTTGCAAACGCTGCTGCTGCTTCCACCAGGCCATCAAAAACAATATGATGAAGCCTCCCTCAGTTTGAAGTCCCTTTTGGGGATGATTTTAATTTTCGAAACAGAATTGGAATCTCCAAAGGTGAAAATCTCCTCAACTGATAAATCTCTGTGGCAGTAAAAAAAAAAGCATTTGAACTTGTCTCTCAAAGCGTATCAAAAGCCATCCACAAAGAAATTTCTGAATAGGAAAAAAAGAGGACTATAGAAGTCAGGCCTGCATGGTGTTAATAATGCTGAGGCTCCCATTCTCCCACCCCTCTCTACCCTCAGACTCAGACTCAGACTCAGAGCCAGGCTGGAGCAAACTAAATATGAAGCAGGAATATAATAGATAATTTGGCCAGTAAATGGCAGGTATTATGGGAGCCATCTCCACTCAGAGGCATATGATTTACCTTAGACACTAAGGTAATAGCTTTGCAAATTCCCTCTGCCATTTGACAACGGCTCGCCGTACTGAAATGTGGGGGAAAAGGTCATAAGTCAATGACAATCCATCACAACATCAATCTCTTTTTATTCTCCTCTCAAATCTTAAATACCAAACATCGGTGGAAATCGCTGTTTCGCTTCCCCTCCCCAGAAGCTCCAATCTGGCAGGTCAGGCTGCAGGGCCTGATGCTGGGCCCCATGTGTCAGACGCCGCCCCTGAGTTCACACATTTCTTCAAGCTTGTTTTCTCTCAACAAAAGGGAAGTGCTTTCCCTGATGGTCTCCTGTGTGTGTCTCCGACCCAGCGGAGGGAAGGGAAGGAGAAGGGGAAGGAAGGGGCTTTCAGAGGGGCTTTCTGGCAGACTCAGCCTACCCCTAGAGGCTGCTGCTTTGCCATCGTATGGTTTTGTGGGATATCAATGCAGAATACATTTCTGAAAACTTAATCTGCTAAATCTAAGCCTCATGGAGTCCCAATATAATCTACTGTACTGAATGTATAGATGACAACTGCAAAGCTTGGTGCCCTTCTGTCATTTACAATTCATCTATAATATGTTACAGACACAGCGTTTCTTATCAATCAATTATACACGTCAATCATTATAGCTAGGTTCTAAGGGCTCAGACACACCAATAGCGTTTGCTGGCCGAGATTATTTAGCACTGTTGAACGTAATTTGTTGACCGATGTCAGTCAGACGTCTACAGCGGGTGGTCCCTAAAACACAGCTCGCTGAACGATCGACAGAGGAACGCTATATCCACATTTGGTGTGATGTGTGCAAGGCTTAAAGGAAAACTCCACCCCAAAACTATCTTTTGGTAGTCCATTGTTGACAAAGTCCAAAATGTGTAACTTTCAAAATACAGAAATTGCCTCCATATGATGCATTTTACATCATATGATGCCGCGTTTTGTATCATACTGGGATGATTTCTGTATTTTGAAAGTTACATATCTTGAAAACTTGATTTCTGACAAGCAAAGCATTTTGGGACTATGTCAACAATGAACTAACTAATTAAAATACCAAAAGATAATTTTTGGGTGGTATTTTCCTTTAACTTGACCATTAACTTTCCTTTAACTTGGCCTGAACCAACCCTTGGACAGTTAGTGCTCTGTCTCTGCTTTAACCTCTTGACGCTAGGGGTCAGATATATATATATTTTTAAACAACGTTCCCAAGGTAAACTGACTATTTCTCAGGTCCAGATCGTAGAATATGCATATAATTTACAGATTAGGATAGAAAACATTCCAAAGTTTCCAAAACTGTCAAAACATTGTCTGTGAGTATAACAAAACTGATTCTGCAGGCAAACACCTGAGAAAATCTAACCCGGACGGGATTTTTAAATTTTTAATCTGTGTTTCCTGGCCCGTCTGTCTTCCATTTAAAGGGGTATCAACCAGATTCCTTTTCCAATGGCTTCCTCAGGCTGTGAATAGGCTTTAAACATAGTTTCAGGCTTTTATTTTGAAAAATGAGCAAGATTTTTCAAAAGTAGTCAGGTGTCCTCTGAATAGTTCCAGCGCGCGAGAGGGGAGCTCTCCATTTTCTTTTTCTCTCTTATTGAATAGGTTACGGTCCGGTTGAAATATTATTGATTATGTTTGTTAAAAATAACCTGATGATTGATTATAAAAAACATTTGACATGTTTCTACGACCATTACGGATACTTTTTGGAATTCTCGTCGAACGGAACAAGGCTTTGTTTTCTGAACATAATGCGCAACCCAAATGGCGTTTTTTTGTTATAAATGTAATATTTATCGAACAAAAATAACATTTGTTGTGTAACTGGGAGTCTCGTGAGTGCAAACATCCAAAGATTATCAAAGGTAAGCAATTCATTTTATTGCTTTTCTGACTTTCATGACCAAGCTAACCAAGCTAATATAAGGCTAACTATTCTAGCATTGATTGATACACTCACAAAAGCTTACATTGCTTTCGTTACAAAGCATATTTTCAGAATCTGACACGATAGGTGGATTAACAACAAGCTAAGCTGTGTTTTGGTATATTTCACTTGTGATTGCATGATTATAAATATTTTTAGTAATATTTTGCGCCCTGCAATTCAGCGGTTGTTTAGGAAAATGATCCCGTAAAAGGGATCCGTAGCGCAGAGAAGTTAAGAGGGACCCTCACAGCAGGTGCGCTTCTATGCTAAACAGTAGGCATGTCAAAGAGCTGAGGGGGGCGAGAGAGGGAACATTCTATCCGACACGTCATTGCCTGTCTCCCCTCACCTCTCCTGCTGGGCTGGCAGCCTGTCTGTCTGCCTGTCTGTCTGTCCTTCAAAAGGTCCCTGCTCCCATTAATCACCAGCTCCTCTTCTCCCCTGGGATAATTAAAGAGACCACAGTGAATGCTCAGCCCTCCTTTTATTGTGTCAAAAATATATTTCCTCTAAACGCTTGAATATGGCGCCAAGGAACATGGCTGACGTTTTACATTCTCCCAACCAATTGTGCTATTTTGTTAGTTTTTTTGCATTTTGTGTAACTTATTGTGTACATAATGTTGCTGCTACCGTCTCTTATGACCGAAAATAACTTCTGGATATCAGAACAGCGATTACTCACCTCAGACTGGAAGAAACTGTTTCCTTTAACGAGTCCGACGAGAAGGATATCCTGCTTTCACTGGAGTAGGCACAGATCCACGCCTTTGGCGTGAAGAAAAGAAGCAGGAAAAGGGGCAGCAGATCGGGCAACTTTCTGAGAATCTGTAGGCGAGCGAGTAAACTCACATTGCCATTCGTTCTTCTTGCTAACGTGCAATCATTGGAAAATAAAATTGAGGACCAACGATTAAGTTTATCCTACCAAAGGGGCATCAAAAACTGTAACATCTTATGTTTCACTAAGACGTGGCTGAACGACGATACGGACAATATAGAGGTAGCGGGATTTTACATGCACCGGCAGAACAGAGACGCTACCTCTGGTAAGATGAGGGGTGGGGGTGTGTGTCTATTTGTCGAAAACAGCTGGTGCGCGATGTCTAATATAAAATAAGTCTTGAGGTATTGCTCGCCTGAGAGTGTGGTCTACAGCTTATCATAAGGTACTCTATCTACCAAGAGAGTTCTCATCTATATTATTCGTAGCCGTCTATTTACCACAGAGCGAAGCTGGCACTAAAAGGGTTCTCAACCAACTCTATAAAGCCATAAGCAAAGAAGAAAATGCTCACCCAGAAAGCGGCCCTCCTAGTGGCCGGAGACTTTAATGCAGGCAAACTTAAATCAGTTTTACCACATTTTTACCAGCATGTCACATGTGCAACCAGAGAAAAATAATCCTAGACCACCTTTACTCCACACACAGAGATGCATACAAAGCTCTCCCCCGCCCTCCATTTGGCAAATCTGACCATAATTCTATCCTCCTGATTCCTGCTTACAAGCAAAAACTAAAGCAGGAAGTACCAGTGACTCGCTCAATACGGAAGTGGTCAGATGACGCGGATGCTACACTACAGGACTGTTTTGCTAGCACAGACTGGAATATTTTCCGGGATTCATCCAATGGCATTGAGGAGTACACCACCTCAGTCATCGGCTTCATCAATAAGTGCATCAACGACGTCATCCCCACAGTGACTGTACATACATATCCCAACCAGAAGCCATGGATTACAGGCAACATCTGCAACGAGCTAAAGGCTAGAGCTGCCGCTTTCAAGGAGCGGGAGACTAATGGACGCTTGTAAGACATCCCGCTATGCCCTCAGACGAACAATTAAACAAGCAAAACGTCAATACATGATTAAGATTGAATCCTACTACACCGGCGCTGATGCTTGTCGGATGTGGCAGGCTTGAAAACTATTACGGATTACAAAGGGAAACCCATACGCGAGCTGCCCAGTGACGCAAGCCTACTAGACGAGCTAAATGCCTTTTATGCTCGCTTTGAGGCAAGCAACACTGAAGCATACACGAGAGCACCAGCTGTTCTGGATGACTGTGTGATAACGCTCTCGGTAGCCGATGTGAACAAAACCTTTAAACAGGTCAACATTCACAAAGCTGCTGGACCAGACGAATTACCAGGACATGTACTCAAAGCATGCGTGGACCAACTGTCAAGTGTCTTCACTGACATTTTCAACTTCTCCCTGACTGAGTCTGTAATATCAACATGTTTCAAGCAGACCACCATAGTCCCTGTGCCCAAGGAACCGAAGGTAACCTGCCTAAATGATTACTGCCCTGTGGCACTCACATCGGTAGCCATGAAGTGCATCCTCCCGGACACCGTAGACCCATTCCAATTCGCATACCGCCCCAACAGATCCACAGATGACGCAATCTCAATCGCACTCCACACTGCCCTTTCTCACCTGGACAAAAGGAATACCTATGTGAGAATGCTGTTCATTGACTACAGCTCAGCATTCAACACCATAGCGCCCACAAAGCTCATCACTAAGCTAAGTTCACCTCCCTCCTAGACTTCCTGACGGGCCGCCCCCAGGGGTTTAGAGTAGGCAACAACGCGTCTGCCACGCTGATCCTTAACACTGGGGCCCCTCAGGGGTGTGTAATTAGTCCCCTCCTGTATTCCCTGTTCACCCATGACTGCGTGGCCAAACACGACTCCAACACCATCATTAAGTTTGCTGACGACACAACAGTGTCTGATCACCGACAACGATGAGACGGCCTATAGGGAGGAAGTCAGAGAACTGGCAGTGTGGTGCCAGGACATCAACCTCTCCCTCAATGTGAGCCAGACAAAGGAGCTAATCGTGGACTACAGGAAAAGGCGGGCCGAACAGGCCCCCATTAACATCGATGGGGCTGTAGTGGAGCGGGTCGAGAGTTTCAAGTTCCTTGGTGTCCACATCACCAATGAACTATCATGGTCCAAACATACCAAGATAGTCGTGAAGAGGGCGCGACAAAACCTTTTCCCCCTCAGGAGACTGAAAAGATTTGGTATGGGTCCCCAGATCCTCAAAAGGTTCTACAGCTGCACCATTGAGAGCATCCTGACCAGTTGCATTACCGCCTGGTATGGCAACTGCTCGGCCTCCGACCGTAAGGCGCTACAGAGGGTAGTGCGTACAGCCCAGTACAACACTGGGACCAAGCTTCCTGTCATCCAGGACCTATATAATAGGTGGTGTCAGAGGAAAGCCAATAAAATTGTCAGAGACTCCAGTCACCCAAGTCGTAGACCGTTTGTAGACATTTTTCTCTGCTACCGCACGGCAAGCAGTACCGGAGCGCCAAGTCTAGGACCAAAAGGCTCCTCAACAGCTTCAACCCCCAAGCCATAAGACTGCTGAACAATTAATCAAATGGCCACCGGACTATTACATTGACTCTCCCTCCCTTTTCTACACTGCTGCTACTCGTTGTTTATTAATTATGCATAGTCACTTCACCCCACCTACATGTACAAATTACCTCAACTAACCTGCACCCCCACACACTGACTCAGTACCGGTGCCCCCTGTATATAGCCTCGTTATTGTTATTCTTATTGTGTTACTTTTCATTATTACTTTTTATTTTAGTCTACTTGGTAAATATTCTTGAACTGCACTGTTGGGTTAAGGGCTTGTAAGTAAGCATTTCACGGTAAAGTCTACACTTGTTGTTTTCAGCGCATGTGACAATTTTTTTGAATGAATTTGATTTGATTTGCGCTGCCTGTTTGCTGTGACTGAGAACAAGGCATATCGATGACTGGCTGAAGGAAGATGACAGTGGCAGATATCAGAGAGCAGGATCTCTAATGTGGAGAGCCTCTCTTCATCATCTAAGAACTGCAGGCGACAAGCAGGTGACCATAAATTCTAAGTGCTTAAGAGAAACACCAGAAATATAATGATTTGAAAAGAAACAGCATTTCACACCCTATTCCTTTGGAGCACTTTTATCTCCCTGACAAACTTTGAAATGCCTTTGGAAATAAAAAGCAAGGTATCAGCCAGGTGCAAATCTCCTTTGATATATGGGAACGTTTGGCAAACACAATGTGAGCAGTTAAGGTTTCCTTCTT
Source organism: Salvelinus fontinalis (assembly GCF_029448725.1). NCBI lineage: Eukaryota > Metazoa > Chordata > Actinopteri > Salmoniformes > Salmonidae > Salvelinus > Salvelinus fontinalis. Next base: position 27,340,611 of record NC_074678.1, read on the forward strand.
TCCCATTATTGAGACATCAGGAGCTGAGTGCACTGAGACAGGTGTCACGAGAGCAAATGATAACAAGTCGCTGTTCCGATATCCTGTGTTATACAGTACAGTGGGAACTGTTGCTCCACGTTGCCTCAGTGAAACTAGCATCCTGTTACTGATCTGCTATAGCAGTGGCTTGAGAGGCATTGAGCAATATCTGGTCAGAGATGTCAAACTCAGTTTGAGCTGTTTAAAGGTCCTTCCTATCAGCAGAAACACCAATTAACCCGACTTCCTGGCATAATGGCGCTCCAAAATCCCAAACAAAGAGCCCTGAATACAATTAAACACAGGCCTCTGTGTCAGCAGCTAGATAGAACATTTAAACAGCGGAACAAAGAGGGCCAAGTCACAGTGGACTACCATCAAGCACATTAAAAGCCAAAGCCAGGCTGTCTTCCTGCGATTATTCAAACGTCAGGGACCAGCAAAAGACCAGTGTGATTAACAATCTTGATATTTCAAATCTGTGGACTGGGCTAACCTGATTTTCAGCTTGAGTTTTATTCTCTTCGTCTTTTACGAGGAAGGAGGTAGAGAATTAGCCAAGCTTGTCATGTGGCTTCCTAAATGCCACTACACTGGTTAATAAGGACCAACAGTTGGAGTCCTGACAGCTTTAGTGGCTAAATCGCTGCTAGCTATTTGAGTATAGCGTGCCGTTTTATATCACCAAGTCATAAATCCTCCTGAAATAAACACAGAAAATATGCTCTTTGCGTTTGTTACAATCTCCAACAAACATGATTTGGCCCTACAGGAATGTAATGTTTCTAGAGTCTGAATGTTGTTGCAGTTTTTCTCTGTGGTTCTGGTCTGTGTTGACCTTTGGTCTAAGTGCTAAGGCTTCCGATTAAGCTCTTTATGGAGTAGCGCTGGAGGGAGATGGCAAACGTGACCCTGACCATTGCCTGTCCAATACTATTGGAATTCTTCACTGTGACCCTGAGCAGAACTGAATTTAGTGATCCCACAAAATGAACTCTGATGGCATGAATGCAGTTCCTGGGTCCTGTGCTGCCTGCAACAGTCAGACAGATTATTCAAGCATAATTCATAGAGAAGATCCTGCTGTTTTAAAGGTTATGCTAAAATTACTGTAGCTAGAGGGTGTCAAAAAGTGGCATAACAGTACAGATGTAGGTGTAGGATCTTAATTTGACTTTAATTTCACAGCAAAATAATCCTGCAGGAACAGGATTTGAACGTGTAGTCCATAATGTTGCTTGATCCGTGGTTAGGCTATTATTAACTGGCCAAAATAGGCTACATGAAAAGTTCAGTACTGTTAATATAACCCTGTTACTGTGGGTTTTCAGTAAATGTATGTAAATCACAAAGTTCCTCTGCATTTCCTGCAATGCAGGAACATTCTCAGCAACAAAAGAGTGGTCAAATTAAGATCCTACATCTGTATACCACATGCAAGAGCATACAAATGTATGATTTACTAACACTGACAGGGTCAACAGAAAAATTCCTAAATCATATGACAATAATGTAACTACAATAGATGATGCTATATACTATCATATTCTTCCGTCTGGATTCAACCCGGAACGCGGAAGATAAAATATAAAGGTAATTGCCGCTTGAGACATTGCCTTAAATTGTCAATCGCACTATGAAGTGGATCTTCAGCGCTACGGATTGAATAGAGCCCTTCTTGTCACAAAGTGACAGCACAAAAGGAGGCTGGAACGCATTCCCAATGCACTGTTTTTTTATGATGCTACCCTCTGACTCAACATGAAATTCTGCTTTATGGAATTATTCTTTGGGCTTAGATCTCTTACACAGAGACACTGATACACTCAGCTCTGGCGAACACCCACAAACATAAAATAGACAACAAAGCATCACATCCTAGCTCGGGGTGCGGTTTGAGTGGGATGATCCAAAGTTAGTCACACACAAAAAGGAGTGTGACTCAGACTTGAAATGGTGCACCATCTATATAGAGTTGACTACTGACTCAAAGTGAGGCATGTGATTGGCGCAGCCGGACTCTGATGTCTGCTTTTAACTCTGCACTGACATCATATAACACCCCAGGGGAGTATACTCAGCTCAAACAAGTCTCCACTCTGCAGACTGTCGGAATTACACATATACGAATAAGATTCTGTGTGATTGTTTTGGCTGAATAGATCTGAGGTTGTTTTGGTTTCATGCACTGTAGTGTACTAATTATTGGTTATTTTTGAGTTACCACACTGTAAAACAATATACATTTAGTTTTTTTCCCCCTCTGCCCCTTTTTCATGAGAATGTCTACTTGTTGAATGAATATTAATGGAGATACTGTTTCTTAGCCAGTGGGTCCAGCAGCCCCAATCTAACTCTCTCTGGTGACTTCAAATGCCTGCTTTCATCATAGGTGAATCTTTTTGGATCCTTTATTGACACTGGAAGGCAGAAAGGTATATCTAATGTAGGATTATGCCACCACTCCTGTTCTTCAATTTTAAAACTGAGTAAGAAAGGGATTTGACCTGTACAGTATCCTCATTGAATATCTCTCTAATGAAAAGAAATAGATACAAATTGTCTGTCCAGGATTTACTTTAGTTGACTTATAGGACATCTTGATATTTCTTGTCTACACACTTAGAAAAAAGGGTTCCAAACGGTTTCTTCGGCTGTCCCCATAGGATAACCCTTTTTGGTTACAGGTAGAACCATTTTTGGTTCCAGGCAGAACTCTTTTGGGTTCCATGTAGAACCCTTTCCCCAGAGGGTTCTACATGGAACCCAAAAGAGTTCTGCCAGGAACCGAATAGGGTTCTACCTGGAACCAAAAAGGGTTCTTCAAAGGTTCTCCTATAGGGACAGCCAAAGAACCCTTTTAGGTTCTAGATAGCACCCTTTTTTCTTAGAATGTAGTTGCAGTTGGATTGAAAATATTTTGGTTTGACTTGTCTATCATGTCCACATACAATTCTGCTGTAAGCAGGCTGCACAGTTGATACAGAATAACCACAGCGGTCTGATACGGAAGCTCCCCTACCTACCTCTCTCCCTCTCTCCCTCTGCCTGGCTGCCACAGGGATTGATGGCTCTGCCCAGCCATTAATATTCAAGGTGAACTCCTCATAGTTTCAACTGCTTGTGGAACCTGCTCGGCGCGGCCGGACCTCAAGGCTGATTTCTCCCAGTCTGCCTGTTTTCTGATCGTCACTTAATGTACTCCTCCACCCCTCCATTAATCATCACCTTTGCCTTTACCTGTCAGACCAGAGCGTCGCCTGGTTGCAAGATGAGTGGAGAGGCCACCCACCAGAATACATGTTACTTTTCTAACTGCGTGCACACATTATGAACTCTGTGATTAAATGACCCCCGCTATAACGACAATGTGCACTGTCACAGATGGGAGACGGACGATGTGGCGAGCCGCTGAACCAGTGAAAAAAACCTGACTGCGGCCCATTTCCTGGTTGCCAATATGCTTAATGACAGGAGTGATGAGTTATTGACAGCTCTCGTCTAATTAGAGGCACTGAGGTGTCTATTGCAGCCTTTGTGCAGACACAAATAGGACCATTGATTTTGCTGTGGTGGACTGTATCTGGATACTTCAGGGAGTGTGTGTGTGTCTGTGAGGGAGAGTGTGTGTGTGTGTGTGTGTGTGTGTGTGTGTGTGTGTGTGTGTGTGTGTGTGTGTGTGTGTGTGTGTGTGTGTGTGTGTGTGTGTGTGTGTGTGTGTGTGTGTGTGTGTGTGTGTGTGTGTGTGTGTGTGTGTGTGTGTGTGTGTGTGTGTGTGTGTGTGTGTGTGTGTGTGTGTGTGTGTGTGTATACTGTATATGAGTGTGTAAGAGATTGCCGGGCAGGGGAGCAAGTTATCTGCTGTCCCTTTGACCGACAGAAGCCTTAAATTCCAATTAGTCACACTTCCGTGGATTGGTGAAACTAATTACTGGCTTTAACTCCAGGCCAATAATGAAATGTTTGGTGGAAAGTGGGAGCATGGGAGACCTGGGTAATTTGTGGCTTGGTCCCCGAAGTATTCAAGTCCCACATGTACCATTCTCGACCACTCCTGATTTTTGTTTGAAATTAAACATTAAAACAAGTGAACACAGGGTGAAGGTACTTAATGATTTCAAATCCTCATGGATTTATCTTTATTATGCATCTGAAAGCCGCCTCGACAACTGCTGGGGTTAAACATTTATTAATGACACCCTCTGATATGGAGCACCTCAGTAGAACGTGGCTCCTGGCTAAGTGATTTATGGACTACTGTATGTGAAAATTACAGTTTATTACTTCTTATTCCAAGACTAACCTCTGTCATTTAAACATATTTGTTACGGGAACCATAAGTATTAAAAATGAGTTTCTACATGGGAATGAAAATGTGCCAATGACCTTTCTACAGTAAACAGACAGACTGTAGAAGAGGTAGCAGCTGGGAGGTGAACTTAAACCCAGTGATTAACACACTCTGGGTCAGGTGCTTTGTTCCCATTATCAAGTCAAGGTGAAACCTGCATTTACTTAGATTCCCCTGCACGGTGGCCATCTGCAACAGCTTGTCACTCCAACCCGCTCTAGTTCTCTCTCTCTTACCCCCTCTTCTTCAGGTTCAATAGTTGTCACTTACTGAGAAAATGCACTGTGCTCAACCGGGAACAGGGCCAAGTGCGGCACGGAATCTGTTTCATCCGACACTCCCTAATTTAGCATAAACCATAATTAAAGTGACTTGGCAGTCGGCTAAAACCAAATTTCATACTCCCTGATCACAAGAATGGGTGTGCAGTTGGTAGCCAAAAATGAGCCTGATGATGTGGACTTGTTATTTAAATGCCCACCCTGACAAGTATTAAATACGTTCAAACTGATGTACAACTATCAATGGCATTTGGTTAATGTACGATATATTGACACTTTTGGACTATAGTGCAAATAGAAAAAACACATCTCCTCTGTCAGGTATAGTACAAGGTATCCTGAGTATACGGTCCCAGGTATCCATGATGTAAGGCCTACATAAAACCTATGGGCTTTTACTCAACCAACAAACAAGCCACTTTCCAATACTGCATCATCCTGAAATCAAGGTTCCTGTACCATCACATTTCATTACAGGTTGCCATTGGCATTACCATTCTGTTTGAGATATACCTCACAGTCTTCTGACACATAGCAAACATGTCCTTGGGCAATTAGTGGATTGTATGTCAAGGAAGATGATGTTTAACAGCTTCCCACTGTAGTTCAAATGAGGCACACAGCAACTCTGCACTAAAGTGTGGCCTGGCCCTTTAAAATGGGCCGCAGTGAATTGGCGTTTCAGAATTTATCACAGCTGCCACCGACCAAGTCGGTCCAAACATTATATCACCCACTGGCGCTCTCTCTCTCTCTCGTTCTCTCCCTCTTTCTATCCCTCGCTTTCTCTTTCTCTCTCTCTCCTTCACTGCAGCATTGCACATCCGGGCCTGTGTTTTCTTAAAGAGCCTCTATTCAACCCTGCTCTGAATTCCGATGAATAGGCCATGAGATCACAAAAAATGAAGTGAGAGAATCAAACCCTACTGCGATGAACATATGTTAGCATGTGTAAAAGTGCAAAGATGTGCATACTGTACAGTGCTTGTACGTCTGTGCATCAACACTAGGGCTTTAGTACATGGTATTGACACTGATTGTTAGAAAGAAAACAAACTCTAAATGTGGGAACATTTCCTTCTCTACTCATTGCATTATCATTGTTGAATGTTCTCCATCATTGCAGCCTCATGCATTACATAGTATAAGCCCATTTTGGAAAGGCCCATAAAGAATGTCTGTGAATATGAAATTGAAACTATGGTAAAAAAGCTGTTACTTCTCGGCAGCAATATTTATGTTGATTCAACAGTATATTTTAAATATGCATGAGAGCTTGCAATGCATTTCACACTGCATCAAAAGACCATTTCTTAGAAATGAACAGCACAGAAAGCAATATTAGGTCTGTTGTTTTCCATTGTTCCCTACTACTAGAGGAGCTCTATAATAAGTGCCATGCCTGGACTGTTAACTTCAGTTTAATGCCCTTTATTAAAGATTCAAAAATTAAGATACTCATTTATTTATCATAATACAGTGTTCATTAATATTTAACTGAAGCTATCAACACTGGAACCTTGGAATACCATTTGTACCTTCACAGAAACCTCTCAGTATGACAACAATAGTAAATGTTCAGCCACCATTCTTCCTGCTACAGCATAAAAGATCAGGGGAGACTTTTCCAATCAACATTTTCATACCTCAGTTGATGGAAACTCACGGTGAGAGCACGGAGCTATCAAAACCAGGTGAGGTATTACTTTTTCAGATTGAAAATACACTTGAAGTGTGGCTCTCAGTAGTGGAATCAACATCGGTCAATTGAAAATTAACAGATTTCCCACGAAGTCTGGAAGCACCTCGTTAAGTCTACAGAGCAGTCCCACGACTCACACATACTTACTACACACCACAGCAGTTAAAACCCTCTGTATGTGCAAGCACAATCCGCAGAGAGAATCCAATCCACCATGCATAACGTATAGGGCCTTTCCCAACTCTACCAAGCTCTAATGACTTCAGTCACAGCCTGATTTTTATAAATGCTGAGCCCACCATTGTACACTTCTGCTCAAATTGAATACACTTAGCACAAACTACAGGTGATGTTCACATTCACCACTGAAACAATTCATCTCTGATTTCCTGATAGAGAACAAGGCCGTTTGTATGTTTGCAGAAAAGTCTACAAATGCACACCCACGTTTGCCTGCACAAACACAAACACACAGGTTTGCCTCTTTTGATCTATCTTACAGAGAAAGAGTGAAACACATGGAACATACAACCATATACACATTCACCCACCCACCCACAGTGCTTCAGCCCACATAAAGAAAGCTACAGCACACCATTAAAACTAAAACTTTAGCCCAGGTTTTACAGACAGCTTCTCTCCGGGGAGACAGTGGGGAGAAGGCTGGAAACTTATTGGAGCTGTAAAAATCTATTCCTGAGGACCTGCACCTCCCCCAGGAGCCCCCTTCAACCATTACAAAACTGGGACGAGACCTCATAAATGGAAAGGGGGGGTGGGGGTGCTAAGGGCAACTATATATTACTCTATGTGTGAAACAGCCTTCATCATAACACTAACTACACTGGGTTCCAGTTATTTGGAATACTGCAGAACTACTGTAACAACTGAACAGCAGCTCATAGAAACCATCCCCAAATTGATTAAAGAGCTTTATTTAAGCTTCACCGACTTTCCTCAACCACACAGATCTATTCTAAATCAGCTCTGTCGTACCCTCAATGTGGATGCAAATTTGGAGAACAAACTAACTAATATCTTACTAGATGGGGGGTATTTAAAAAAATGCATGGAACTCAGTCCGGCTTTAAACTTACTCTTGAAAGTTGTAATAGTAGAACGCACATTGTGTAGTGCATCATGAGTTCCTCTTGTCATGTTAGTCATTGTATACCTTAGAGAGCTATTTATAACTTGTTAGAAATGTCCAGATCAACTAGCCCATGTTAGCAAAAAACATTTATTTAGTTTTTTTACCTATAGATTTTGTTTTGTTTTTTAGCCACTCAAATATCACATGATTACACATTAGACATGGCAAAATGTATAGAATTGCAAGAAAATGTGCTTTAAAAATGCAACATTTTATTGGCACCCCATGACAAAATGTGTAGATTTGCAAGAAATAAGCTTTAAACCTGCAAAATTCTCTCCGCCAACAAGAGGGGTGTGAACAGTTTGTGTCATAGACAGTGCTTGTGCCCATAGAAATAGACGTGGTGAATGCGCGCGCAGGGGGGGGGGGGGGGTTACTAAAAGCTGGAAGGCGGCCCGAGTGAAAAAGTTTGGGAACCCCGGATGTAGAATAGAAGGACCACACTATCACAGTTCATCCTGAATTACACCAAACACTCAACTCCAAAATGCCTCTCTTTTACATATGCCCAAAGAGGAACAGAACATTGAATGGATACAAACCATAACTGAAAAGCTCTGCAGTATTACAGAGGATTTAGAGGATGAGTTAGCTCTCCTCTGAAACAATCAAGGTGACTGAGACATTCTGATCTGTACATTTGAAATCCTATTATCAATGTGGTCTGGAATGATGAAAAATAGCCTACTAACAAACATATAAAAGAGGCACAAAACTTTCATCTTTACTGCATTACTGATGTCCCTGAGCTCTACTCATTGCCTGAATTGTGTGTGCTTCCACAGTGACCCGAGATATAGAGTGAGTAGATAATTGCAGTGGCAAAATGCTGTGTGATCAGTGCCAAAAAATTAATCAGACATATGAGTGTGTTGCAGCTTGTGGTGACTAAAACATCATTCCATCTCATCACACTGCTTTACCCATGTAGCACTGCAATCAATAAATTCTAGCCCTAACTTAGAGGAAGCTGTGTCATTTTTTTAGGCAATAAGAACACATGGAAATAGACAATGTAGCAAAACACAGTAACATATTTGTTGCAGTTTTGTCATCATCAAGTGAACATTTAAGAGAGACATTAAAAGGTGTGATCAGCCACTTCATTGGCTTGCACTCGGCGGGGGCAGAGTCATGTGACATCTGTCATACTCTAATTTCCATGTTAAGTGGGGGGGGGGGGTCAACATGGTGGCTCTGACTGGCAGGAAAGGAGGTCAAATGACTAAGCAAAGAGGCCAGGGAGAGAGGGGACAAGTTATGATATGATTAGTTAGTAAAGGTATATTGGGTATATACAGTTGAAGTCTGAAGTTTACATACACTTAGGTTGGAGTCATTAAAACTAGTTTTTCAACCACTCCACACATTTCTTGTTAACAAACTATAATTTTGGCAAGTCGGTTAGGACATCTACTTTGTGCATGACACAAGTCATTTTTCCAACAATTGTTTACAGATAGATTATTTCACTTATAATTCACTGTATCACAATTCCAGTGGGTCACAAGTTTACATACACTAAGTTGACTGTGTCTTTATACAACTTGGAAAATTCCAGAAAATGATGTCATGGCTTTAGAAGCTTTTGATAGGCTAATTGACATAATTGGAGTTAATTGGAGGTGTACCTGTGGATGTATTTTAAGGCCTACCTTCAAACTCAGTGCCTCTTTGCTTGACATCATGTGTAAATCAAAAGAAATCAGCCAAGACCTCAGACAAAAAAATTGTAGACCTCCACAAGTCTGGTTCATCCTTGGGAGCAATTTCCAAATGCCTGAAGGTACCACGTTCATCTGTACAAACAATAGTACGCAAGTATAAACACCATGGGACCATGCAGCCATCATACCGCTCAGGAAGGAGATGCGTTCTGTCACCTAGAGATGAACGTACTTTGGTGTGAAAAGTGCAAATCAATCCCAGAACAACAGCAAAGAACCTTGTGCAGATGCTGGAGGAAACAGGTACAAAATTATATATATATCCACAGTAAAACAAGTCCTATATCACCATGACCTGAAAGGCCGCTCTGCAAGGAAGAAGCCACTGCTCCAAAACCGGGCATAAAAAAGCCAGACTACATTTTGCAACTGCACATGGGGATAAAGATCGTACTTTTTGCAGAAATGTCCTCTGGTCTGATGAAACAAAAATAGAGCTGTTTGGCCATAATGACCATCGTTATGTTTGGAGGAAAAAGGGAGACGCTTGCAAGCCGAAGAACACCATCCCAACCGTGAAGCACGGGGGTGGCAGCATCATGTTGTGGGGATGCTTTGCTGCAGGAGGAACTGGTGCACTTCACAAAATAGATGGCATCTAGAGGGAGGAAAATTATGTGGATATATTGAAGCAACATCTCAAGACATCAGTCAGGAAGTTAAAGCTTGGGTCTTCCAAATGGGTCTTCCAAATGGACAATGACCCCAAGCATACTTCCAAAGTTGTGGCAAAATGGCTTAAGGACAACAAAGTCAAGATATTGGAGTGGCCATCACAAAGCCCTGACCTCAATCCTATAGAAAATTTGTGGGCAGAACTGAAAAAGCGTGTGCGAGCAAGGAGGCTTACAAACCTGATTCAGTTACACCAGCTCTGTCAAGAGGAATGGGCCAAAATTCACCCAACTTATTGTGGGAAGCTTGTGGAAGGCTACCGTTTGACTCAAGTTAAAAAATGTAAAGGCAATGCTACCAAATACTAATTGAGTGTATGTAAACGTCTGACCCACTGGGAATGTGATTAAAGAAATAAAAGCTGAAATAAATAATTCTGTCTACTATTATTCTGACATTTCACATTCTTAAAATAAAGTGGTGATCTTAACTGACCTAAAACAGGGAATTTTTACTAGGATTAAATATCAGGAATTGTGAAAAACTGAGTTAAATTTATTTGGCTAAGGTATATGTACACCTCTGACTTCAACTGTACATTGGAGCTACTGTATATGTCTACAAAATACTATATCTGTGACTACCTCTGGGTATATATGTTTAAGGGACTTGGAGGACTGCTAGTGGGATGGAATATCTGAGATGATTTGGGAATATGTTGGCAATGCTATAACAGTGTCGGAGCCTGATATGCCAGAACCCAAATTTACGGAGGGGAGGAGGGTTGGAGAGGGGTTGCCCTGCCTTGTGTGTGTAGCTCAGCAGAGAGGAGAGAGGGCGCAGAGAGAGGATGTTTAATGAGCGCCCCCCCCCCCCAGCCTCCTGCCTGCCAGAGTGGCTGCATTAACACCACACGCCTTATCAAGGGCGCTGTCACCGGCCCTGAGAGGCACAATGCACTGCCACTCTGCCAGCCAGCAGAAGAGAGGGCGAGAAGGAAGGAGAGAGAAAGAAAGAGGGAGGAGTGGGGAGGGAAGGAGCCTAGAGGACATTATCTTGATGAAGCCATGATCGATAAAGCCAGAGCAAGCCAATGGAACAGCGATACCATCCCTTTTAATTGAGATTAGACTCTGCAAGTTCACCGTGCGCCCATCTAATTTAAGAGTGGCCGACGTCTCACCACAGTTAACTCCTCACACACGTCATCAATTACAGGATACTCTCTGACCTGGGACCTGGCAGCCAATCAGAGGGCCCCACTTCCTCTCCTCACCTCTCGGTGGATTGCTGACTGGGGAGGGGAGACGCCTCTCTCTGGGGCCCCATGCCACCGGCCCTCCCTTCTCTGTTTTCTCTGTTATTTATTCCAGTGCATACATACCTCCTTGTCTACATATTTTCTTGCCCGGTTTCCTGGCACATTCCTTGGATATTCTTTTTACTGTAAAATGAATAGAAGACTAAAAAATAACATGGAGCTCCATTAAGGACAGTTGGAGCATGCAACACCACTATCTGACTGCTGAGGAAGGAGATAATGTGGTAGCAAAGAGAGTTCCCACCGGGCACACACCGGTTGAATCAACGTTGGTTCCACGTCATTTCAATGAAATTACGTTGAACCAATGTGGAATAGGCGTTGAATTGACGTATGTGCCCAGTGGGTTGCTCTTATTGGCTTAGTTCATTAATCAATCAGTCAGTAAATCAATCAATAATCATTATTTACATGAGCTTCCTCCTTGATGAGCCCTATTCATTGTGTCTACACACAATGGACAGATGATGACCCGCTATCAGTCAGGAGTGAGGAGTGAGGAGGAGAAGCAGGAGGAGGAGGGGAAAGGAGGAACCAGTCTCACCTGAATGGACGTGCTGAGGTAAACAGGAGGATGTGCGTGAGGAAGGGATCAGGAGACTGATGAACTGCCGCACACTCACACACAAACAGACAGACACACACACACACACACACACACACACACACACACACACACACACACACACACACACACACACACACACACACACACACACACACACACACACACACACACACACACACACATAGAGGCGCACACACACATACATACTCACACACATAAAAGCAGTGTCATGCACGTAAACATGCAGAGGTCATGCTTTTCTCACTCTTGTCAGTACAAAACATAGAGGAAAATATTTAAAAAGGGGTTGTTGGTTTAGGTCTGTTTTTCCTGTTGATCCTGCTGTTAACTCACCATCCTCAGTGGGAACATATATGTTTAAGAAAAGGCAGTCCTCGCTCTGGTCCTGTACGTAAGAAGACACTATCTCCAGGTTGTTAGTGAACCACACAGGCAGCATGACGTCTGGCAGACGCCCCTCCACGATGGTCTGAGGGCAGACCGGGCCGAACTGCGTGGCGTTACGGACCTCCGGCCACGAGATGGGCGGCTCCGGGGGCTGAAAGCGCCTCTCGCCCGTGGGGGGTGCGGCATAAGGTACCCCCTGGAACTGAATGACGGGTCCCAGGATCTCGTTGTTGAGCTCCTTCTTGACGCCCCTCAGTTTGCCGTACACGGTGGTGACCACGGGGTCCGTCTCGTCCAGTTTCTGAGAGGCCGTGACCAGGGCCTGCTGCGCTAGGCTCAGTATCCATAGCAGGAAGGTGAGGTCCAGGCCCAAACCAAGGCCTACGCCTAGCCGGGGCTGCATGGCCCTCCAGGCAGGGTGCAGCCTCAGACGGCCAGGCCTCTGCAGGGGCATGCTCCCTCTGCCACACCAGTAGATACACACACACACACCAACTAGGGCTCACCACACCGCAGCGCTAGCAGCAACAATCCACTTTAGGTCCGCCCACAGAAAGGGGTACAATCAAAGGAAAAGTATGAGGCCTCCCAAACGTGCGGCTGTCAAAACTTTCAAAGGCTCTTTGCATGGCAAGTACTCCCCACTGATTTCACACTGGCGGAGGCAACATCTTCACTTGCTGCTATTCGTCAGGCCGCATCCTATTGACAGTCCTGTTTTCCATCCTGGCGACGCAGGCAGGGCAGCCATTTGCAGCAGGTCTTCCACAGATAAATCAACCCCAGTCGAGGCGTGGGTCTATATCCTGCAGGAAATAAAAAATAATTAATTAGTACTGAGGTGGAGAGAAGAAATATGAACAGAGCAGGGCTTTACTGGCTGTTACATTCTGGCTATGTTGCCATCAAGCAGAGCACAGGGGAATCACAGTCTGCCTAGTGACACCTCATCAATCATGTGCAAGTAGCAGACTGACTGAGTGACTGGGTATTAGTTAAGGGATCTTTCCTCCTCTTCCAGACCAGGGAGGGAGAATTAAGAAGATCATGTTCATAGAGAGAAGGAAATCCTATTTGTTTACAATGCGGTGACACCTGTCATAGACACATAGTGGGGGACATAAAGAAACTTCAGTTATGACAGTGTTAGCATGGAAATGGGAAAAGAGATCAAAATATTCTCTAAGAGCATCCATATTCTTATGACTAGAGCTCCCTTCTGAACATGTTTACTCAACAAGGAGATTGACGTTAATTAGGGAAATATGCTCAGAAGAATAACATAATAAAGTTGCAAACCGAGCCTTGAGGTAATGCGACATGTTGACTTGCTTCTCCTTGCACATTAACTGGCGACTTCCAAATCTTAGGAGAGAAACCTTTCAACCTTGCATACAGTACGGTACATAAAACAAATATTTGAAAGCTATATTTGGATCATCCTCTATAGACAGGTTAGCTGATGTCCCGAAAACGTTACGCATGATTTAATGAGGCAGAAGTTTGTGTGTTGTTGTGATTCTGGATGGCCAGATAGCTAGTAACAATGACAAGAAGCTGCCATGTGGGGAATCGTAGGGGGCTCGTTTTTATCTAGTTTCATCTTGTTCATAATACCACGTCTTGTTTTGAGGTGTTGTGACTGATCCCAGCTAGCACAGAGGATCTGGGCCGATTCGGCTGAGAGTCGGGGCACTCGGCTAAGAGTCATGTGGCCCGAGTCTGTGCTGCCTTCAGCAGTATTACTTATGGCTAGGATGCGGGGATTGAGCTCGGGCCGATTCCAGTGGCCCAAATGAATTATTTGGGGCTTGGGCTGATTCCAGTGACATTTATCTGTCCCAAATGTATTACTTGGGGCTCTGGGCTACTCTCTGGCAGATGACTACACGGGCTGCTTTATATAATTAACATTTCATAATTTATTTTTTCCATATTTTCTCATTGTTTCTGTGATCAAAAAATAGAATTAACATTTAAATTAAATTCTTTAAGAGTCCTGTGTAGTATTTTAGTGTTTTGATACTTTGTGCAACGCAATTGATAAGCATTAAAAACTTTGTGGCTGGAGCCTCCCAAGTGGTGCAGCGGTCTAAGACACTGCGTCGCAGTGCAAACTGCATTGCTACAGATGCTGGTTCGAGACCCGAGCTGGCGCGTGCCGGCCGCGACCGGGAGACCCATGAGGCGACACACAATTGACCCAGCGTCGCCCGAGTTAGGGGAGCGTTTGGCTGGCCGGGATGTCCTTGTCCCATCGTGCTGTGGCGGGCCAAGCGCATGCACACTGACAAAGTCACCAGGTGTATGGTATTTCCCTCTGACACAAAATGTTTTTTTTTATGGATGGGTATAATTTGTATGTATAAAATGTATAATAGTCATATCTAAAATTACTAAATTGGGTAATTTTGTATACATTTATTTCAATTTGCATCGGTCCACTTCTGGAGGGATTCTGGTAAAATGCCGGCAAAGTCGGCTGAATTCCGGTAGCCAGAAAAGGCCCGATGTACTTGGGCCGATTCTGGGCAGTCACTCATTTTGATTCCGGGCCGAGTCCGACACCCGATTCCGGGCCGATTCAATCAGTTCCGCCCCCCGGAAGAGGGCCAATTCCTCATTGCTAGCTGGGATGACAATTCTATGCTAATATGTCTAAAATTCGCTAGCTAACAAACAAATCATTGTGCAAATGTATTTATGTTTTCAATAAACATTGGAGATGAAATATAGTTTACATGTTGTCCACGATCTAAGCCAACCCTTTGTGTATTGCCCCATAGTTGCGCACACATCGGTTTTGTTGCTAAACAACCAACCCGTCTTTAGAAAACAAGTCTTAATGAGGAATGGGAGGTTAGTTTGTAACTAGAAGCGACTCGCTCTCTCTCTCCAAGGGAATCAGTTACAGGCAGATTCAGATCAGCCATTCATTTAGACCAGCACATGAAAACAGCGCCAGATCTCCCAGCGAAACACAAAATGGGTTTATGTCCTCCCAATATGGGATGCCTGTCCTCAATATTACTGTACTGGGTCCGCCACACATAGAGTCAAAGAGGTTGAAGAATTTAGCATTTTTCAAACACGTTTCCTGCAATCTAGAGTCATAATCATTACGCTTAATTCAATGTAAAAAAAAAAAGTATATTTTTCTGCATATCTAAGCATACCTCTTGAGCTGTCTGTATCTTCCTGACTGGAATATGCTGCTCGGTATCTATAATGCTATAATCTGGGTAAAGAAATGTACTTTATATTTGTATGTACTGTAGTTTTATTCAGTACATTTAGTTATTGCTTGCTTTTCTAAAGTCTACCAACCTTGCCAGCAGGAATGGCAGCTAAGATAGTTAGACAAACTAGCTACTCTAATTTGATTGCTAGGCTGAAATGGCTAGTTATGAGATTTGAAGATTGGGAACATAACTGGGCTAGCTAAAGGCAACTTCAGAACATTTCTAGATGGCTAGTAGTATTACAGAGAAACAACAACAACAACAAAATGTATACAAAAAAGATGTATCTATATATATTTTAAACAGGACAAATCTGAGGAGTCAAGTGTTCCTGCTCCCCCTATGGGCATGATGCCTCTGCATGTACTGTAGTAAGTGACTTTAAAATGAGTGGCCCAGTGGTGAAGTAGGTTGACACCATGGGGAGATGAAGTGATCCTAACAACCCACAACCCCAAGACATTAAGCACACCCTAAGGTTGGACATTTTTAGACAGCAGTACTAAAAATACCCTGTAGCTGTGAGCATGTTGAAAGAAACACTTAGGTTGGTCAAGCAGATCTGTCAGTTTATTGGTCTTCCTGTAGACCTAAGTACACTTATGTGTGTGTGAATATACAAGAATACAGGGTTGGAACAGAGCTGTATATCTCCCATAGTAAATGTAAATGAAATGCTCTGGGTTGGAGGAGTTTTGCAGTGGTCTGATAGTTTTTAACCATCCCAGACACAGCAGATGAGATGTCCAGGTGTACCCAATGGTAATATTTGCAATCACTTATTTCTTCGTATATTGCCAAACACATTCATTACTGGTACCACTCTCACGTCAACCCTTGCAACAAAACCATATTTCAAAACAAATCGCATCTATCGACAAAGGCGTACAAATGATATGCATCCAAACAAATGCATAGCAAGCAGTCTGCGCCCTGGAATAATTAGGCAAACAGATAAACAGAGGAACGAAATGAAAACCTCTGGCATTGATTGTGTACTGTATTGTTAATGAGGATATAAAACTACTGTGAGGTTTTTACAATGGGGAGACTAAGAAAAACTGCACATAGACCTCGCCGCAAGCCTTTGTCATCTCTGACACACCAGACAAATATTTAGACTGCAGACAGGCAAATAAAAACCAAGGCTTTGGCTCTAATCTTTTTTCAGAATCCAGGAGGGGCGAGGTTTGGCTGGAGTGATGATAGCTGGCTGGTTGGCGCAGGGCAGGATTTGGTACCATTGTTGTGCTGCACTGTGTGAGGGAGATGAAGTAAATGAGTGTGTGCACAGAGGATGAGATCAGATTGTGTCCTTTAATCCTTATGACAATCTAACTCAAACAGGCCTATGGTGAGAGGAGTTTATTGAGGTCTCTCCCAAAGCTAAATCTCTCTGGGGTGGTAATGTACTGTAATGCACATCCCAGCAACACTGGGTCACAAACCTATGGTAGCTACCTTAACACTCTGTAATATCTATGTAATACCTGCAGCATAACAATAGTGTCACCCTGATGTAATTTGAATCAAAAGGGAAATCAATTAAATACTGCACTATATGCTCATGTTTTCCTTCTAGAAAATTATTTCTCATTCCATTTTCCTCACTTTCCCTAAACGGGGACAGAAAATGGTTGCCACTTTTGCCTCCAATTTCCATACTTTCTGTGTGTGATTAAACCCTTCTAGGTGTTGTGAACAAATTTCACACGTGGCCAAGATATCCACTTAACAAATCCTTTGAAAATCCCCGCTTAAGAACCCCACCATAATAAGCTCAGCGGATCAAGCAAAAAGAGGTGATCTATGAAATCAACCTTGCCATTTATTTAGCATGTGGAGTAACTCATGTATCACCCTGTTTTTCCACGTTTTTTCCCATGTTGTTAGTATGTTGTTGGTTCCCAGAGTACATGGAGAAGCATTCATCTGCAGATCCAGTGCAGGAACTTGTCCCAGTGTGAGTCGAATCACTAACCTGCTCAGGGACACTACAGCCAAGTGTCAATGCTGAAATGGGAAGCTTAGAAATGGGATGCAATGTTATGACTGTATGTTATGTCAAAAATATGTAATTGTTCAATTATAGACAATCTATACCTGATGCATCACAATACGTCATCACCACTTGATTTATTACCCTATTAATAAACTGATGGGTATACGGAGTGGCAAAATACCACAGAAAAGGCATGGCTATACAGTACATAGACTGAGAGACGATGGTAGATGAACAGCATTTAATGAGGTTCAGCACATTTTTCCCCATAGGAGCCACTGGAAGGTCCCCGATTATATAGAGGTGTACTCTGGAAAACAAACAGCCTATTATTTGAGCCCAAGCTGTAAAGCATAGAGAACATAGAGGCACAAAGCAGAGTTATGGTGGCAGTCAGTCAACAGACTAAACCTTCCATCACTGTGTGGTTTACATCCATGCGAGCTCCCACTGACCTTAATGATCTAATTTCACCTCCAATAAAGGCTTTTGGGGAATTTATAGACGACTGCTTATGACTATTTCAGTGGATATGCTTAGCCAGCAGGTCCGCCATGGCCAGAGTGTGATTTGGGGATTTGCGGTGTGACAGTGAGATGTCGCTGTGAATTAAGAACAGGAGTCAGAAGCCTCCTCTGTGCTCATAACAAATTGAGCACCGTTTGTGACAATGCCCATTGTATCACCATCCTTTAGTAAAACAAGTCAGTCACATTGTGAGGAAGTGAGTAACTAGACTTGACTGCAGCAGCTCCACTGAGGCCTGTCTCCAAACTGGGGGAAATCCCAGGGCTGGGGTTATTAATAAAGACTGATGAATAAATCCAGCATCCATGCATTAATAAGAAGAAATCTACAATCTATAGTAAATCCATAAGGAAATTATGATTAAGAAACAATAATGATCATATGACAAATGACCACCACCACTATGTGTGCTACTAATAAAAAATGATAGAGCGCTGATACCAATAATATCATCAATTACATTTGGTAGCAGCGGTAGTAGTAGAATCACTAATACAAGTAGTAGTATCCACCATTTTGGTTTTCCATCATTACTACCATCTTAATTATGGCTAATGACACTTAACAAATTCCATGATTTACTCAATTACTGCTTAAGTCCCTCTGACTGTAGCAGGTTTTCGTGTGCTGTCATGTCACATCAACTCTGATGGCCCCTCAGTGCTCTGGAGTACTGGGAACATGGAGGAGTTAAAACTGTAATGGCAAGCCGTGAGCGCTTCACACTGCACACACACACTGCACACAAACTGCACACATATACACACACACACACAGAGAAACACACGGCGTATGGTGCCCAGCATACGCCTGCAGCTCGTGGCGGAGCATTGAAGTGCATGACGACAGGGGTGACGTGGCTGCGCATTATTCAGCCTGCTCTACTCACAGCGTCTGCAGCAGCTCTGGTGAAGTCCTGCATCACACTGCACACCATAGCCTACACTACTCCCTACACTACTCCTTACTTTACCCCCTTATCCTTAATTAGCCCCCTTAAGAAAGCCTCCTCCTCTGGTCTCACATCCCCACATTACACTGTTTACCAAGATGATAAACAGCATCATAACTGGACAGCTTCATTGGTGCTTCTACTTAGCAAATCGGGTCAATTCTCTCAAATCAAGTTTATATTTAACTGCATTTCACGTGGGTGTCAAGACACTGAACAAAATGAAGCAAGAACTGCCAAACAAAACAATGCAAGAAAAGGGAATACAAGTTGAATAAAAATTGATAACACAATCAATGGATAAAGACAGGGACAGGTAGCGAGTAGAGGTGGTAGAGGTGGTAGAGGCAGTGATCAGCTGATCACAGCCCTTGTTAGAGCCTGTATTTAGAAAACATGTTTTCATAATTTGACTACATTTATGCAGCATGGCTGGATGGTTGTGTGGGAGGGCATCTGTTTTTTTCCCTCCACTTGGTTCACCTGGCTGCCATCTTCGTGCCTTCTTGCCAGGGGTCAGCTAAAGCACTAGGTTGGCGTGAAAAATGGAAAAGCTTCCTGCCTTCTCTCCGAGAGTCCCTGTGCTCCGTGAGAAACACTACCTCCCACTCTCTCACTTCAGGGCATAGGGAACAGGCCTGGTCAGGAGGATGCGTGGGAAAGTCATTATCATACTTGGAAAATTATCAACTCCACTATTAGATAATATTTTCCACTAATACAAATGTGGCGGGCTCTCCCCAGCCCAGCTCTCCTGGGGCAGACAGGTCTTACGGCTCCACTTTAGCCCACCCCTAGGATCCAGGGGGCCCCCTAAAATTGGTTTACATCAAAGCAATAATTAGTCAGTTAGTTACTGCAGAGCTCATAAGGGACTGGGATGCCCTCAAGGGCCAAGCCTGTGAGCTGGAGAGAGTAAACACAGAACCTACACTCAGCTAGTTTCCCCTGGTGGGACTCAAACTTGGGTTTGGTTTCTTAATGGGCACAAATAGAGGGCAAAACTTTCTTTAAGAGACATAAATGAGTCAAAACTTTAGTGGAGCATTTGTGGTGTTAATTCTCTATATGAATCCAATATTTTTTGCTCTGATCTGGCTTTAAAAGCCACCCCCCTGAGTGGAAGGACAGGTGTTCTTGTAAAAACACAGAGCCTACTGAATTGGAAAGTGTGAGAGTGCTGCTGTGGCCCAGCTCTCTCTCACCTTTAGAGCTACAGGACTCTGATCGATTGGCTGAGTCGTCCTTTCACTCCAGCAGCTGTGGATAGGTGAGAAGTGGAGTACAGATGAGAGGAAGCGAGCAGCAAGCAAAAACTTCACTCCTCACAGGGACACAGAGATAAAAGTCCATTAAGGCTGTTTAGCTTTGTCTTGCACTTTGAGTCCCTGGCACATACTGTGCTTCACTTTATGTGTTTTGGTTTTCTTCAGGAAATGGACAAAAGAAGTGTAAAAGGACTGGATGCCCTCAGGTGAGAACCTGAGTCATCAGACCAGAGGGTTGGTCAGGTCCCACAGGAGAGCTCTGTGCCTCTGTCCACTCATTAGATTGGGTGCTCCAGCGTCCCTCCATTGGGTACACACACACACACACACTTCCGACCTGATTAATGCCCCATTTCCCAGAGCCTGCTGTGCTCCCTGTCAGAGCTGATGCTCTCGCTGCACCCATTTCCCACCTTAGATCAGTCAGACATAATGAACTGACCAAAAACACAGCAAATAACCATTAAGCTCAGCCCTCATATTGACAAGAGGAGACCATCGGTGATCAGTCCACTTGAGTTGAAGAAAGACTGTAGGGCTAAATAACCAGCAAATGGCTAGTTTACATGCAAAACCACCTACCATGGCAAATCCCAAACACCATCCATGACACAGGATACTCACAAAGCCTTCTTTAGAGGGGCCATGTGGAGCCCATGCTAGAACATTTGCGAAGAATGCAGACAGTTCCAAAATGGCCCCAAATTAAACAACACCATGTCAGAACTTGTAACAGAAAACTCCACAGCAATCATCTAAGGAGGAAAGGGTAGCAGATATCTTCCATATTCTCCATCCCATAGCAAAAGCAGGTGTGCTTCCCACATGTCTATTAGCTTGTGGAATTATTATCTGAAACTAAAAGTCACACTGTCTGACTGTGATCACGTGCCAATACTGTCCATGCAAGCTGTAAAGGGAAAATATTTAGCTTTTTTTTAAAAACAATTAATCTAAAATAGTAGTATAGAAAGAAAAACTGGTGAAGGTCATCTTGCTATATAAATGCCCAGACAGAGAATGTTATGTACAAAGACATGCGACAGTTGGAGGCTCTCTGCCAATACTGTAATGAAAAGAGTATTATTCCAATGACAATTTGGCGATCAGACTTTTTTTTGCAATACTTGTAACAAGGGAAATTAGATGAATAATGCATTATGAAACCTAGAATTGACTTTCTGTACTTGAACAATAGAATATGCCATCAATGCTCATTTGTCATAGGCTGTTGATTTAGCACTACTGTAGGCACTGTGCATAATGCACTGAAAAAGAAAGTGTTCCAAAAATGTCCGAACCAACATTATGAGGGTGAGTTCACTAAATCGGTCACATAATTGTAAAGTTACGCACCTGAAACAACAGGCACGCAGTCAACACTTCCATTATTTATGAACTAGCTCCCTCCCATGTACAGAGTGGGTAGCTGAGTTAGAGGCTGCCAGGGGCTAAAGGATAGAAGGGAGATTATTGTAAGAAGCTCTAACCTTTCAGGCTACTGGCTTGACAATAGATCAATGGTTTGAGACTTTGGGGGGTATGAACTACTGATGACACAGATGTTAAAAAATATAAATACATAAATAAATGTTTAAAAAAATAACAGTAGCCTAAGCATTAGCAACATTGTATCCCATTGATTCAAATCAATTTGGCTCCTACCATACATTTTAGTTGAGTTGAGTGAGTAAAAATCATATCTTTATTTAGCTAGCCATTTAAATTAACATGTATATGAACAATTTTGAATGTTACTTTCAATGTTAAAGATGTTAACTTAAATGGCTACGGAAAAAGGTAATATTTTACTCGTTGCTCTCACAAATCAGTAGACCTAATTGATCATTTTGTGTGCTTGCGTTACAATATCAAATGGTATTGGTCACATACACACGGTTAGCAGATGGTGATGCGAGAGTAGCGAAATGCTTGAGAGCAACTAATCATATGGCTCTCTATTTCAAATCACATTCAACTGTGTCCTTGACTCTAATATTGTGTACGATTTGATTGGGTAGGCCTACCTACGACCTCATTTTATGAGCTTTTACAGGAGCAAAATCCAATGTGGCTAAAACGTTACAACATGCAGTGTTCATGTCAATAAAACTGTAATTAACGGCGCCACGCCAGAGCGCACTGTATAGGGTATAGGAGCCTATCTGAAAAATGCCCACTTATGCATATAGCAATCGATGTAAGTCAATGACCAATAGCTTGAAGATCACATAATGATAACTGGTGAGTTTATCCCCCATATCAAACATGCCTCAAACATCCATATTGTAGATAACATCATTAACGACTATTTGCCAAAGCCAAATAAACTAATCCAGTCTTTTACTGCCATGAATAGCAAGTCCTGTCTGTAGGCTATGAATTGAGCGCACATAAATACCGCATTTATCCAGTTTTCTGGTGCCCGGTGCCTATAGCCAATAGTGTTGAACTTTCCCATCAAACGTTGCCTACTCGATTTACTGTATAATACATTCAGTTCTTCATAGCATAAAATGTTTAGCCACCAGCTGAGTGTTTTAATTGTCTACTCAGTCATCTCTGAACACCCATTGACATTAATTAATGAAGGCTAAGACATTCCCGACTCAACGTGAGGTATATATCCTTAATTATGGGTCAATTAATATCAAGTCATTTGGCTGATTAATTTCAATTAAGGGTGGAAATTGATTTTCCTTCATCAAGTGAGGATGGTGTTCTATCTTTATTTCACTGAATAGGGTTAGGTCTCTTCACAGGACTGCAGCTGGTGTTAAAATGGACAGTGGATTTTGGACCTAAGCACCTGTGCAACTGGCATCAGCACAACTGACCCTTATGAAAGTAGATTAATCACATTTTCATATTCAACATACAGGCACATGAGTGTGTGAGCTTCCAACAGAGAGATTTCACCAGAGAGCTGAACAGGAGCATATTGTCAAGCATCTATAGCAACATATGCTCCATCGTTTAATGTAGCCACAATTACATCATCCCCAAATGAAATTCGTCATAACTCTAGGATAATGATATAGGCTATGCAATATAGACATTATGCATGAAATTAAATACATGTATGCAGTCTAGAACTTGTTTATCACCTCCTTCCCAATTTATTACAATTGACCTCGACACAAAGGCTCGCATTTAAAATCCCCATTTGATAAAAGTACACAAAAGCTGGGACCGAATAACATGTTTAAACAGTCATATTTGCGTATATGTATATTTACCATAAGGCTTGATCTCCACCACTCGTCGTCACCTCAGACAATTTTCCTTAGTGCCATGTCCCGTTATTTCAGAGTGCATTGCTCTTTAAAATCAGGGACACAAACCTTGCCAGAAAAAATAGGACTTTTCACTTCAAAGGTATTAAACTTGCTTTTTCATACTTCGTCGTAATTCGGTCCAATTTCGTAGAATAAAGACAAACTAAAGGGTCCCCCTCAGCCGGAATAAGTGTATTTAATCCAAAATGTTTTCCTTCATCAGAGACGACCATTTGCTCTGGGTCTTGCGCAACCCTCCTTGTCTTAACAACATGAAAACTAAAGAACTGAAATATTTTTTATCTGCTCCTCACGATTCTAGTTGCACCTGCTTGATAAAATGCCGAGGTCTCTTCTCATCCCTGTTGGAGAGAGGATGCGCTGATCGAAAAATGGAACAGAGATACACCTAGTGGCCGTGGAAAGAACTTCAATAAAGCTGCTAAATATTTTTTAAAGAGACAAGGAATATTTGTTTCCGTTTGTCTGCAACTTAACTTCCTCTTTTCAAGTCACGATTTTACTCTAGCCCATTATAGGTTACCTATTGTGTTGTATATCTATGTGTGGGCATTCCTGAAGTAGCTATTATTCCCAGAATGAATCACTTCCCTGAATTTACTGCTGTTGCATCACATTCACAGGTACTTTTTGACTGCATTTTATTTGCATGAATGTTATTTATTTTGTAGTACAGAATGATCACCAGTGCATATGAGCATATACCACCTGAGAGGGATAATTATTTAAACCCTGGATTGGATTTAGCCACCATATAGAGCCATTGTTCTGCAAGCACTTCACAATTGATAGGCTACTTGAGGCATATGGAGAATGCTAAGACTATTGTTCTGTTTGCTACAAGCATTGTGGGACTGCCACTAGAAATGATTTCACCTAAAGGATATTTTCAGCAACACGGACAGCCTTTCCATGTAGAGAAAGATAGAGGGTACAAACAACCGTTGAAGTTGTACCCTATTAATGTTAAAATAATAGGGCAGAGAAGTCAGAGAAGGTTAGGTTTAATAGATTTCTACTCTTCAAAGGGAGTTTCAGTTGTGATTCTATTGTGTAGCCATGGTCACAAAATAAGAATCTCAATTTATACTGAACAAAATTATAAACGCAACATGGAAAGTATTGGTCCCATGTTTCATGAGCTGAAATAAAAGATTGCAGACATTTTCCATTGGCAATAAAAGCTTATTTCTCTCAACTTTTTGGCACACATTTTTTTACATCTCTGTTAATGAGCATTTCTCCTCTGCCAAGATATTCCATCCACCTGACAGGTGTGGCATATCAAGAAGCTGACTAAACAGCATGATCGTTACACATGTTCACCTTGTGCTGGGAACAATTAAAGGCCCCTCTAAAATGTGCAGTTTTTTTACACAACACAATGCCACAGATGTCTCAAGTTTTGAGGGAGCAAGCAATCGGCACGCTGACTGCAGGAATGTCCACCAGAGATATTGCCAGTGAATGTCATGTTCATTTCTTACCATAAACTGCCTGCAACATCATTTTAGAAAATTTTGCAGTATGTCCAATCGGCCTCAAAACCGCAGACCAAGTTCATGGCATTGTCTGGGTGCTCGGTTTGCTGATGTCAATGTTGTGAATAAAGTGCCCCATTGTAGTGGTGGGGTTGTGGTATGGGCAGGCAAAGCTACGGACAATGAACACAATTGCATTTTAACAATGGCAAAGAGATACCGTGATGAGATCCTGAGGCCCATTGCCGTGCCATTCATCCACCGCCATCACCCCATGTTTCAGTATGATAATGCACGGCCCCATGTCGCAAGGATCTGTAATTCTTGGAAGCTGAAAATGTCTCAGTTCTTCCATGGCCTGCATACTCAGACATGTCACCCATTGAGCATGTTTGAGATGCTCTGGGTCGATATGTATGACAGCATGTCCCAGTTCCCACCAATATCCAGCAACTTTGAACAGCCATTGAAGAGGAGTGGGACAACATTCCACAGGCCACAATCAACAGCCTGAACAACTCTATGTGAAGGAGATGTGCTGCATGAGGTAAATGGTGGTCACACCAGATACTGACTGTTTTTTGGATCCACGCATCTACCTTTTTTTAAGGTATCTGTGACCAACAGATGCATATCTGTATTCCCAGTCATGTGAAAGCCATAGATTAGAGCCTAATGAATGTATTTCAATTGAATGATTTCCTTATATGAACTGTAACTCAGTAAAATCGTTGAAATTGTTGCATGTTGAGTTTATATTTTTGTTCAGTATACATTGAGTTGCTCTTAAACGTGTAGAAATGCTGTAATTACACTAATAACAACATTGTACTAACGTGGTAACACAGAACATAGTACAATGTTGTGACTGTAGTAATTCAGTTGGTATAACTACACGGATATAATAGAGCAACTTAATGTCCGTGATATCTTAAACAGTGCTGTCCTGTTGACAGTCATGAGATAACTTGGGAATCAGTAGCCTAGGCAGCCAATAGTGCATGGGCGCTAGATTTGCACAAACGCCTAGGCTTATTGTGCATTCCCGGTAATACTTGATGTGCATCCTCCATTCAGGCTGCAAAGGCATAATTTTCCTCCTTAACTAGCTTTAATTGCGAGAAGGTGGGAAAAAATGGGAAAGTATGAGTACTTTCTTTATGAAACACCTTTTTCCACCACCATTTTCAGATTTCCAGACAATTTAGGATGTTGCACACTGTGTACAGCCAAGGGTGTGCAACATCCTGTCTGAAAATACAAAATGGTGGTGGAAAATGGTGTTTCATAAAGAAAGTACAAATATTTTCCATGTTTCTTTCAGCTGCCTATTCAAGGGAACCAGAAACTGAATAAGCACTTGAACAGAACTTTAGATTGTGATAACTGCACTGACAGATATCAAGCAACTCAGCTGCTACAGTTGATATGGCGACTTGGAAAATGGAAGTTATTTTTAAGAATAAGGGAAACAACGCCACTCTTCGTCCACTGTCTAGGGGCGCAACTTTGGTTTTAGAAGTGGGTGGGACATAACCTGGCAGGGGTTATCCTTCAGATTTTTTGGGGGCATCTAAACGTAATTTCCTGCATTTCTACTATGGCTGTCCACAACAACAACAAAAAATCTAGGTCCACCAATAGTAGTCTTTTCTTTAGACCAATCAATAGATCGCCATTTTAAAATGTGTATTATTCCATAGGCCTATATAGACACACCCTATGTGTTTTAATAAAAATCAACTAGGCTATATGTACTGAATTTGTCTGATGCTTAAACAAGCTGTTCGATTAAAAAACCAATACACACAAATGACTCAAGAGACAGAGATCAAGATAGCCTAACCAGAAGAAGAAAACCTGTTTCCTAACCCTCCTTCTCCTTCCTGCTGTTATGCTCCTGAAGTTGCCGGTAATAGGCTACACCAGTGCTCGACAAGCTTTTCCATTTGGAGTGTCAATTTATCTTACCATTTCTACCAATCTCCATGGCAGTTCTGATTTTCATATGCACATTTTCGTGGAACAGTTTAATTTAATTTATAAAAGTAATTGTATCTGAAAATCATTGTCTGTGGTAAATCCACATTCGATCTAAATCTAAATGAAAATTATACAAATCTAAAAGTAACTTTTCTTGCCATTCCCAACTATGTAATAATAACCTACATAAAGCCAACACAAAAACATTGCGGCATGCAGGTAGAAAATATCATGATAAAAATAAATAACCTGTAAATCACATTGGCTATGCACAGTCTGTCTGCAACGATCTTGAAACATTGTATCAACTATTAACCGGGTTGCCCAAAAACTCTTGCTAGCAAACTCGAAACATTGTATCAAATATTCTGGCCTGCGCCAGTGAGCCCATAAAAGACACAACTGTAGGCTATTTGTGCAAGGGATAAGAAGTAATCAGGTTTCCACCTTATCAGAGCATTACATTTTTCAGTTTCATGCCGAGTGGTTATCGAAAGGGATAGAGCTGGAAATATTGTGTAAATACTTTGATGAACTATTGTCATTATTAATTGATTCTAAAAACAGACTTTGTTTACTTGCTGTTTGAGGTGAAGAAAAATGACTTTGAGAAGCTCCACAGCTCATTAGTGGTGGTGAGTTAAGACAAGCAGAAATACTACCAGACATCCTCAAATGGGCACATTTACAGGCATACATTTGCGCACAGGACATGTAGACTAGTCCTACTTCTACATGCGTAATCAGGTGTGCATCTTTACTCAACATTGGCAGGAGCGTTTCAAACAAAAGATGATGAATAAATTGACAAAACTTTTCTCACAAGTGTAGCATAGGTTGTGAGTTCTGTAAACACATGTCCACTCCAACAATGAGAACGGTAAATGACTGTAATAATAATATATTGAATGCATCAACAGAAATAACCACAACCAAACAATCATTGCAAATTAGAAATGATGGTAATTTTTTATTTAACCTTTATTTAACCAGGTAGGCCAGTTGAGAACAAGTTCTCATTTACAACTGCGACCTGGCCAAGATAAAGCAAAGCAGTGTGACACAAACAACAACACAGAGTTACACATGGAATAAACAAACATACAGTCAATGACACAATAGAAAAGTCTATATACAGTGTGTGCAAATGAGGTAAGATAAGGGAGGTAAGGCAATAAATAGGCCATAGTTGCGAAATAATTACAATTTAGCAATTAAACACTGGTTTAATTTAATTTAGCATTAAACAAATGCAGGCTTCTACTTGTGATATATGTAATGGGGAATTGATAGACACAGAAAACAATGCACACAATGAAGTTATGAAACAATGTGTATGTTCTTTGTGCATCTGAGCCACACTGCCCTTATTCTTGGACCATGGCGTCCCCGCGGCCTCCTCAATGGATTAGTTTACTGAGACAGGCGCAAATCAAACAGGTCTCTCGTGTGCCATGACAAAAAAAAAGTATCTATTTGTGACTGTCATGTTTTCAATACAGACCCTTTTGTCATACAGTAGGCTATTCCATATAAGGCACCCAGACCCTATGAAAGTTGCATAGTATAACCTTAATCTTGTAATAAATCAAATCTAGTAGTGATACATAACTTGACATTTCTGCCATCCATTGTGACATTGTGGGAGCATAACCAACCTTCCAATTAATGGCAATACATTTCCTAACCTCTATCAATAATAGGTTACACTGTTTCTTTTGATAACAGTCTCCAGTATCAACATTTCCAAGCAAATAAAAACAGAGAGAAGGGAGAATCTGTAGACAGATCATACTCTTTGCCAGAATTTAGCCAGCCTTCACAAGACAATAACATGCAAATATGTCCCCTTTTGGTTTTACATTTCCAGCAGAGGAATGACATTTCTGAGTGCATGACATTCAGTTTCACTGGCATATAGTACATTCTGTGGATAGTCTTAAACTGCAGTAATTTATGTCTGAGATTATATGAACATGACTGGGCATTCAAACATACAGTATCTGTATTCATTCATCATCAGTATTGTGTTGTGTACTGAGTGTGCACCATGACAGTGTAGTCTGTAGAGCTGTTTATACCATGTCAGTATGAAAGTAGGGAAGTCGCTAGAGAAACTGACAGATCAATAACATTACATTGCTGTACTGACTTTAATAAAAACTCACATTGCTATGTCAAAAAACATCAGATTATCGAGAGTTTGGACGTTGGTTTCATCGTTTGATTCAGGTCTAGTGTGATTGAGGTAAAAATAATACCGAAAGTTAGTGAGCTAGCTAGCTAACGTTAGCCAACTTTTGGATAGCTCTAATGGTACATCAACTGATGACAACTAGACAAATTAATTTACTTCTGTTGAAACAGGATAAAAAGTCTACAAAACATTTCCATACACACAACAGCTGTTAGATACTGCAATCTGACATATAGCTAGAGGCTAGAGCTGAACTGGCTGTGGTAGCTACTAGCTAGCTAACTAGCTAGTTGATTCTCTTCAGACGGAACTTCAGTCGAGAAGGGATGAAACATTAGCTAACATTACATGTCAGTTACACTACTAGCTCAGCACTGCACTGGGAAAAAAGTAAAACAGTAGTTACCTTGCCAGCTACATCAGTCAAATAAAGAGTAGCCAGTTTCTGCTCTGCTTGCTTTTACAACTCTGAGAAAAAGCACAACACACAGACTGCAGCTGCAGACAGCAACACCGTGCTGGTCAGAAGCTTTGCCTGTGCGCACGCTTTGTGGGGTCCGAGTGGTCCTAAATCCAACCGGCTGAAACAGCCCAACAGCCTACCCAACCGCTGAGGCGTCTACATGGTCCTAAAGCACACCGATGCTGTTTTTTTGTATCACAGCGCAATGATAAAACTGTGGGGGACAAAAATGCAATTTTAGAATGTGTGTGTGTGTGTGGGGGGGTGCATGCATGTGGGGGGGTACATGCCCCCCGTCCACAGTGAAAGTTGTGCCACTGTCTATTGCCAAAGAGGTTGCTGCATTGTAAATCCTTTGTGATATGGAGGATGTTTGGCTCATGTGAGCATAGCTGTCCTTGAAGACTATTGTGTTGTCACAAAAGGCCACTACTGGGCTAGCTACCCACATGCTGTGGTTGCTTGTTGCTTTCACTGAATGAAAGACAATGCACAGCCTGTTTCCCATTTGAGTGAGCTGAACCATTTGAAAATAAAAAATAGCCTCCAGCTAACTGGGTCTTCCTTGTTCAGTGTCATTGTCTCTTATATCATTTCATAAATATTGCATATTTTAATTGACGTGCTCCATTTTTATCACAGACAACCAGATAACCCATTGAAAGTTTTAATGCACTTTTCACATTAATGCACTTTGGTCATTAGCAGTGAAACGCTGCCCTGACCTCATCCAAGATTCATTCCACCCACTGAATCTAAAAGCTGCTTTTTGCCTGTGGATACTCTGATGAAAGCTCTGCATTCAGCGCAGACTGTGGATTCTAATATCTGTTAAGAACCACGAACAATGTAAATTACACCAACCCACTTCTCCTCTGTGGATCCATGTTCACTCTTCAAAGCCTGAGAGGAGGACACCCCCATCATATGACTCATGCTTAGAACTACAACAGCATCCATCCTGTCTATACTGTATTTCATGGGCAACAAGATGATCTCCCAGAAAGTGGCTATTGTATAGGGAGACACTTGAAATTGACTCAAATGTTAGTCATTCACCCTGCCATTCTTTCCACCCATGTACAATGGGCCAAGCTGGAGAGGTCTTCTCTAGAATTACATGAAACACCGCCAGCTTTTCCATATGTCAGCCTGGGCTGTCATTCTGAGGTGCCTGCCATCATGCAGACTGGTCGTTTCCTATGCACAATGTGGAACAAGCATGTGGACAGATGTTGGAGGAGACACAGAGAGGCTGGGTACAGCACCACGTGGCTCCATTGCCCCGAGAGGAGAGAGGAAAGCATGGTGCCAAGCACACGCTGGTGTAATAACCAGGCCCCCCTCAGGCTGATTCTGATGATCGGCCTGCCTATGCCTGGCTACGAGGAGCTGCCGCTGCTGTGGCCAACCCCCATGTCGTCTGACCCACTCTCCTTGTCCGCTGCCACAGTCTCCTCCTTTTCCTGCTTCTTCTCCTCCTCCTCCACCTTATCTTGCTTCTTCTTCTCCTCACCCACTTAGTTACCTTCCAGCAAATCTGAAAAGATCACCAATCTAAAATAGAGCCCACGCCACACCATCGTCACATACTGTATATACCACCACTCAACTGCCTGCCAATCCACTATGAACTACATATTGCAAAGCACAGCAAAGTACTGTAGGTCTCTTTATCTCTCTCAAAGTATTGTGATTGATTTAAAGCCCCACCGACCACTTGTTCCCTGGATACCACCTCCAGGGGGTTCCGCATACAGAGAAGGTATGATAGTCTAATGGTGTAATCTGTCTACCAACTAGGTCTCGAGCACAGGCCCTGCTGAAACCGGTTTTTATCTATAACTGAATTAATGGAAATGAAAATGCTTCCATTTGTGATTGCTCCTCCCTTGTGTCGGAGAGTGCGGTCAGCCATAATCAGTTCCACAGGTATTCTGTAATGACAGTGTGGTTTGTGTCCTTGTTGGCTGCTCTCAAATAGTGCTGCTCATTCTATTCTGTAATACAAAGTAAATCACTTTACTATAGTGTCTACAAATGAATTTACAGCTGCCATGGTGTATGTTGTAAACAAAGAACACCGGCTTTAGCCATGTTTAAATAAGAAAAACATAGCATGAGAGGATCTGCAACATTTACCAATGAGCTGAATATGGAAGGCTATTGTAACAAAACTCTTTAGGCTATGAGTTCCCCTGTGCCATATACGTATCAATAGAATGTCAGCTACACAACATTCTAATCAAGGCATGCAAGTTTTAAAAGAGTAGTGATGACAATGTGCACACTGCTCTACTGTATATTTGTAAACCCAAAAGATTTTGGTACCAAACCATTTTTTTAACAAAATACCATTCACACTCATTTGGCATTCAAGTCATTGAATTTAATTTCTCTCTTCCTTCATCTCTAGTAGGATATGGTTAGAGGCAGACGTTCTGGCAAAAGTGACTCACTCATTGATGTCTGAGCGAAAAGCCCATCAAATTTATATCTGATGCCAGGGGGACCGGCAGCCTATTGTTCCAGGAGTGAGAGAGCAATCATCTGATATCATCAAACTGTAATGAATCTATATGGGGGGGAGAGGCGAGAGTGAAATTAAATGCGTCTTACAGAGCCATTTCAACTCCAAAGCACAACAATCCTCTCTCATTGGCACAGTCAATACAGAAAGAACAACAAGAAAAACTAAATGTGTCGTAACTTTTTCAAAGGGGGACTAATGCATTGCATTTAAATATGATGTTAAAAATGTACAACAACAAAAAGTATAAAAGCTTTATGATGCTGAACCATCCAAGCTAACCACTATGAATGGTCTATATACAGTCCAATATTATTTAGGAGTTTGACCACCCATTGAGTCATAGGGGACTTTGTCTGTGCCCTACATGATGTAGAGTGAAATGGGATTCATTGGTCGTGCAGGATCTCTCCCTTTATCACTGAGTGAGGAACTGGGAGAGTGTGGATCCACCATATCTGAGAGCCCTTTCCAATTACATCAGAACGGGGAAGGGGCTGGAGCTGCCTGGCACATATTGACTGCCCACTAAATCTTGTTTATACCGCGCCACGGGGTCAACAAGTGTGACTGCTGCGGCCCACTACTGGCAAAACAGATTTCCACAGGATGGGAGAGGAAGCCTCTAGCCTCCAGCTCTCCTCAGCCTCTCTCTGTCTGGAGCATCAGCTAGATCTTCTACTCTGTCTGATGTCCAGACTGACAGAGGCATGGTCTTAGAGACACTCACATCAGTGGAGGCTCCTCAGAGGAGGAAGGGGAGGACCATCCTCAGTGATTTTCAGCAAAATGTAAATTGTAAAACATTTAAAAATGTATCCTTTTTAGATAAAACTATACTAAATATAATCACATGCCACCAAATAATTGATTAAAACATACTATTTTGCAAAGGAGGTCTACAGTAGCCTCAACAGCACTCTGTAGGGTAGCATCAAGGTGTAGCCGGAGGACAGCTAGCTTCCGTTCTCCTCTGAGTACATTGACTTCAATACAAAACCTAGGAGGCTCATGGTTCTTACCCCCATCCATAGACATACACAGTAATTATGACAACTTCCGGAGGATGTCCTCCAACCTATCAGAGCTCTTATAGCATGAACTGACATGTTGTCTACCCAATCAAAGGATCAGAGAATGAATTCAGTACTGAAAGCAGAAGATACAGCTAGCTAGCATTGCAGTGCATTAAATGTTGTGAGTAGTTGACTCAGACAGAGATAGAAAATAGTTGAACAGTTTTTAACAAATTAATTTCTTCCAAAATGAAGGAGAAGCAAGAGAGAGATAGAGAGATTGTCATTTTATTTCACTTTCAGTTTCACTTACTTAGGTAGCAAATGCAGCTAGCTAGTTTATCCTCCTCAAACACCCTGCTCAAACAGATAGATGCTATGTTAGCTAGCTGCCTATGACTATCCATTACTTCCAAGTCAAGGTAAGCTTATGATTTTCCCGAATTTATTGCCACCAGGGCCCGCCGGTGTAAGTGCTAAACTGCTTACTGACTGTACACTGTAATGCCACTGCATGATAGTAGCAGGTTTACTAACTCATTAATTATATTAGCTATGTTGACTATGACGTTACATTATCTAATATTGTGGCAACGATGTAGGCTGTGTATAGCAGTTATGATATGGTTTGGCTTGGAAAGTTTTTTTTGCCTGGTCACATACAGCTGATGTTTTGTGCATTGAAGTCCACAAGCGAAGGGACAAGGTGAGAGGAGGAGAGTGCATACATGCAAGAAGGAATACAACGTGGCTGTTATGAAAGTGAACTGTGTTTACGCGTGATCAGGGGTGTAACAATTCTGCTGACTCTGTTGAAAATGGATTAACATACCTGAATTTGTCCAAACTCTCATTTGCAACTGTTGGGCTAATGATCTCACCCTATATCAGCGAGAGGCAGGCAAGAGTGTGCAAGGCGGTATTGAATGTGTCACTGTCTGTCCATGTGTCACTGTCTGTCACCTCAAATTTTTCCTCTCTCATCTTAAACGGCACTGACCGCCACTGACTCACATAATGTGCCTGGGAGTATTTCTGTGCCTACAAGAGATGACAGAAGTGTCTCTGAAGCAGGGGGCAAGGGACAAACCTCTGAATCTATCGGAAAAATAAAAGTGTGGTTTATTGTAGGGAAATTATTATGATATACAAACGCCTGGTTTAGTGGTGACCTGATCCCTCAATCAGGAGTCCCAGACAGTGTCTGGAATAAGTACAAAATTAAATTAATTTATAAAGATTTTATCTGAGACAGTTTTATTTTATTTTATCTGAGACAGTCGAGGACATATTAGCTTCTTGACCTCCCATTTCCACTTGCCAATGAGTCTAGGGAGCTTGGTCTGGCCATAAAGCTGGGCTTACTGTGCTGCTAGACTTAGTAGGATGTGTCTGCATTGTGGACATGATGATGCATTAGTGCGCTAGTCGAGAACTGATAAATAAAGTAGTGACCAGGGGAAGTAAGGCAGAAGTGGTGTTTCTCATTGGATGCAAGGTCAAGCAAATATGGCTGTTTCAGAATTCTGCACAACCTCTTCCCGAAACATTTGCCTGACATTGAGATCACATTCAGTGTCCTTGCGGGGAAACTGTTTTTGCTCAGCGCCTTTTGCTCATTTGTATTCCAAAACAAACAGGACACCAGGTTGATGAGACTGCGAAACCTGGGCTTTCCATCTTCTTTGATGTAAAAAACTACCTCTTACTTCGTTTTTGACAACAGAGGAAAAAGTGCACAGCCTCTTCCCCCTCATCCTCCCGGTCTGACTCACTCTTCCTTGGCAAATAAAGGGAAAACCTTGGGAAAAGTACTGCTGAATTTGTCAACCCCATAGAACTCTAAGTTCCCCCGAGCAGCATAATGTGTTTAAACTGAGTGGAAAAATATTACACCAGAGAGATAGAATAACCTGAAAGTGTGAAATGGACCTAAATGGATTTTACCCTGCGAATGATGCATTTTAGGCTAAAATTCCAGTATGTGTTGTGAAACTTGATAGATACCTTACATATTCCACTGTTCATAATTTCAAGTGTAAAGGGAAGTCTGAATTTTGTATTAGATTTCAAGTTCTTCATTGATGTAATTGGTCATGGCATAGGGAGAATGTGAGGCCTCTGACAACTGTAAAAAGCTCTAACAACACACTATCGTATAAATTACAGGTACATATATGTCAGTAATGGAGCTCTATCTTGTTTGATTCCATAATGGATAATAAATACTACATTACAAGAGGATTACTGACTGCTCAAAAAGTTCATCCTTGAGATACTGCTGGAGAATAACATAACATTTTTACATTTTACAATTTAGTCATTTAGCAGACGCTCTAATCCAGAGCAATTACAGTTTACAGTTAGTGCATTATTTGAAGATACAGTAGCTAGGTGGGACAACCACATATCACAAGTCATAGTAAGTACATTTTTCCTCAGTAAAGTAGCTATCAGCAAAGTCAGATCGAGTAAGATATACACTGCTCAAAAAAATAAAGGGAACACTTAAACAACACAATGTAACTCCAAGTCAATCACACTTCTGTGAAATCAAACTGTCCACTTAGGAAGCAACACTGATTGACAATAAATTTCACATGCTGTTGTGCAAATGGAATAGACAACAGGTGGAAATTATAGGCAATTAGCAAGACACCCCCAATAAAGGAGTGGTTCTACAGGTGGTGACCACAGACCACTTCTCAGTTCCTATGCTTCCTGGCTGATGTTTTGGTCACTTTTGAATGCTGGCGGTGCTTTCACTCTAGTGGTAGCATGAGACGGAGTCTACAACCCACACAAGTGGCTCAGGTAGTGCAGCTCATCCAGGATGGCACATCAATGCGAGCTGTGGCAAGAAGGTTTGCTGTGTCTGTCAGCGTAGTGTCCAGAGCATGGAGGCGCTACCAGGAGACAGGCCAGTACATCAGGAGACGTGGAGGAGGCCGTAGGAGGGCAACAACCCAGCAGCAGGACCGCTACCTCCACCTTTGTGCAAGGAGGAGCAGGAGGAGCACTGCCAGAGCCCTGCAAAATGACCTCCAGCAGGCCACAGATGTGCATGTGTCTGCTCAAATGGTCAGAAACAGACTCCATGAGGATGGTATGAGGGCCCAACGTCCACAGGTGGGGGTTGTGCTTACAGCCCAACACCGTGCAGGACGTTTGGCATTTGCCAGAGAACACCAAGATTGGCAAATTCGCCACTGGCGCCCTGTGCTCTTCACAGATGAAAGCAGGTTCACACTGAGCACGTGACAGACGTGACACAGTCTGGAAACGCCGTGGAGAACGTTATGCTGCCTGCAACATCCTCCAGCATAACCGGTTTGGTGGTGGGTCAGTCATGGTGTGGGGTGGCATTTCTTTGGGGGGGCCGCACAGCCCTCCATGTGCTCGCCAGAGGTAGCCTGACTGCCATTAGGTACCAAGATGAGATCCTCAGACCCCTTGTGAGACCATATGCTGGTGCGGTTGGCCCTGGGTTCCTCCTAATGCAAGACAATGCTAGACCTCATGTGGCTGGAGTGTGTCAGCAGTTCCTGCAAGAGGAAGGCATTGATGCTATGGACTGGCTCGCCCGTTCCCCAGACCTGAATCCAATTGAGCACATCTGGGACATCATGTCTCGCTCCATCCACCAACGCCACGTTGCACCACAGACTGTCCAGGAGTTGGCGGATGCTTTAGTCCAGGTCTGGGAGGAGATCCCTCAGGAGACCATCCGCCACCTCATCAGGAGCATGCCCAGGCGTTGTAGGGAGGTCATACAGGCACGTGGAGGCCACACACACTACTGAGCCTCATCTTGACTTGTTTAAGGACATTACATCAAAGTTGGATCAGCCTGTAGTGTGGTTTTCCGCTTTAATTTTGAGTGTGACTCCAAATCCAGACCTCCATGGGTTGATAAATTTGATTTCCATTGATAATTTTTGTGTGATTTTGTTGTCAGCACATTCAACTATGTAAAGAAAAAAGTATTTAATAAGAATATTTCATTCATTCAGATCTAGGATGTGTTATTTTAGTGTTCCCTTTATTTTTTTGAGCAGTGTATGTATATTTTTTATAAAATAAAAAAGAATCAAGTGCGAGTGTTTTTTAATTTTGGATTATTGTTTGTATTTTTTGGGGGTGTGAATCAGCTTTAATTTTGCAGATAGATTGTTGCTACCATCAATGTAATTGTCTGCATAATTTCCAATCCCCCATATATTTTTGTGGTTGACTGTGCCTTTAAACAGCTTGAAAAATTCCAGAAAATGATGTCATGGCTTTAGAAGCTTCTGATAGGCTAATTGACATAATTTGAGTCAATTGGAGGTGTACCTGTGGATGTATTTCAAGGCCTACCTTCAAGCTCAGTGCCTCTTTGCTTGACATCATGGGAAAATCAATAGAAATCAGCCAAGCCCTCAGACAAAACAATTGTAGACCTCCACCAGTCTGGTTCATCCTTGGGAGGAATTTCCAAATGCCTGAAGGTACCACGTTCATCTGTACAAGCAATAGTATGCAAGTATAAACACCATGGGACCACGTAGCCGTCATACCGCTCAGGTAGGAGACGCGTTCTGTCTCCTAGAGATGAATGTACTTTGGTGCGAAATTGCAAATCAATTCCAGAACAACAGCAAAGAACCTTGTGAAGATGCTGGTGGAAACAGGTACAAAGTATCTATATGCACAGTAAAACGAGTCCTATGTCTACCTACCTGGAAAGGCCGCTCAGCAAGGAAGAAGCCAGTGCTCCAAAACGGCCATAAAAAAAGACAGACTACGGTTTGCAACTGCACATGGGGACAAAGATCATACTTTTTGTAGAAATGTCCTCTGGTCTGATGAAACAAAATGGAACTGTTTGGCCATAATGACCATAATTATTTTTGGGAGGAAAAAAGGGGGTGCTTGCAAGCCGAAGAACACCATCCCAACCGTGAAGCACGGGGGTGGCAGCATCATGTTGTGGGGGTGCTTTGCTGCAGGAGGGACTGGTGCACTTCACAAAATAGATGGCATCATGAGGGAGGAAAATTATGTGGATATTGTGGCGTACAGCCACCAGGGGGGGACTCGTCGAGGCCTGGTGACAGACGGAGCATACATTAAGAGGTGATGGCTCCATCTCCTGGACGTGCCAGGTCTCGATGGGCTCTCCGCCCAGGACTAATTGGGGCTGATTGGGGAGTTGGTGAGTAATCAAGGGCTGATTGCTCACCAGCTGTACAAGCCCCATAAAGCTGCCAGAAGGGCAGCACACAGGAGAGGACTGGGGGAAGTAAGGTGACTTCTGTGTAGTTGGAGACGGTGCCAGAGCTAAGACGAGGGAGTTTGAGTTTGTGTGCCCGACAGGATACAGGAAGACCCGGAGCCCAGAAGACAGTATCCCGGAAAGGGTCTCATGGGGGAGACCTATCCTTTTCTTTTGATCTATTATTTAATAAACACCCTTGAAACCGAGCTAGTCATACTCTGTCCGTGTCTGATCTGTGTAAACGTCTTGACCCAACCCCCTGGTCTGCCACAATATATTGAAGCAACATCTCAAGACATCAGTCAGGAAGTTAAAGCTTGGTTGCAAATGGGTCTTCCAAATGAACAATGACCCCAAGCATACTTCCAAAGTTGTGGCAAAATGGTTTAAGGACAACAAGGTCAAGGTATTGGAGTTGCCATCACAACGCCCTGACCTCAAACCCATAGAAAATTTGGGGGCAGAACTGAAAAAGCGTGTGTGAGCAAGGAGGCCTACAAACCTGACTCCGTTATACCTGCTCTGTCAGGAGGAATGGGCCAAAATTCACCCACAACTATTTTTGCTAATTTTATATTCAAATGTATTGGAGTGAGATCATTTCTTTCTTTCGGGTTATGTATACCGAGCATGTCCACATCCACGTCAGACCATTTTATTGGTAAACTACACGGTAATGTAAAAGTATAATTTCTTTGTGATCCAATACATAATATAGTACAGTACAGTACACTTATCATAATTTGGTTTTAATCCAGAGAGGTTAGAAAATCAGCGTACATGACACCTTTGTTTTTAAGCCATGATTTCTAATCCCTTAATAATATTGTTGAATCTAATTTTAACAGCTAACATTTCGATGGCAATAATAAATAGATATGCCGATAGTGGATAACCTTGTTTTACTCCTCTTGACAGTTTAAAGCTTTCTGAGATGTAGCCATTATTTACTATTTTACACCTAGGGTTACTATACATAACTTTAACACATTTTAAAAAGAGATTCTCCAAAATTGAAATATTCCAGGCATTTATATAAATTCCAGTTGTACTTTATCAAAGCTTTTTCAAAATCAGCTATGCTAACCATGCCTGGTTTCCCCAAAAGTTCATAGTATTCTATTGTTTCCCGTACTTGTCTTATATTATCTCCAATGTATTGTCCATGTAAAAAACCTGTCTGATTAGGATGAATAATATTTGACATAACCTTAAAATTCTATCCGACAAGCATTTAGCTAGAATTTTTGCATCACAACACTAAGAGGCCTCCAATTTTTTAAATGGACTGGATCTTTATATATACCACTTGGATCCTGTTTAAGTAATAATGAAATCAGACCTTCTTGTTGCGTGTCTGATAATCTACAGTTTACATAGGAGTGGTTTAAACATGCTAATAATGGTCCTCAGAGTATATCAAAAAAGTTTGAGTGTTAGTTTGTGTTCTTTTTCCCATTAGGTTTCACCTCTGTTCCAACACCCAATAAGGTTTAAGTGCCTTAAGGCAGTAGCTCATATAAAATGGGGGCGTCATAATATGTGTGCCTGAAGGAAATGTTGCTTCATTAAAGAGTGACTATACGACAGTATATACTGTGCCTTCAGAAAGTATTCACAGCCCTGGACTTTTTCCACATTTTGTTGCGTTACAGCCTGAATTTCAAATTGATTAAATTGAGATTGTTGTCACTGGCCTGCACACAATACCACATAATGTCAAAGTGGAGTTATGTACTGTCACGCCCTGATCTGTTTCATCTGTTCCTGTGATTGTCTCCACCCCCTCCAGTTGTCGCTTATTTTCCCCAGTGTATTTATCCCTGTGTTTCCTGTCTCTCTGTGCTAGTTCGTCTTGTATGTTTAGTCAAGTCAACCAGCGTGTTTTTCCTGTACTCCTTTTGCTATTCTTCTTATTCTAGTCCTCCCGGTTTTGACCCTTGCCTGTTTCTGGACACTGTACCCGCCTGCCTGACCATTCTGTCTGCCTTGAACACGAGCCTGTCGGTCACTCTGTACCTCCTGGACTCTGATCTGGTTTTGACCTTTTTGCCTGTCCACGACCATTCCCTTGCCTACTCCTTTGGATTATTAAACATTGTAAGACTCCAACCAACTGCCTCCTGTGTCTGCATCTGGGTCTTGCCCTTTTTTTTCACTTTCATTTAACCAGGTATGCTAGTTGAGAACAAGTTCTCATTTGCAACTGCGACCTGGCCAAGATAAAGCATAGCAATTTGACACATACAACAACACAGAGTTACACATGGAATAAAACAAACATACAGTCAATAATACAGTAGAAAAATAAGTCTATAAGTCTATATATAAGGCAAAAAAAGGCCATGGTGGCGAGGTAAATACAATATAGCAAGTTTTTCCCGATCTGCACAAGAACATGTTCTTCATGTCAAACAGGTCCTTCAGCGCCTCCTGGAGAAACAACTGTTCGTGAAAGCCGAGAAGTGTGAGTTCCATCGCTCTACAATCACCTTTCTGGGATATGTCATTGCTGAGGGCAATGTTCAGATGGATCCTGGAAAGGTGAAAGCAGTGGTGGATTGGCCTCAACCAACGTCCAGGGTGCAGTTGCAAAGGTTTCTTGGTTTTGCAAACTTCTACCTCCGTTTCATTCGGGAATACAGCACCCTGGCGGCCCCCCTCTCGGCACTCACCTCTCCCAAGGTACCGTTGAAATGGTCTCCAGCAGTTGACAAAGCCTTTGTGGACCTGAA
Organism: Salvelinus fontinalis; assembly: GCF_029448725.1. Taxonomy (NCBI): domain Eukaryota; kingdom Metazoa; phylum Chordata; class Actinopteri; order Salmoniformes; family Salmonidae; genus Salvelinus; species Salvelinus fontinalis. Next base: position 27,381,717 of record NC_074678.1, read on the forward strand.
GCAACGGTTCACAACAGCACCCATCCTCATCCAACCGGACCCCTCGCATCAATTTGTGGTGGAAGTGGATGCTTCGGATGTTGGAGTGGGGGACATCCTGTCCCAGCAATCTGCCCAGGACCAGAAGCTTCATCCCTGTGCATTCCTGTCCCATCGTCTCAATCCTGCTGAAAGGAACTACGATGTTGGCAACCGAGAACTCCTGGAGGTGAAGATGGCGTTGAAAGAGTGGAGGCACTGGCTGGAAGGAGCAGAACAGCCATTCCTGGTTTGGACTGACCATAAAAACCTGGAATATCTCCGTACAGCCAAGCACCTCAACTCCAGACAGTCCCGGTGGGCCCTCCTGTTCACCAGATTTAACTTCATCATCTCCTACCGCCCAGGGTCAAAGAATTTAAAGCCTGATGCCCTCTCCCGCCTATACAGTTCCTCTGCCACACCCTCAAGCTCTAAAACCATTCTCCCTACCTCATGCCTTGCTGCCACTGTGGATTGGGGTATTGAGAACCTGGTCCGCGAGGCACAACGCTCCCAGCCTGGACCTGAAGGGGGCCCGGCTAACCGGCTGTTTGTCCTTGATCCAGTCTGGTCTCAGGTCCTGGAATGGGCTCATTCCTCCAGGCTGACCTGTCATCCAGGGTCCCGTCGTACACTATCTTTCCTCCGACAACGTTTCTGGTGGCCCACAATGGTCCCTGATGTCTCTGCCTTCGCCGCCGCGTGCACAGTGTGTGCTCAGAACAAGACTCCACGGCAAGCTCCTTCTGGCCTCCTTCAGTCACTACCAGTCCCTCATCTTCCCTGGTCTCATATATCTCTGGACTTTGTCACTGGGTTCCCTCTGTCTGATGGCAACACTGTCATTCTGACGGTAGTTGATCGGTTCTCCAAGGCCGCCCATTTCATCCCCAAACTACCTTCTGCCAAGGAGACAGCCCAGCTTATGGTGCAGCATGTCTTCCAGATCCATTGACTCCCGGTAGACATGGTCTCCGATCGGGGTCCTCGGTTCTCATCTCAGTTCTGGAAGGCATTCTGCACCCTTTTTGGGTCATCTGCCAGTCTGTTATCCGGATTCTATCCCCAAACTAACGGTCAGTCGGAGCGAGCCAAGCAAGACCTGGAGACCACCTTAAGGTGCCTGGTCTCAACCAGCCCCACTACCTGAAGCCATCAACTGGTCTGGGTGGAGTATGCCCGGAACACCCTTCTCAGTTCTGCCATGGGACTCTCCCCTTTCGAGTGCTCCATGGGGTATCAGCCTTCACTCTTCCCGGAACAAGAGCAGGAGGTCAGCGTACCCTCGGCCCAGATGTTTGTCTGCCACTGTCGACGCACCTGGAGAAGAGTCAGGGCGGCTATTCTCAAGACAAACTCCAGGTATCGTCGACCAGCGGACCGTCACCGGACCCCAGCTCCCCGCTACCAAATTGGGCAGAGGGTTTCTACTCTGAGGCTTTCTACTCGGGATCTGCCCCTTCGGATAGAGTCCCGCAAGCTGTCTCCCCGTTTCATTGATCCTTTTCCCATCTCCAGAGTCCTGAGTTCCACTGCTGTCTGTCTTGTGTTACCCCGTACCCTCTGTATTCACCCTACCTTCCATGTGTCTAGGATTAAGCCTGTGTCTCATTGTCCTTTGTCTTCTGTCTCAAGGCCCATCCCTCCCCCCCGGGTTATCGGTGGCCAGCCAGCGTATACGGTGAGACGCCTCCTGAAGGTTCGACCACGGGGCAGGGGTTTCCAGTACCTGGTTGACTGGGATGGTTATGGCCCGGAGGACAGGTGCTAGGATCCGCCTAAAGACATCTTGGACCCGGCTCTCATTGCCGATTTCCACCGCCGACACCCCGGGCAATTAGGTATGCACCCTGATAGGGTGGGGTGGGGTGGGGGGGGGTACTGTCACGCTCTGATCTGTTTCACCTGTTCCTGTGATTGTCTCCACCCCCTCCAGGTGTCACTTATTTTCCGCAGTGTATTTATCCCTGTGTTTCCTGTCTCTCTGTGACAGTTCGTCTTGTATGTTTAGTCAAGTCAACCAGTGTGTTTTTCCCGTACTCCTTTTGCTATTCTCCTTTTTCTAGTCCTCCCGGTTTTGACCCTTGCCTGTTTCTGGACTCTGTACCCGCCTGCCTTGACCAGGAGCCTGTCTGCCACTCTGTACCTCCTGGACTATGATCTGCTTTTGACCTTTTTGCCTTTCCACGACCATTCTCTTGCCTACCCCTTTGGATTATTAAACATTGTAAGACTCCAACCATCTGCATCTGTGTCTCGCCTTGTGCCTTGATAATAAGTATTCAACTCCTTTGTTATGGCAAGCCTAAATCAATTCAGGAGTAAAACATGTGCTTAACAAGTCACATAATAAGTTGCATGGACTCACTCTATGTGCAATAATAGTGTTTAACACGGTTTTTAAATGACTGCCTCATCTCTGTACCCCACACATACAATTATCTGTAAGGTCCCACAGTTGAGCAGTACATTTCAAGCAAAGACAAGGGAGGTTTTCCAATGCCTCACAAAGAAGGACACCTATTGGTAAATGGATAAACATTTTAAAAGCAGATATGAAATATCCGTTTGAACTTATTATTTATTTATTAGTTATTAATTACACTTTGAATGGTGTATCAATATACGCAGTCACTACAAAAATACAGGCGTTCTTCCTAACTCAGTTGCCGGAAAGGAAAGCACTCAGGGATTTCATTGTGACTTTAAAACATTTACAGAGTTTAATGGCTATGATATGAGAACTGGATGGATCAATAACATTGTAGTTACTCCACAATAATAACCTAATTGACAGAGTGAAAAGAAGGAAGCCTGTACAGAACACAAATATTCCAAACATGCATCCTGTTTGCAACAAGGCACTAAAGTACCACTCTCCATATTTTCAAACAATGCGGTGGCTGCATCATGTTATGGGTATGCTTGTAATCATTAAGGACTGGGGAGTTTTTCTGGATAAAAAAGAAATTGAATGGAGCTAAGCACAGGCAAAATCCTAGAGGAAAACATGGTTCAGTATGCATTCCACTAGACACTGGAAGAGGAATTCACCTTTTAGAAGGAAAATAACTTAAAACACAAAGCTAAATCTACACTGGAGTTGCTTACCAAGAAGACAGAAACATTAACTGAGTGGTCTAGTTACACTGTTTAATTAAATCTACTTGAAGATCTATGACAAGACCTGAAAATGTTTTTCTAGCAGTGATCAACAACCAATTTGACAGAACTTGAAGAATTTGGAAAATAATAATGGGCAAGTGTTGCAGAATCCAGGTGTGGAAAGCTCTTAGATACTTACCCAAAAAGACTCACAGCTGTAATCGCTGCCAAAGGTGCTTCTACAAAGTATTGACTCAGGGATGTGAATACTTATGTACATGAGATATTTCTGTATTTAATTTTCAATAAATTCGCAAACATTTGAGATTTTTTTTCACTTTGTCATTATGGGGCATTGTGTGTAGATGGGCGAGAAAAAAACAATGTAATCAATTTGGAATTCAGGCTGTAACAACATTTGGAATAAGTCAAGGGGTATGAATACTTCTGAAGGCACTGTATAGTGTTCATACACACATAATACAAAGGTCAAGCCAGGTGTATTTTGGAAATCAATCTGTCCAGTATTCATTGACCCAGCAGTGTCACATTAAGCTGTAGTCATTTGAAAATGAGAGATGACAGTAGACAATAGGATATGAGACCTCAGGGTTCAAGAAGTAACGAGGAGAGGGGAAAGTGGGGAAAGTGGGGTGAAGGAAAGGCAGGTTGATGTTTATTGTCATGAGTCTTGTCCTGGATGCAGAACTGAGTGATTTCCCCTTAGATAGGCCAGCTTCAAAGACAAAAATGGCTATTGTAAAATGTATGAAAACTAAAATTAGCTTCTTGCTTTTAATTTATTGTTTAGGTTAGGCGTTAGGGTTAGCAGTGTGGTTAAGGTTAGGGTTATGGTTAGGTTTAAAATCAGATTTTGGGACTTTGTGACTGTGCCAGCTAGTGACTACTCTGAAGAGCTGCTTCCAAAACAAGATTCATGGCGAAAAGTTCTAACCTGTAAAGGAAAGGGGTGTCGAATTGTCACACCTTCATGAAGAACTGACTGCTGTCTGCCATCACCATGGATACACCATGGCCTTTAAATTTGGAGAATGCTGCTGAATCAGAGAATTACTCCTATGCCAGGAGTCAGGTGAACACAGTGGAAAAATCGATAGCAGAGGGCCAAGATCCCAGTTATGCAGAATGGTCCAGGGATATAGTGTGGCGTGTGGGGTTGGGGAGGGGGGGGGGGGGGGGGGGGGCATGACTATTAGATAGAGGGACTTTTCCTGTAACCACTGAGAATGGAGACCCATGATGGAACAGCTGTCTCTGAAGGACACAGCTTCGTTTGTGTGAGTGCTAGCGTTCATGTCCTAGTATTGTATGTATGATCGTTAATTTATCATTCCATTACACTTCAGGGAAAGCCTGCTATGCTTGCATCGGCAGCCACGGTGGAGCAGTACAGCAGCCAACAGGAGCTCTATGGGCAGTAAGCATAGGCATAGGCCCAGTGTGTGATGCACCGTAAAATAAATCCCATTGTGAAAAGACACACAATTACTTAGAGAAATTAAAAAGCTACACTGAATGTGGAAATGGCCTCATAGTGATTCTCAGAGAAAGCCTTATTTTTCAACACTACCCTCCTACTCTCCCTCCCTCCTCCTCTTTCACTCCTCCACTCTTCATCCTGCTCGTTCTCTGTAAATCTCAGCCAGTCCTTCCAGAGCCTGATTAAATCTGAAATGGGAGAGTGAAGAGCTGAATACCCTCCATTCTAAAGGTAATTAATATGGACTCCCTCCCTATCTTGGTCCACCGTCATTAAAGACCTCAAAGAGACGCATTTGTTGATTACGTACACTGCCCTCATCTACTGCAGATACAGGTCATAAACCAAGGTGAGACACATAATATTGTAGAATAATTACGTATTAAACTGAGCTGGATCATTGTGAATTGAAACAGGGGTAGGGTGTGTGGGTGTGTGGTACTGTATGGGTGTGGGTTCTCTAGTCTCACTGATACAGATGTTCTGTCAGGGGATTGGACCTTACAAGGCACATTGTGGCAACAGCGGTGCCATTACACATTCACACATATGCTGTGTGTTTATCATACTTGCATAGCTTGGCCTAGAAATGTTCATTTATCATCCCTCCATTATTTATTACTGTCACTGCAACTCCACAAGGTATTTTACACATGGAATACATTAAGGATGAAAAATGCTGACCTGAGACATGAATGTGAATATTCTTCCACTTTAATGAGCACATTGCAGCTCCTTTTAGAATAATTAACTGAACACCGATTTCCAAATAGCAATAATAAGAGTTATAATAATCTGCTGTTAAATAATACTGACTGCAGCTATTTTTGCATTACTACAGCATAGAGAACAAGTATGCACATTATGAGGCTGTTCGTGGCCAATACATTATTACAGTATGCAAGGTGGCATCTGTGTGGATGAAATATTACTGGAAATTCTGTCTTCCAACTTCACCCACTGGTAATGAATAATTCTCTCTACATTTATATTTACATTTATAGAGACTAGAATGCAAGCTAAAGTTCCATGTCCTTTTGTACAATGTGACCCATGACCTCAGACTTTTAAGGTCACCATTTGTAGACTTACTGGCAAATTGAATAAGGAAAAGTAATGGCTCCAAACAGTCTGAGGCTAATGGATGTGTGTCTGTATGTGTGCAGTGTGTTCAAAAAGTGTCTGGCTTAGTATGGTCAATAAAAAAGGAAAGCAGTTTGTGATGAGCATTCACCAGAAGAAATTTGACCATTCTGTTTCACTCCCCGTCTTCCTAACAAAATAATCACATAGCCTAGTCTACAGTACATCTCAATGTTCTCATGACGTTTGCCACTCAGTGTCATAGTTTATAGAGTCACAAATGACAGGCTATGTCATGTCAGTGGCTAAAACTTAACAGAGCCTTGTTTAATGGCCTTCCTCCAGTAAATAATGCAAACGCTAAGATCCCACGGTGAAGGGGATTAGAATTCAGATGTATCTCTGAGTCAGAGCAGGACGTGTCTGCCCTATTTAGGTCTACAAATGATGTGTGCCTGGCCTAATTCTCAGGGTGAGAGGAAGCCACAGCACACGCAACAACAAGATAATTCCCACCAGCCATCTCTTTTCTGCACTGTGCCACCTGTCAACAATGGATTTGCGTCAGGGGAGGATGACGGTGCAGAATCTCTCAACGGTTATGGCACTCGAAAAAGAACTGGCCGTGTTACATAAGGCAGCTGTGAGACGTACAGTAACAGTCAAATGTTTGGACACACCTACTCATTCAAGGGTTTGTCTTTATCTTTACTATTTTCTACATTGTAGAATAATAGTGAAGACATCAAAACTATGAAATAACACATTTGGATTCATGTAGTAACCAAAAAAGTGTTAAACAAATACAAATATATTTTATATTTCAGATTCTTCAAAGTAGCCACCCTTTCCCTTGATGACAGCTTTGCACACTCTTGACATTCTCTCACCAAGTTTCATGAGGTAGTCGCCTGGAATGCATTTCAATTAACAGGTGTGCCTTGTTAAAAGTGAATTTGTGGAATTTCTTTCCTTCTTAATGTTTGAGCCAATCAGTTGTGTTGTGACAAGGTAGGGGTGGTATACAGAAGATAACCATATTTAGTAAAAGATCAAGTCCATATTATGGCAAGAACAATACAAATAAGCAAAGAGAAACGACAGTCTATCATTACTTTAAGACATGCAGGTCAGTTAATTTCTCTAGGATAGGGGGCAGCATTTTCATGTTTGGATGAAAAGCATACCCAAATTCAACTGCCAGCTACTCATCCCCAGAAGATAAGATATGCATATTGTTAGTATATTTGGATAGATAACACTCTGAAGTTTCTAAAACTGTTTGAATCATGTCTGTGAGTATAACATAACTTATTTAGCAGGCATAACCCCGAGGACAAACCATTCATTTTTTTGAGGTCATTCTCTTTTCAATGGATTTTCATTGGGAATACAGATTTCTAATTGACCTTCTTGCAGTTCCTACCACTTCCACTGGATGTCAACAGTTTTTAGAAATTAGTTGAGGGCTTTTCCTTTGTATAATGAAGAAGTACGGCTATTTTGAATCAGGGTCACTTGTTGTGTACTGTTAGACAGAGGCGCGTGACCAGAAAGCATGCTACAGATTGTTTTAATCCTGTATTGAACACAGATCATCCCGTCTTCAATTTTGTTGATAATTTATGTTAGAAAATACCTAAAGTTGTATTACAAAAGTAGTTTGAAATGTTTTGGCAAAGTTTACAGGTAACTTTTGAGATATTTTGTAGTCACGTTTCACGAGTTGGAACCAGTGTTTTTCTGGATCAAACGCGCCAAATAAATGGACATTTTGGATATATATCGACGGAATTAATCAAACAAAAGGACCATTTGTGATGTTTATGGGACATATTGGAGTGCCAACAACAGAAGCTCGTCAAAGGTAAAGCATGAATTATATTTTTATTTTTGTGTTTTGTGTCGCGCCTGTAGGGTTGAAATATGCTTATCTCTCTTTGTTTACAATGGTGCTAACTCAGATAATAGCATTGTTTGCTTTCGCCGAAAAGCCTATTTGAATTCTGACATGTTGGCTGGATTCACAACCAGGGTAGCTTTAATTTGGTATCTTTCATGTGTGATTTAATGAAAGTTTAATTTTTATAGTAATTTATTGGAATATGGCGCTCTGCATTTTCTCTGGCTTTTGGCCAAGTGAGACAGTAGCGTCCCGCCTAAACTCAGATTTTTGGATATAAATATGAACTTTACCGAACAAAACATACATGTATTGTGTAACATGAAGTCCGAATGAGTGTCATCTGATGAAGATCATCAAAGGTTAGTGATTCATTTTATCTCTATTTCTGCTTTTTGTTACTCCTCTCTTTGGCTGGAAAAATGGTTGTGTTTTTCTGTGGCTATGTACTGACCTAACATAATCGCAATGTGTGCTTTCGCCGTAAATCCTTTTTGAAATCAGACATGTTGGCTGGATTCACAACAAGTGTAGCTTTAATTTGGTATCTTTCATGTGTGATTTCATGAAAGTTGGATTTTTATAGTAATTTATTTGAATTTGGCGCTCTGCATTTTTACTGGCTTTTGGCCAAGAGAAGTTAATGCAGAACATTTCAAGAACTTTGAATGTTTCTTCAAGTGCAGTCGCAAAACCCATCAAGCGCTATGATGAAACTGGCTCTCATGAAGACTGCCACAGGAAAGGAAGACCCAGAGTCACCTCTTCTGCAGATGATAAGTTCATTAGAGTTACCAGCCTCAAAAGTTGCAGCCCAAATAAATGCTTCTGTTCAGAGGAGACCGCATGAAACAGGCCTTCATGGTTGAATTGCTGCAAAGAAACCACTACTAAAGGACATCAATAAGAAGAAGAGACTTGCTTGGACCGGTGGAAATCTGTCCTTTGGTCTGATGAGTCCAAATTTAACATTTTGGTTCCAACCGCCATGTCTTTGTGAGACGCAGAGTAGGTGAACGGTTGATCTCCGCATGTGTGGTTCCGACCGTGAAGCATGGAAGAGGAGGCGTTATGGTGTGGGGGTGCTTTGCTGGTGACACTGTCTGTAATTTATTTAACATTCAAGTCACAGTTAACCACAATGGCTACCACAGCATTCTGCACCGATACGCCATCCCATCTGGCTTGCGATTAGTGGGACTATCATTTGTTTTTCAACAGGACAATGACCCAACACACCTCCAGGCTGTGTAAGGCCTTTATGACCAAGAAGGAGAGTGATGAAGTGCTGCATCAGATAACCAATTGAGATGGTTTGGGATGAGTTGGACAGCAGAGTGAAGGAAAACCAGAGAACAAGTGCTCAGCATATGTGAGAACTCCTTCAAGACTGTTGGAAAAGCATTCCTGTAACGCTTGTCGTCGGGAGAAGGAGAAGAGGACCAAGGTGCAGCGTGGTAAGTATTCATAATACGTTATTTTGATAAATATGAACACTCTAACAAAACAACAACACAACAAACAAACAGTTCTGTAAGGTGACGAAAAAACACTAAACAGAAAATAATCACCCACAACTCAAAAATGTGAAAACAGGCTACCTAAGTATGGCTCTCAATCAGAGACAACGATAGACAGCTGCCTCTGATTGAGAACCATAACAGGCCAAACACATAGAAATATAAAACGTAGACCTACAATATAGAATACCCAGACATAGAATGCCGACCCAAACTCACGCCCTGACCAACCAAAATAGAGACATAAAAAGGATCTCTACGGTCAGGGCGTGACAATTCCAGGTGAAGTATTCCAGGTGTTGAGAGAATTCCAAGAGTGTGCAAAGCTGTCATCAAGGCAAAGGGTGGCCACTTTTTAAGAATCTCAAATATAAAATATATGTAGATCTGTTTAACACTTTTTTGGTTACTACATGGTTCCATATGTGTTAGTTCATAGTTTTGATGTCTTCACTATAATTCTACAATGTAGAACATATTAAAAATAAAGAAAAACCCTTGAATGAGTAGGTCTGTCCAAACTTTTGACTGGTACTGTATGTGCAGTCGTATGTTCAGATACAAGGAAGAAAATCTCTGTCTCTTTGTCTGTGGCCGAGCACTAGCCTGATTATTGAGCCGTGAGCACAAGCCGCAAGACCCAAATGTGCAGAGTAAAAAAGGGCAAGCCAATTCCAGCTTCAAGCCAAGCATATCATTTGTTGTTTTGTTCCCGTCATATTTTAGGACGAAGGTTTTATTTACCCCTAAGTTACTTTAGAGGGATTTGAACCGGAAAATATACTTTCAAAGAACATGGAGAGAAACTGAAAATAAAAAATAACTTCTTTTTGTCTGGAAGAAAATGTCATGTTCTGGAAAAAGCAGCAGGCATGAATGAAATGGAGTGCAGCACACAGCCACAACACCCTTCAGAGGTAATGGCTGGTGTGTAACGATTGTCGGCGGGAGAAGGAGAGGAGGACCAAAGTGCAGCGTGGTACGTATCCATAATACTTTTAATAAAGATGAACACGTGAACAAAAACAACAAAACGACCAACGAACAGTTCTGAAAGGTGCAACAAACACTAAACAGAAAATAGCCACCCACAACTCAAAGTGGGAAAACAGGCTACCTAAGTATGGTTCTCAATCAGAGACAACGATTGAAAGCTGCCTCTGATTGGGAACCATACCAGGCCAAACACAATAGAAATAGAAGACATAGACATACAAACATAGAATGCCCACCCACATCACACCCTGACCAAACAAAGAATAGAAACATACGAAGCAATCTATGGTCAGGGCGTGACAGTACCACCCCCCCCCCCCCCCCCCCCCCCCCCCCCAAAGGTGCGGACTCCAGCTGAAAAACCTGAACCTATAGGGGAGGGCCTGGGTGGGCATTACTCCGCGGTGGCGGTTCCGGTGAGGGACGTGGACCCCGCTCCACTTCTTGCTCGGCCCACTTTAATAATTACTCTGGAGCGGGAACCCTCACCGCCGACCCCGGATTAGAGGACGCCACTGGACTGATGGTCGAGTCTGTAGTGAGTGGGGCCTCCGGACTAACGGGCGGCTCTGGTGCCTCCGGACTGACGGACGGCTCTGGCAGCTCCGGTCAGGAGGGCGGCTCTGGCAGCTCCGGACAGGAGGGTGGCTCTGGCAGCTCCGGACAGGAGGGCGGCTCTGGCAGCTCCGGACAGGAGGGCGGCTCTGGCAGCTCCGGACTGACGGGCGGCTCTGGCAGCGCCGGACTGACGAGCGGCTCTGGCAGCTCCGGTCTGGAGAGAGAACCTGGAGGGAGGAGACGGAGAGACAGCCTGGTGCGTGGCGCTGCCACAGGGCCCACCAGGCTGGGGAGACCTACAGGAGGCCTGGTGCGTGGAGGAGGCACCGGATGGACCAGGCTGTGGGGGAGCACTGGAGCTCTGGTGCGCAGCCTTGGCACCACTCCTCCAGGCTGGATGACCACTTTAGCCCGGACCCTCCAAGGTGCAGGCACAGGTTGAACCGGGCTGTGGGGGAGCACTGGAGATCTGGTGCATACCACTCGCACATCTCCCTTAGGCTCAATGCCCACATTCGACCGGCACGGGCGGAGCGCAGGCATAGGGCACACTGCACCCTCCCAGCGCCCCGAGACACAGCACTCAGAGCCGGCGCAGGATACCCTGGGCCGAAACGGCGTACCGGAGACCAAACACGCTGAGCCGGCACAATACGCCCTGGCTGGATGCCCACTCTCGCATGGCACTTGCGGGGGGCTGGCCTATAGCGCTCCGGGCTATGAGCGCGTACTGGCGACACCGTGCGCTTCACCGCATAACACGGTGCCTGACCAGTAACGCGCTGCTTTCAGTGATCACGGGGAGTTGGCTCAGGTCTATCGCCTGACTCCACCAATCTCCCCGTATGCCTCTCGTGCCTGTTGCGCTGCCTTACCTCATATCGCCGCCGCTCAGCTTTAGCAGCCTCCAGTTCTTCTTTGGGGCGGCGATATTCCCCAGCCTGTGCCCAGGGTCCCTTGCCGTCCAATATCTCCTCCCATGTCCATTTCTCCAGATATCGCTGGCTCTCACGCTGCTTGGTCCTTTCTTGGTGGGTGGTTCTGTAACAATTGTCATCGGGAGAAGGAGAGGAGGACCAAAGTGCAGCTTGGTACGTATCCATAATACTTTTAATAAAGATGATCACGCGAACAAAAACAACAAAACGACCAACGAACAGTTCTGAAAGGTGCAACAAACACTAAACAGAAAATAACCACCCACAACTCAAAGTGGGAAAACAGGATACCTAAATATGGTTCTCAATCAGAGACAACGATTGACAGCTGCCTCTGATTGGGAACCATACCAATAGAAATAGAAAACATAGACATACAAACATAGAATGCCCACCCACATCACACCCTGACCAAACAAAAAATAGAAACATACAAAGCAATCTATGGTCAGGGCGTGACATGGTGTTTTGATAAGCCCAATAGCAGCACTACGTTACTTTGGTGACCCAAGCACTACCACATCTGACTCAAATAGCTGGTCAAAATGGACTTCTTGTACAGCAGAGGCGTAGATTGGAACTGCGAAGAAGCCCTTTAGAGGATTACAGTAGATTGAATGGAAGAGGCTCTAAACTCCATACAGACATAGAGCATGTCACTAATTGCAGTTTAAGTGCTGTTAATCTACATTAGGCTACGAGGTTGTTCATCTCAGTGGATCCATTCCTGTTGTTCAGTTATCAATTGGTTACCTTACTTTTGTCCTATATGTTAGTGTGTGGTTAAACACAATTCATAAGCATAATCCGAAATCGTAGTGCTTGTTAAAAGCTATTTTAAGGTAATTCCTCCTCCCCTCTCTCTGGTGTATTAATTTGGGGATGTAAAGCTTACAGTAAACAATGTTTTACTTGTGAAATCCAGTCTTTTTCATCTGACAAACAAATTCCTGTTTGTATGGGAAAACCTTGTGCAAAGCAGCTAAAGAGATATCTGCCAAATCTTCTCTTTGTGTCCTCTCCAGCCACGCTTAGATGTCATTATGTGCATGTTGGAGAAAAAAAAAATGCCCCAAACCTTAGAGGGATATTGTTCTGTATTCAGAAGCATCGTCGTTCTCTAGTCTTTAAATGAATCACGGACATTAACAATGACAAAACTCAGACCTGATTCATGATCATTACCCCCATCTCCAATAATGCTGTAAGTCAAGCTTGTAAGAATGTCCCAATGTATAGTGTGAGTTACATTTAATTTGGATTTGTGTGTGTGTGTGTGTGTGTGTGTGTGTGTGTGTGTGTGTGTGTGTGTGTGTGTGTGTGTGTGTGTGTGTGTGTGTGTGTGTGTGTGTGTGTGTGTGTGTGTGTGTGTGTGAAGCAGCCGTTAATAACAAGAAACACGAACGAGCAGGGTGGGATCTTCCTCCCTACAGTGGCATAGAGAAATGGTTCTCCACAGTTAATGACTATGTCAGTGTACCCCCACTGTGCCTCTATTGACCATTTGTAAAACACCCAACCCAATCAGTGGCCAGTGGATCACCACCTGTGTGCCTCCAACCCCTCTCTGAGCAGACCACCACTGTGACACACTGCATCATGACTCAATAATGGATGGAGAGAGAGGATTGGGAACCAAGGATCGAACTTCACAATCTGCTGTTATTTTTCTGTTGCTGGCCATCATTGTTTGTGTTGCACTAATGGTCAGCGAAGGGGCTCCCAGTTCCATTAGGAGAGCCAGGAGCTGGTAGGACTGCTCACACCATGCATAAATGACTCAAGTCCTGGTTTATTCAAGCATGAGGTAAAATAACACATCGCCAACGAGCTGTGCTGTCAATATCAGTCAGAGTGGCATAAATGAGCGATGGGATCAGTGCCATTTATGCCTTCTAAGCCAATACGTTGAAGTGGGAAGGCATTCATTAAATCGGCAATAGCAGCAGGTCTGCTTTAAAGGAGGCTCCCTGTTGAAAGCGCCTCACCCGGCTGTCTGTCTCAGCCATGCTCCTGTTCTGTTCTCTCGGTGGGAGTGTTCATCCCGTAAGAGGGCCGTACTCAACAGCATGCATTTTTAACAGGGGGCTGCGTAGTGAGCGCGGGATGCATGATTTATGCCCACCATTTCAAGGCTTGGTGCCTCCTCTTGAGGTCTGAGTGGTGCAGCTCCATTAGTGACAAACAGACCTGGCTGCAGCCAAGGAGAGGAGGAGGGGTTGGGGCAGGCACGGTGGGAGGAGACCTGGCACAAGCCAGGTCAGCGGAGTCAATCACCACCTTCCGGAGACACCTGAAACCCCACCTCTTTAAGGAATACCTAGGATAGGATAAAGTAATCCTTCTAACCCCCCCCCTTAAAAGAGTTAGATGCACTATTGTAAAGTGGTTGTTCCACTGGATATCATAAGGTGAATGCACCAATTTGTAAGTCGCTCTGGATAAGAGCGTCTGCTAAATGACTTAAATGTAAATGTAAATGTAAGTCACATGACCAGGGCACCATATCACACAGAAGTAAGGGAACGGACTCACCTGGAGCCTCAGTGTTTATGTAGGCTGTCTGGTAGCTCAGCCACCACAGCTCCCTGGGCCGTCATCCCCCTGCATGTACTTTCATGCCTCGTCTGTTCCTATCAGATTGAGGCTCAGCAGGACACAGATTATTTTTTACCTGAAGTGGGAGAATTAAAGAGACCAATCCTGACCCCTCCTAGGAGCCCTCTGTATAGTGTCAGAGCACCTCCTATTGTTCGAACAAGCATGGACAGAGCCATGGATGCACCCATCACCATGCTATGGTACTCATCCAATCACCCAGAGCAATTTACCAGTTTCATATCAGTGGGAAAAGCATCACTCCACCTCATCCCACAAATTCACCACTTTTCCGCCACTTTCCCACCACTCCTAGACAGAGAATGTGATGGTCAGACTATCATGTCTAACTTCTCTCTCTACGAACACACATACTCATGCTCTGTCAGCCACAGTCTATACAAATACAGCCACATGCATACAGCCACAGTCTATAAAACTACAGCCACATACATACATCCACATTCTATAAAAATACAGCCACATACATACAGCTACAGTCTATAAAAATATGGCCACATACAGTATGTACATACACCCACATACATACAGCCACAGTTATTGGTACTAGAATAAGGAATATTGATCCACACTCTGAAGCCAGGAAATAAATACTGTTGTAAAAACAAGCAGTTTTTTTTTTCCATCTCCAGGTTTATTTACATACTTCTTCTACACCAGTTCAGAATCTATAGAACCAACACAACAGAATGGTATTAGGGTTTATTCGTTCTCCTGTAAGGAGTCCTGCTCCCTCGGCCCCCTTATAATCTCTGGAGTACATTCTGCGGCGCACCTCCTGTGCACCGCCCTATGCCCACTATGGCATCCCTCTTCCTCTGGCTCTCAATGCCCCTCTCTGACAACAGAATAATGAGGTTTCGATATTTAAAGACATTAAAGTGGGATTCGGGGAGCTGTGGAGGTCCCTCCAGCAAATATGGATTTGTTTTTAGGCATTCAACAGTTCGGGCCTCATTTCAGACGTCAGGCTGAGACTCCTCACTGGGTAATCTAATACACTTCGCCGCTGTTTGGAAACCAATCTGTTCATCCTTGACAACAAATGTTCTTCTGTTTTTGCCGCCTTCCAATTTTTTTTTTTTACCTGGGGATAAAACCTGTTTTGGAATATTACTGGTGCACCTATTCCTTGTTCAATGGAGCTCTGACCATTCCCTCTCATAGTATAGGAGAACATTGGTCCACTGAACTGACTACCAAGTTTGGAAGTTTGAATGCAAAGATGGCCATTAGCTATGTTAATGATTGAAGAACCACATTGTCTTCTTTTGTACGGCATGTAAATGACAGGCTGTATTAAAATATGGTATCAATAAGTGTGTAACATCTTTAATAACATGAGAAAAACATGTATTTTGTTTTTGACTGCAGGCAGATCTTCATATCCTATGCAATTACCTCAAGTAGAGACACAATGCATTTACAGTATATGCCTGGAGGACATTTAAGATTGGACAATATCAACCCTGACTTTTACACATTTTACACAAATTCAGAATTACGGTATGTGGGACTATGGCTTGTCACAAAACTGCCAAAGGGTTATAATCCATTCACATGGTGTTGGACTGGTTTCAAATCCCAACAAAACTTCAGTGAAGGATATCAAAAGCTGTCTGACTGCTAATGACAGATTTTTTCAGATTAACGCAATAAGTACCCACTTCCTGTAAAGGCAGTTACAGAGGATCTGTAGCATAATGAGGCTCTTTGAAGTGAGAGCCAGAGATCAGTGGGTTCCTCAGAAGAGGAGTTTTAACTGTCCCGTCCTCTATCCAGCTCTACTGATTTAAGCTGAGGGAGACAGCGTGAGCCAAAGTAGCTTTAACTCCTCTAGTCTCAGGCCTCCTAAGGATCCTCTCTCTCTCTCAAACACCAGGGAGGACTGAAACACTTCTGACGTCTCTGTCCTTTATTACAAGGTGGGTGCTGCCATGATCCTACTTCTGGCGTTGTGCACCGAATGACGGTATTTGGACACTTAGCTTAGCTGCATTCTAATCATGCAACAGCATCAGACTGAGAGGAACATTTCTGTCTAAATAATATGAAAATATCAATAAATAGCCCAACAACACATTTCCTTCTAAATGGAAGCACAGCAATATTATTGGCTTCTAAATTGAACATAGTGGTCCCAGTGTTAGGAGCCTGGCTCTAAAGCTTCTAGAGTATGTTGCACAATGTAGATTTGTATGAGAAGCTGTGAAATCAGTGAACATGCCCTCTCTCCACTGATTAGTCATAACTCCAAAGCACCTGGGATTGTCTGTTTGGTTGTGCTTCTGCCTCGTCTGGGTGTTAGTTCTCAAGCCTTCAGGGTCGTCATGCTCTGACTGCTTTGAGTCTTCGACATTTGTGAATCTCAACAAACTCCTCCTATTGGTATTCAACAACAACACAAATGTAGTGTAAGCAGCCATTTCACTGATGACAGTTTAATCTATGTGGCGGTCCACCAATTCAGTTGCTTTTGAGAAGTGTAACTTGGTATAAAAAAATCTACATGTTTGATTTCAGAAATATTTTACATTCTGTCATAAAGAGCACAGGTTCAACTTAATTTAAAAAAAGTTTTCCCATCTCCAGAAGACTATAGTAAGAGTCTATTAAGTGCCAAAGAAAGTAACAGGGTTGATGTTTTAATCTTAAATCACCCATAAATCCCCTTGTGACAGGGGGAATGGAAGCTTGTTTTGTGCAACAGGGAAGTGCAGTTGAATGCAAAATTCAAATATATATTGTTTTTGTTAAAACATTTCTAGCCTGTCTTTCTATGGGTAACAGGGTTGACGTGTTATGCTCGACCTGCTCAGTTTTCCACCACAAAACACCAGACAATTGGCAAACAGAGTAGAACCAGCTCACCTGCTTTTACACTATGATTTGACTATTAGATAGATGTTCAATGTCTCTTTTGAAAAAAACATATTTAAAAAGGAATAGTTTCACCATATTAAAACAAAAGTTCAGTTTACGTAACAGGGTTGTCCTTAAAATTAGGGACAGACACAAATGAATCACTAATCACATGAAATAAATAATCATCTTCAGAAATGACTTTACAATAATAGCAACAAAACAACTTTACAATAATAGCAACAAAATAACTTTACAATAATAGCGATAACTGATTTATTGAATTTTCCATGTGGTCTATATTAAGGGCACTTCATTTAATATAACAGGCTTTTAAAATGCAATATTGGTGCACAATTCCTACTTAAAATATCAAAAGGCACTCATTTTGTGGAACGACCTTTATATCGTCTCGGTTGAAGATGGCACTTCATGCTAACCATTTTGTCCTCTTGTCCTTGAAAAATCAGCCAGCTCTGCTATTATTCCCCACCTCACCGACAAAGACGCTTGAGGCCACTACTTCATGTCCAGCATTCAGATAATCACACAACGATGTGGGAAGTTTGCGCAAATGGCATGATCCACCATTCAACGTCTGAAAATACACACATGCTCCACTAAATATCCCACCGAATGTCCCCCTTATTTCTATTCCAAGCTGAGCCTCTGCTGTATGAGAATGTGGATGACCTGCTAAGAACTACCTTTAAAAATGTTAATCCCCTGCTACTATCATCTGGGAACACACTTGCACACAAAAATAGAGAGCCACTTCCTAAACCGTACAATGGGTATGGACTAGAGTGATATGGGGGAATGTGTACGAGCAGGAGCAAATAATCTCATGAGCACTTCCTGCTTCTTTACTGGTATACCTGTAATGTATCACACGCTTTGATGAAGGGACAAAAAATCACAGACAAACAAACCAACTTGGAGTGCTCCAGTGATATTTGTTAAAGCCCTCATTGGAAATTCATAACTTGACACCTGACAGAGAAACTAGCAGCAGCCCGATTGCAATTTATATGCCTTCATTATTAATACGATGATGTTTTGTTCTGCATTTGCAGAAACAAACACAGAGCAGAGCACACTGTTTGAACTAATGACACAGTGTATGACAACCCTGCCATTGTTCTGCTAACAAGACCAGGCATCTTAATCATGTGGTTAGCTGCTGGCTCTCCTTCAGGCCTCCTGGATCACCAGGAACAGACATCTTACTGTCCTGTCTGTCTGTCTGTCTGTCTGTCTGTCTGTCTGTCTGTCTGTCTGTCTGTCTGTCTGTGTCTGTTTGTTCATGCATGGACACCAGCCGGCAAAGCATTAGTATTCAGCAGGCCCCGGCTAGAGATGTGAGAAGTCTGGACACAGCAAAACCTTTAGTGAATCCATTGTTTACCCCGAGGGGGCTGGCAGAGCCCGTGGTCTGTGTTATCACTGGAGCACAGCCATTCACATACTGTAGGTTTCCATCAGACTAGAGAACTATAGAGGGCTGGGGAGCTTAGGCCACAGTTATGGCTAAATGTGTTCAATCTTTTCTATCAAATCTACCCACAACCTCCATCTACACCACCACACAATCACAGTTTAATCACCCATCCACCATAAGCCAACGGAATTTAAAACTGGAAGCCAAATTTGCTCTTCTTCCATAATTAAGTTGAACGCAACCAGTCTCAGCCAGCTCAGGCTACTGAAACTCCCCCTAATCCCCTCTAAAAGGTAGATGGCACATTGTCTTCTCTCGCCAATGCAAGCTCCACATATTGCTCATAACTGTCAATGTTTTTCGTTCTTCTTAAACCCATTCAGAATTGTTCTCTGTCTCTTGCTGTTGTCTTTTTCCACTTTTTGTGCCTATATTCAATCGAATTGTTTACGAACAAGTTGACCCAAAAGAAAATCGTCCCATCACAGCTGTGGGGAAGAAGGAGCAACAGCGCCTGTTCAACCTCAGGCGGCTGAAGAAATTTGTCATGGACCCTCACAAACTTCTACAGATGCACCATTGAAAGCTGTATCACCGCCCGGTGCGGAAACTGCACCATCCTCAACAGCATGACTCTTCGGAGGACACGTTACCTGCCCTCCAGGACATTTACAGCACTCTGTGTCAAAGGAAGGCCAAGAAGATCATTAAGCATCTGAGCCCCAGTCTGTTCCCTCTGCTACCATCTAGCAGACAGAGACAGTACAGTGCATCAGAGCCAGGACCGAGACACTGAGAAACAGCTTCTATCACCAGGCCATCAGACTGTTGAACAGCCATCACTAGCCGGCTAGACATTTTTGCACACATACTCCCACACACTCACACAAAACACACACACAAGCTCACACACACACATATTACACACACAGGCTCCTGCACTCACATATACACTCACACACACAGCATATACCCATTCTCACGAACACACACATACAAACAGCCAATAGTGCTGTCCCGTGTATATAGAGACATTAAACACTGGATACTTCCCGTTTATTTTAGAGTGTTTTTCACACTGTATACTCTTCATATAGCTCATTATAATATATATTCTACCGTTCATTGCATTTCTGTTACACTGTTTATACACACCGTATATTCATATACTTGATTCTTATTTATATACTGTATTCTTGACATAGCTAATATATCTACTGCTGTACATATCATTCTCACTATATACTTTTTGTTTATAGACACATAGATTGCATTTGGATTATTGATACAGTGTTATTTGGGGTGCTAACTGGCATTTGTTCTGACATTTCTTGATTTCTTGTTTTTTTGTATTTTGTTGTTAGGAGTTAGTAGCACAAGCATTTCGCTGCACCCGCTATAACATCTGCTAAACTGTGTATGCGACCAATAAACTTTGATTTGAAAGCTGTAGCACACAAATCAATAGCAAAATAGTTTTCTCTTCACACATGGTAGTTTCCATGAGCTATGTTGTAGAGGGCAGCTTGAAAGTGGTTTATAGTGTGTAGCATTTAGCCACCAGTGAGCAGTGTCAGTGGTGTGTACAATACCAATAGTGCCTATCTGAGATACACAGGCATTTCTGGAAAGCATACAATACTCACACACTCAAAAACACAACACGCTCAACCCTCAATGCACAGAACAACTGTATAACAATGATGCATTTAAGCTCTGGATTGCTGATGCTATGTATTAGCCTAATGTATATATAAATCATTGCTGTATACGTGTGCGTTTGGGAAAAAACACACACCACCCCTTCATAGAAACATAATGTTCCGGCGTCCTCACACACACAAAGTAAAGAAAGAGCACCCAGAGAGAGCTCTATGCACAGCATATACAGCACTTTAATGTGACACCAATGACCTGGTCTCTGAGTCCGTCTTCCCCAGGGACTGTAAGGGTGGACAGTGGACATTAATCAAAGTCCATTCTGAGAGCCAGGACAGTAGTGGCTGGCGTGGCCTGCCAAGTCGTTTCACCGGGTTCATCATCTCTCTGACTGCTACCAGCCAAGGAGATACTGTAGGAGCTCAATACTTCATTATTAACAAATCACAGTAATGACTGGGTCAACTGCAGGTCGTTATTCTGATCCTACACCCTGGAGTCATTTAGATTAATATATTTAACACATTGTCTCACGTCGGCTAGTGCGACGGCCTGATAACGCGCAAACACTCATGGGATAGCTAAAAAAATATGCTGTCCTAAAATTTTTAAATGTTACCAAGGTGATATCGCCCACTGAACTCCTTTTATTCTCAAAAGTGTTCATTTTACCAACAATTATAAACCTGTAGGTACTATTGATGTTTTTTTTTCATGGCCAAGTCTTCACTACCTAATTCTACAGCTAACTAAGGTGTTTTGTGGTGGTATAATTAGTATTTATGAAATTCGGAATGTACACGAAAATGTGCTAGTTAATGCGTTAGCTAGCTAGTGTCTGCTTGCTAGCTGAACCAGTCTCAAATCAATCCATATGAAACAAAAGGCAGGGTTGCTAACAGCGCCAGTTCACACACTCAATGCTTAATACTCCCTCTAGCTAGCTAGTGTAGTGAAGTGACGTTCTAGCTAATGCAAATTAGTTTTCATTATAACTGTTTTGCCGTGATTAGTGCGTCGCGTACAACAGCAGAGCCAGCCGACTGCTCTCTGCCACGTTATCACGTTGGCCAAATGTTACAAAGTAGCGAGGCACAGTGCCAGCTGTCAGAGTCAGATACATGCTGATTTCTGAAAACAGTCCCATAACTTTGGTGCCGTACAACTTAATCAACAAGCTGGCAAACTAGCTACCGTATGGCCATTCAAACAAGCTTGCACTAGGCTACTATAGTAGCTGGATAGCTACCAAAATTGGATTAGGAACTTGTGTTAGGTGGATGAGCAAAATCTAAATTTTCTTTAGATGAGTTCCACATCCTACCTGACATATCGGTTGAGGGTCATGTAGGAGTGATGCCATCTGACGTAAGACAATTATATTTAACATGTACTGTATATTTATATATATCCAAGACAAATCAACATGGATTTTTTTCACTTTACAGTCTATGGGGCCAGAAGGCAACACACACGAGTACATTCTGGCTCCATAAGCCACTTGAAAGACACTGGACATGATTGTTTTATGAGATGTGACATATAGGCACTTGATATGAGGGGATTTATTATGGCACCATCTGTTCCTCACATAATGCATTGCAAATGCCTCATGCAGCTATCATGTGATGTTCATGGGATGAGGGATCTGGGTTAGCGGTGATTTACACCTGATCCTTTGCCACAATGGCTGTCTATTATAGATCACAGCATCCCAATCTGTCTCACAATCACCGACGTGTGTTCAGTGTTGTTCAATGCCACTGAGAATCAACCACTGCATTCTTGGTTAGCTGCCTGTCTAAGGACCGTGTCGGCTCCTCTGCTGGCTGCCGTAGGACAGAGCTACCTGTAGGACAGAACATTATTGTTTCCCATAATCCAATAGTCACCAGGGCTCACTGCTTAAGAATACTTGTCAGCAAATTCGAACAGTGTTCCTAGGCTCTGCTCCCAGGTGCAGGTTGGCTGCTGCTCAACCATGTTCGCTGTGCATTTGGCCACGCTCCAGGGTAATTTTTGTAAGGCCAAGTAAACTATGGGGTGACATTTGACGGAGAGCACTACAGATGATATCATCACAAGCAGGGACATGACTGTGGGCTCGGCATACTAATGCTGCCTCTATAGAATCAACCCAGCCGTATTTGATACGACCTGTCTGACTACAACAGGGTTTCTGAAGCCATTTTACATTCACCTCATCTATCATGCTACTGCTTCTAAAAAGGAGGACAATCCATCTGCACTTCTCTGAAATTCAGATTATACACTGTCTCAGTGTCTAGTGAGCTCTACACAACACAATGACCTATTGTAGATGACCAGGTTGTTTGGGATTTACCATAGTTGTAGTTTAGGGAATCGCAAGAGGCTGTTTTTACTGGTAAGCACATTTGCCCTATTAAATAACTAGAGAACATTTTGACATTTTTACCACGCCTCAGAAAAAGGGAAACAACTTAATAAACCAACATTGAACTGGTAATAATCAGCCGTAAATGTCCAGGTCTGGCCAACAATCTGCAATCCTGTTGCCGTTTTTACACATAGACCCGCCCTTTTATCGTTGACACGGATGACGTGGTAGTTTTGTTTGTAAAACCCAAAGTGAAGCAGGGCTGAGCAGTTTAGGAGGGGCACACACAAAAAAAACAAAAAAAACATAAAGTAGTTGTTTGGTAATATATACTCTATAATTAACTATATGGCGAAATCTCTCCCCCTCCGTCTTCGCTGTTTGTGTTTTTTTTAATGCAATAGTGCATTGATTTCAAGCTCTTAATTAAGTTTGTCCAAAGAAGTTTAGAGGGCTGTGTGAGGGTTGAGAGTGAAAAATGACGTATTAGGGCCACTCAGCTCATTGCTGATTCACTCTAATACCAGGCTGAATGGAGGTCAGCCAGATATAGACTGCAGAATGCATCAAATGGCGTACAAAGGTCACGATTTTCACCTGCAAGTCAAACGGAAGCATTTGACTATTCAAAAAGGAAATGCATTTCTTTAAACCTACTCTTAAAAAGTTTCAAATAGAACAGATGGGGCTTGAGAATAAAAGCATACGCAAAGTGGTCAGTGTTAGCCAAAGTGTGCTCTAGCTGGCAGGAATTATATAATTGTCTGATCAACCTTCATATCCATCATTTCACTTGCATATTCATATCAGCTCTCCCCAGAGATAACCTTGGAGAACCCTCTTACTCCTAAGAGGCCCAGTGCTTATGAGAACAGAATACGCGGTGGAGAGGCAGCGGTGGCTCTACCCAAGGTGCTCATTTGAGTTCAAAGTGAGGCAGTAAGTAGATCACATAGCTAGGTGAAAGAGGTCTCATCCTCACTGCAGTGATAACCCATGTCCCAGCACTTCTCCTATAACCAGTGGCTATTCCACTCCTCCCTCCACTGCTCTGCTCTGCTCCCCACACTGACCAACAAAGGCATGGGAGAACATGATCTTCATATCTATCAGGCCCCTGGCCTACTTTTCCTGGAAGGAAGGGTCATGATCTGTTCAACAAGGTTCACACAACATTTTCAGGTCTTGAATGTTTGCAACAAAAACAACCCGAGACGAACGAGGGGGAGACATGAGTGAGTGTGGCATGTTTTCAAGTGTTTCTAGGCTTAAAAAGCAAGAGGAAGCCGTATCAATGTACAAACCTCGCACTCTCTCTCTGGGTGTCCCACAGAGCCATCGGTAGAGGACAAGGCTTCCCTAAAACACAGGGAAGTACTGATTTGTTACATTTTTCATAAAGCTATTTAATAAAAAATGTAACTGCTGCTTACTTTGTCAGGGAGAGCGGAGGGCCGCAGGAGCATTGGGCTGAGACTAGAGTCAAACATCCACTTCTGTAAATGGAGAAAGGAGAAGGGAATGAGTGGTGGAGAATAGAAGGTAATGTACAACTGCTTCAGTACAGGTAATTCAGATGAATGCAGTGAGTGCAGGCCATTTACTCAGGATGGAGAGAGAGAATAAACAATTAGAATAATTACATTACCAACTCTCCTTAACACTAGTGAGAAAGAACCCTGCTTCTGGGGTAAGCTTGTTAGTGACAAATTCAGCAAAGAAAAATATAACTAATATAACAGAATTTCATTACCTGTAAAGGGCAGCCTAAATAGACTCTTAGAAAAAGGATCCCAAAAGGGTTCTTCGGCTGTCCCCATATGAGAACCCTTTTTGGTTTCAGGTAGAACACTTTTTGGATTCCATGTAGAACCCACTATGGAAAGGGTTCTACATGGAACACATAAAGGGTTCTACCTGGAACCAAAAACGGTTCTTCAAAGGGTTCTCATACGGGGATAGCCGAAGAACCCTTTCATGTCTAGATAGCACTTTTTTTCCTAAGAGTGTAGCATGTATACTGAATGGTATTTGGAAAGGCATTCCTTAGGCAATGTAAAACTAGTACTGTTCACACTCGTGTGCACTGTAGATAGCTAGCAGTTGCTATTCCATCCATCTCATGAGGATGTTCTGGCTCAGTCAGTGTCCGTGGCTGTGTTTTAGCCATGAGCGCCTGCCTGTAGTGCAATATGTTGCCATCTATAACCTTGGCAGTGGCCCTGTGAGAAAGAGCTATAGCCAATAGACAGGCGATCCATATAGTGTATTACTGCGGCGGTCAGTCGTTTAATCTGGTGAAGTGGGCAGTGCTGCTGTTAGGAGCAGGGCTGGTGGATGGACCCATTGTATGGGTCAAGGCGGATAGGTCACGGTCCTCATCATCGTGCTGCACACAGTGACAACGTACGCAGCCAAACACGTGGAGACATGGGGACATGTAGTGTCCTGTACGGACAGCTGAGATGACACTAGTGTGGCCACAGCCACACTAGGGCGTCAACATCAGCTAAGCAGCAGAACATATAAATCATACAGATAATATGGAGCCTTTTTTTCTGAATAACACTCAACCAACCACCCAACTAGTTCCATCGTTCCAGTACATAAGGACACAAACACGAACACACAGACACACACACACACCTTTGTATTAGCTGTGGAGAGCCACAGTAGGGGACCGGGTTATCTTTGAACAGGACATCTCAATAATATATTCATGTTGTCATTAAATGAATCAAGGAATCAACCCCAATTGATTGTTGGCAAACAACAGTTGACCTCCACTTCTCTTCCACAAGACCTGGATGATGACACTGAAGTACTGTACAGGCAGAGGCCCCCTGCTCCTAACGAAGCAGCCATTTTCATAAGTGAGTCAAAAAGATGCTATCTTCTCCGGTGTGGGAGGAAAAATCCTCTGCATTTGAATGCAAATCTGCATCTGAGCTTCTGTGCTTTATTGGCAGTAATAACTCAGATAGACTGCAGATGTACAAACGTTTTGATGATAATTGACTCCAGTCTTCTGTATCCCCCAGGGGATATGAGTCGGATGATCAATGTGGGGAACACTTGCCATTTTATACCCTCACTTCATGATTACTTTCCCTCAGATCTTATTTCATTATGTCCTCTGTGTGTGCAAACAACGCTGCAAGTCAAAACCACAGACTAAAATGAATAACTACAGCCCATGAATTAGTAGGAAGCACAATTTAATAAATGTACTTTTTGTATCTTGCCTTGAGCTCCGCATTCAATACTTGAATGCTTTGTCGCTTGTAATCTTCCAAGCCACGTTTAGAATCACATTATCGAGACAGATCCTGGAAATGTTGCATAATGATACAACGCTGAAGTATTTGAGTACTGGTGAGGATTCAAAATGTAAAGATAAAGTTTCAACTGCCTGGTTTCATGAACCAGAAAAATGTCCAGAAAAATAGGAAAGTAATGATGTCAGTACTGGGAGCATGAAATGGATCAATATGACTTTTAAGGCGTCTGATTCCCTAGTAATGACTAGGTAGGTTATATTGGTTTACGAATACAAAAAAGATTAACTGTAGTAAAGAAGATATCAGCAAATGCAGTCCTATTTCAGCCAAATACATACAGAACTGCTAGCTGAGCTCATTAGTGTCATACTCACCAAAGAGACTAAATGAATCCGTTCCCCATATTCACTTGATGTGTGACTTCTCTAATGGGGAATATTCAAATTTGACTAATGCTGTCTTATCAATTTGCTAAATGAACCCAATGAGTCTGAGTCTGACCATCACCAGAGCTGTGTTACGTAACATGGCTTTGCCCTCTGCCATCCGTCAGCTCTGTGACTCTATGTGCATCCCAAATGGCACCCTATTCCCTGCATTGCGCTACTTTTTACCAGAGTCATATGGGGCCTGGTCAAAAGTAGTGTACTATATCAGGAATAGAGTTCCATTTGGGACGCAATCCATGTCTCATCCCCCTGTTCCCTCTGACAGAGTGCCTTAACATTAGCTGTGACTGCACAGCTAATTGCCGTGTTTCAAGCCTGTATGACCGAGGTAGAGGAGCTGTGCTCATATTGACGTGACTGGGACCGTCAAAAGCTAAAGGTGACTATAAACAGTCTCCTGGCGACAGGGCTAAACAAGGAGTTAGCCACGGAGCTAGCGGGGTCAAACACATTGTAGCTAGATCCCGAAAGAATGAGATCCCAAAAATGATATCCATATTTTCTGTTCACAAAGTCAGAAAATGGAGATGACTAGGACAATGAACTTGAGCTTCAAAAATAAACCTGTAATGTCTGTGGAGGCCTCAAACACGTGTGAACCAGGTTTAGAAAGTCAAAGTAGTCATGAGGTGGCTAGTCAGCCATGTTGAAAGAATGGGGAACACTCAGCTTACACATTAGTCTAACTCAATGGAGAAAAGAGAAAGCATTGTTTCCAATACACACTGTGGAGTGGATTTACTAACAATGGACATACAGTACATGTATGTCAAGGAGACAACATTCAGGTTTGAAATTGTGAAAGAAAGGACACTCCAGCGATAGTGACCCTGAGAGACATGAGTAAATAAAGCAGCGTCTTAGTTAACGTTTTGTGTTTCTGTGCTTGTTATATGATTTGTTGTTGAGCGTGAGGCAGAGTGAGGCAGTGACCCTTCATAGAGAAAACATGCTGTTATTTAGATTAGCTGTCTACAGTACCCTCCTGTGCCTACAGCAACCAGTAAACAGTCAGGACAGACCAACAGCATGACTCAGGTTCCAGCACAACATGAAGCATAACATGTAATGTAATTACAATATGGCACTGATGGCAGTTTAACATAGAAAGTATTACAAACGTGATACATTACCTACAGCCCATTAGCCAAGCAGGCTCTCATGTACAACCTGAAAAACATGTTTGTACCAGCAACCCACTTTGATCAACCCTCACCATGTCCTTCAACCAAACAAAAATCAAATAACCCAACTGTATTCAATATTTGTTTATCTAAAATCCCTGGTTTGTGTAACAGAACCATTCAATCTTCTAAATGACACTCACCACTTAATTTGACAATGAAAACTTGACTAAGAATTGGAGCCCATCAAGTAAACTCATAGCTCTGTAGCTATTCAGTGGTGAATATTTCTTCACTCTTTTACTTCTTCCACTGTAGTACTCAACAGGATGTTGAGAACTCTCGCTCGCTCTCTCTATTTCTCTGAATATCTTTTTAAATGTTTTTCTATCTCCCTTTCCCCCTCTCCTTATGCAGTAGAAATTCAAACTGAATCAACTCATCTCTGTTGGCAGTCTACAGTATGTAACCCTGGATTCAATAATAATGAACAATGAAACATCAACAGTGGCCAGACAGCATGCCCCTTGGAATTATTGTTTAAAATACAAATTAAAAGTGTAGTGTGGAAGCACAGCTGTTCACTTTCTAATTATTCATATGATGGACATGGAGCTGGCCAGCAGAAAAATACAAAGAGAATTGTATTGTGGTTGGTGTCAAAGCTGTCTGGCTTTTATCTCTACAAAGAGGAACACAGGGTCACCAACAGACCACCAAACCATTTTACCTGTGACTCAGACACCCAATAGAGCCTGTGCATTGCTTACCGAATCCAGATAAATGAAATATAACTTCTTACTTTCATAGTGAGTTTAGTTCACACTGAATCAGTATTGACCTTATCAGTACATCAGCTGTGAAACCTAAGGTGAGCAGGCCTTCATAAAATATATCCAGGTCTGCTACATGAAATTATACAAAGAGTCTATAATGCACAACTGTGTAATCCACAGAATTTAGATGAAGGCCTAGAATGCACATTACTGTACACTCTGCGCATTCACTGAGGTCAGTGTTTTACATCACCATTCATCCAAACATAAATCATGATAAAGATACATTAGTCCATCACCATACCACAATGAATAATTCAACAATATCTCGCTATGATACCCCAATTACACTAGACCTGTCAATGGCCTATCAGGATTGATGGTGTTGTGTGTAAATTAATATCTGACCTGTACTGCCATCTACAGGCAAACAGTCCTGAGGGTAACAACCAGTGAGTTTGGTAGTGGCACTAATTGAGTGAATTTAAAAACCCTATCGCAAGCTATCCTTTATGATCACAATCACTGTTATCGGGAGATAAGCAAGCAATTTGATGGCCTCAAGCCTACATAGTGTTATCACTACTATCCACTGTACAGAGACTGGAGCTTTGTGATTTATGCTATCCTTTTCAGCTATCAACTATACTGTAGTTGTACGAGGCAGGGAATATCTCAAATGCTTTGAATATGAAGGTGTCATACAATCATGAATCTCATGTTGTGAGTATCCAATCAGTGCCTCAACCCCGACCAGTAAGTGTGGCAATGGTTGATGGGGTTGGTTGTGGTACTGATTTACCGTGTCAAATTGGACTCAAGCTAGTGTTTCATTTAAAGAGAGAGAGATGAGGCAACTGATGCCGTACTGCCTGGTGGCTGGTGCCTCTGCACACAGTGCTGGTGATTTCAACCGAAAAGCCAGGCTGGAGAAATGGCTCCTGTCGAACAAGAACTACACGCATGGCCCGCAAACTGTCTTAATCAGCACCATGGACAGCGACGCAGTGTTTTCTAAAGGGGAGACTAGAGCTGGCCTGGCCCCAACGTTGGAATATGTGAGGGAAATCGTAAAACACTTGGGAAGTTAGCAAAGCTGCTTACTTCTTATTGTCTCAATTGTTAATTAAATGAAAATTAATAAAAGCTCTGTGGTACTACAAAATGTCGCACCAGATTTTGCAATGGAGATCGAACTGTTATTTTCAGATTTGTTTTATTTATTTGTAAGCGACATTCTCTGTCTTGAGAGCTAGTTTATTAATTCGATGATCATGTTGTGGAGGAAACATGTGACTTTCTAAATAAGAATATATAATAATATTTCATCACTTTGTTGACGTAGTAATAATTATCTCACTTGGAATTATCGACCTCCGGGTACTATAGCCTAATACACACTCACTCGGTTACTCATCGTCTCTCTCGCGCGCGCACGCACACACACACACTAATCAATCAGAAACTGCAACTTTGTTTCGTCTTGATAGTTTTCCTCAAGAGGCATGAATCCTCAGTTGCATTATGCAAATATAATAAGGGATGGAGACTGGCCTTAAAACATAGGCCTAATAAATCACATGATCTAAAATAAATCATTAAATAATGTAAAATATGCTGATAGTTTATAAAACGTACCTGAGTTATGGGAGAATCTCTATTTTGCTCGTCGAATCGGAGCAATCCTTGAAGGAGTTTTCCCAGTTAATACACAGTTAATGATGGTTGACTGTTGCGATGACTGAAGCAACGGGAGTGGCAAAGGTTTTTCAACTGCACCCGGTTTCTGCCGTAAATACTCCCAAACAGCTTATCAACAGTCAGTTTACCATTTTTTCTCAGAATGTCTTGAACCAGCTGCTTGGACCGGCTACATTTGGTGCAACCGTTATACCTTCCCTAAGTTTGAAGGTAAAACAGTCGACTCCCGCTCCTGCGCCAGTTGCTGTGTGTTTGACAGTGAACGGAATAACAAGCAGAATAGAGTCCGATGAAGAATCCAAGTCAGTTCTGACGTTCCAATGAGAACGCCGCCGACATGGTTATTAAACTGTATGTTGATATACCAAGTCCAGACAAATTACCCAACTCTTATAATCACCAATGTTGATATGGAAAGATGAGCAGTTAACCGCACATATCTTAACGAGGCGGTGCATCTCCGCTGCCATAACAAAAGTGATGTGAGATTCTGCAGAAAGCAGCGCGAACGTGCTATGTTTAATCAGGCGAGAGCAGCTCTTAAAACAGGTTAAATCTCACATTTACAGGGAAACTGCTACGTTTATTTGAGCTTGGTCTATTAGAATACATTCACAGAGATTCCCAATGTACACCCATTAATTTTGACCATTGTCTTTGAATGTCTCTGCAATATTCTGAAGAATAAAACAAGAATATAATATAAATTATTTTGCACATGTTTGAACCTTTAGAACCCAGTTTTTGAGTCGCTGAATGACTTAGCGTTGTTTTCAAATAGGACTAGGATTCCCCAGGGTATTTCCTACCCCCTAGGGGTTTGAAGTTCCTGTAGGATCATATTCTGTTTAAAACCTCATCTAATCCTATCAGAAATTTAAGAGGAGATGGAATCAAATGTTCAACAGGCAATCTTGTAAATACTTTTTGAAGCAGGAAAATGCATGATTGTTTTCTCAGGACCTTAACATTTTGACACTGTAATGATTTCTTATAAAATGAAAAGACCAGCCTCATTGAGGAAATAAAATTAGTTTGACAAATCTCAATCTCAATCTCAAGATTTGAACTCTTATACCTGTGTAATAGAGACATTGCTCGTTCTGATATCTTAATTTGTGAATTTGTATTTTTTGGATGTGTGTGTATTGCAGATACCGTACCCAGAAGAGATATATCTTTATCCTCATTATATGGTTCCTTCTAAAGCAGGGGTATTCAACCGGGGCCCGCGGCCCCCTAGGTATCCACGGAGGTACTGCAAGGGGTTCGTGAGAAGAAAATAAATAAATATATATATATATACACACTACCGATCAAAAGTTTGGTGTCACTTAAAAATGTCTTTGTTATTGAAAGAAAAGCATTTTTTTGTCCATTAAAATAACATAAAATTGATCAGAAATACAGTGTAGACATTGCGAATGTTGTAAATGACCATTGTAGCTGGAAACGGCAGATTTTTTATGGAATATCTACATAGGCGTACAGAGGCCCATTATCAGCAACCATCACTCCTGTGTTCCAATGTTACGTTGTGTCAGATAATCCAAGTTTATAATTTTAAAAGGCTAATTGATCATAGAAAACCCTTTTGCAATTATGTTAGCACAGCTGAAAACTGTTGTGCTAAATAAAAAAGCAATAAAACTGGCCTTCTTTAGACGAGTTGAGTAACTGGAGCATCAGCATTTGTGGGTTTGATTACAGGCTCAAAATGGCCAGAAACCAATAACTTTCTTCTGAAACATGTCAGTCTATTCTTGTTCTGAGAAATTAAGGCTATTCCATGCGAGAAACTGCCAAGAAACTGAAGATCTCATAGGGCTCTGTGTACTGCTCCCTTCACAGAACAGCGCAAACTGATTCTAACCAGAATAGAAAGAGTAGTGGGAGGCCCCGGTGCACAACTGAGCAAGAGGACAAGTACATTAGAGTGTCTAGTTTGAGAAACAGGCGCCTCACAAGTCTTCAATGTCTACACAGTACTTCTGATCAATTTGATGTTATTTTAATTGGACAAAAAAAAATGCTTTTCTTTCAAAAACAAGGAAATGTCTAAGTGTCCGCAAACTTTTGAACGGTAGTGTGTATATATATATATACAGTACCAGTCAAAAGTGTGGACACACCTACTCATTCAAGGGTTTTCCTTTATTTTACTCTTTTACATTGTAGAATAATAGTGAAGAACCCAAAACTATGAAACAAAACATAAGGAATCATGTAGTAACCCCCAAAAAGTTTTAAACAAATCAAAATATATTTGAGATTTGAGATTCTTCAAATTAGCCACCCTTTGCTTTGATGACAGCTTTTCACACTCTTGGCATTCTCTCAACCAGCTTCCCCTGGAATGCTTTTCCAACAGTCTTGAAGGAGTTCCCACATATACTGAGCACTTTTTGGCTGCTTTTCCTTCACTCTGTGGTCCGACTCATCCCAAACCATCTCAATTGGGTTGAGGTCGGGTGATTGTGGCGGCCAGGTCATCTAATGCAGCACTCCATCACTCTCATTCTTGGTCAAATAGCCCTTACACAGCCTGGAGGTGTGTTAGGTCATTGTCCTGTTGAAAAACAAATGATAATGGGACTAAGCACAAACCAGATGGGATGGCTAATCGCTGCAGAATGCTGTGGTAGCCATGCTGGTTAAGTGTGTCTTGAATTCTAAATAAATCACTGACAGTGTCACCAGCAAAGCACCCCCACGCCATCACACCCCCTCCTCCATGCTTCATGGTGGGAACCACACACGCGTAGATCATCTGTTCACCTACTTTGCATCTCACAAAGACACAGCGGTAGGACACAAAAATCTCACATTTGGACTCATCAGACCAAAGAACAGATTTCCACAGGTTTAATGTCCATTGCTCGTGTTTCTTGGCCCAAGCAAGTTTTTTCTTCTTATTGCTGTCCTTTAGTAGTGGTTTCATTGCAGCAATTTGACCATGAAGGCCTGATTCACGCAGTCTCTTCTGTACAGTTGATGTTGAGATGTGTCTGTTACTTGAACTGTGTGAAGCATTTATTTGGGCTGCAATTTCTGGGGCTGGTAACTCTAATGAACGTATCCTCTGCAGCAGAGGTAACTCTGGGTCTTCCTTTCCTGTGGCGGTCCTCATGAGAGCCAGTTTCATCATAGCGCTTGATAGTTTTTGCGACTGCACTTGAAGAAACTTTCAAAGTTCCTGAAATGTTCCACATTGACCGACCTTCATGTCTTAAAGTAATGATGGACTGTCATTTCTCTTTGCTTATTTGAGCTGTTCTTGCCATAATATGGACTTACCTTGACACAACACAACTGATTGGCTCAAACGCATTAAAGAAGGAAAGAAATTGCACAAATTAACTTTTAACAAGGCACACCTGTTGAAATTGAAATGCATTCCAGGTTACTACCTCATGAAGCTGGTTAAGTGAATGCCAAGAGTGTGCAAAGCTGTCATCAAGGCAAAGGGTGGCTATAAAATATATTTTGATTTGTTTAACACTTTTTTGGTTACTATATGAATCCATATGTGTCATTTCATGTCACCTTGTGATGACTTCACTATTATTCCACAGTGTAGAAAATAGTAAAAATGAAGAAAACCCTGGAATGAGTAGGTGTGTGCAAACTTTTGAATGGCTGATGGCAAGCTTTCTTGACTTGGACATACATTTTTGCCAAAACATTGCTAACCTTTGTTTCACCAAAAAGATGGGAATATCTTCTTTCTACTGATGTCAACTTTATTTTTTAACTCCTAATATTGAGCAAAATACACTGATTTAAGATACTTACACTCACTGGAGTATCTGACATACCAGCTGGCTGTCAAGCTGGCTGATGGCAAGGCTTCTTGACTTGGACATACATTTTATCCAAAACATTGCTAACCTTTGTTTAACCAGCTTAACAGCTGCTATTATCAAAGATGTGTTTGGAGTATGGCTGGCACAATTACAGTATCATATAATAATCGTCATTATCGTCGTACTACATTCATTTTAGGAGAAGGGGGAATTCAACTTCATATTCAACTAGATATGGTTTACCCAATAGCAGTTTTTTCCTTTTTACATCAAGTGGGTAAAGTTGGTAATCATTTTACGAGCAGAATGGCAGGGTTAGGAGGAGAAGCTTCATTTCCAATTTCTATTCATTTCTATCAAAACCATTGGTTTTTGAGACAGGGGTGTCACCAAAGCTGTGTTGTATTCATTAGGTATGGTTTTCAAAGATGTATTATGGAAGAAAAAAAAAATCCCAAATTACAATTATGGCAATAACAGTGTCGATTTGCATGACAATTAATTGTTTGTTACCCAAAATTCCATAATCGTCACAGCCATAGTTTAGAGTTACCTTTCTAGCTA
Source organism: Salvelinus fontinalis (assembly GCF_029448725.1). Classification (NCBI taxonomy): domain Eukaryota; kingdom Metazoa; phylum Chordata; class Actinopteri; order Salmoniformes; family Salmonidae; genus Salvelinus; species Salvelinus fontinalis. Next base: position 27,415,983 of record NC_074678.1, read on the forward strand.
ATAGGCTATGTTAGAGTTTACACTTTCAATTGTAACATGGTGAGGTCAAAATAATAAAAAACTATCTACCAAATCTATTGATTTTAAAATGTTAATTACTTGATGGGGGTTCCCTGGTTTGTCGGTTTGCATAGACAAGAAAAGGATGAAACCCCTGTTCTAAAACAAAGTTGTTTATTATTATTTCTAGTTTACAACAACAGAGAGAGAGAGAGAGTGGGAATGTACCTCAGAACATTGCATAAATTAGTTAGTAAATAGTTGAGTATGTGAACAAATGTGGAGCTGCGTTTAAAAAAAACAAAATCTCAATGACTGCTGAATAGAGGCAGCATGTTTCAGATATATTCATTGAAACGAACATTAGGGTTTTGGCTACAATCATTTGCCAACCTCAATTTCTGAGTGGAAAATGTGTCTTTCTGTTTTTTTTAAATTATATGGTAGAATAGAAAATTGGGTTGTAATGTATCAATACTTGGTCTTGAGGTGGTAGGCTACACCAGTTGACATTAATGGCAAATTACAGAAGGCATTGATTTCTGTTGCAACTAACATTCATTTTATTTCAGAAGTGTTGTGTTGTTATAGAAGGGTTGTGTAGCAAAACAATTCTGGTTTACATGACCTCACGAAAGAGCCCACCCTCTGTGGTACACCTAAAGTCTAGATCATGGTTTAACCACTTCAGGTGGTGGAAACTAAATCCTGCCAGCATCCTTTATGACGCAGATAAGATCCTGAATGTCACCATGGTGTTCATGGTACTGGGTAGTATAGCTTTCAGACAAATCAATCAGCCATGATATCTATGCTAGACTCAACATCTATCCCATCCACATCTACATCATTGTCAAACACTGTGTACATTCAAAAACACAAATAGCCTCTAATTGAAAGAAGTAAAAGACAACACTTCACTGACATGCACACAGTGCTGGTATAATTGCTCAATAACTCATCGACAAACACCACCAGAATCAGATAAACATACAGCGTAAGTCCAATATTTGTTATGAAATGCCAGAGGCAGGCGCTGCATTGATATTTTCTACAGCATTAATAAAACAATGTTTATCAATATGCCAATAACAACATTCTTTATATTTAATGGGTTACTGTTGAGGGTCTCATGTCTGTTTTTTCACATTTCTAATTAATAAATGAAACATCCAATATTACACGGTTCCACTCCCGACCTAGAGCATCTCTCCTTTAGAGAGGAGCTTCCTGGTCCTGAGTCTGGGCTGTGAGCTCATTTTAACATCATAGTGATGACACTCTCTGTGGGTCCCGTGAAAAGCCTAGCACTCAGCAACAGCATTGGGCCAGCACCATCCATAACACTGACAGAGACAGAGTCCTCCATGCTGCCAGGCCAACTGTGGCTAACACTGAAATCCTTAGAGAGGACAATGGATGCACACTTTCTCTGACATAATATAACAATCTTTACCATGCTTTTATTTATTCACTTTCATTCAATTGCTGTTGTCTCTCGTCGCCTTCCACCAAGCTCACTTTCTTATCCTGCATCCACTATTAGCTTTTGGATCTAAATTCTCCTTTTTGGCAAACAGGTAGTTGTGTGCATGTTTTATGCATCTCTCTTGATGAGAATTTATTGTATGTTAAAACATGGTATCACATATTGTTGTAGACAAAGTGGTGGAAAGTAAAGCTCACTATAGTACACAGAACACAAATTTACAGCAATGCAACCTTTAGAATGCATCTGATGGTAAAACAAAGGTACAGCTGAGCTTACTGTCCTTGATCCAAGACAGCTGAGATCTCAACTGACAGTGAAAACGGCTTTCTCACGGGGGATCTGAGTGTGTTAATGAAACAGATCCACTGAACATTGTATTGACCTTGCCATTTCCTACAACATTCTCATATACAGCACATATTTATACACTACAAAGGCTGCTCAATATGTGGTCAATTCATACAAAGTAATGGGCCCACGTTTTAATTTCTGCAGTATTTAACCATTTTCCTTTCAAAAAGCTGAATGGCAACGTTAATGTCCAAGCCTGTTTGGACATTAAAGATGTTTCTCCAAGCCTGTTTGGACATTAAAGATGTTTCTCCAAGCCTGTTTGGACATTAAAGATGTTTCTCCAAGCCTGTTTGGACATTAAAGATGTTTCTCCAAGCCTGTTTGGACATTAAAGATGTTTCTCCAAGCCTGTTTGGACATTAAAGATGTTTCTCCAAGCCTGTTTGGACATTAAAGATGTTTCTCCAAGCCTGTTTGGACATTAAAGATGTTTCTCCAAGTCTGTTTGGACATTAAAGATGTTTCTCCAAGCCTGTTTGGACATTAAAGACATTTCTCCAAGACTGTTTGAACATTAAAGATGTTTTTCCAAGCCTGTTTACTTTTAGTCAAAAGAGGTTCAACTAAAGTTGGGTAAGTACATTAGCCCAGAACCATACATTATATTACGTCAGTAATGTTGTGGTTGGAAATCCTGCATCATGTCTAGTACCAACACCCTCAAAAGTAATTCAACCGAGTATGAACAAAGAACACTTCCCACCGAAGCAGGGAATTGTCATAGCAAGGCAGACCTCAACCGCATTTCTAGAGGGACACATAGATAATGTGTGGTATGTCCAACAGTTTAAAAATATATATATTTGAAGTGTATCGTTTTAGATGAAAATATACAGAGTAGAAGATTGTAGGGCTCTTGATATGGCCCGAAAGCATTTTCTCATCCACATGTATTCCACACCATGGTATATTACTCTAAGAACCAGATACTGATTTACCCCAAAATAAATCTGATGACATATGGATTTAATTAAGCATTGGCAGACAGTAAGGTTTAGTAAAGGTTTATGATTTGAAGTCAAGGGTCAGTGCTGGAATTGGTTTAACCCTAGATAGAACAGAGTAACGAACGTGCTGTAAACTCACTCCACATCTGGCTTGAAATGTCGCTGATGGGGCTGTCTAATTGGTACTCTTTGTATAGTTCAAACGGTTGGTACATTGGCAAGGAGGTGGTTACGTGTGTTGCAAAGCATAGGATCCCTTGTTTGAGCCCAGGATGGGGACAGAGACAGTAGAGGAAGATATACCGTTAGCAGCATATTGATGTCCATTTCATTAACTCAGCGGAATCTAGGATTACAAAGTTGACATATTTAGCAATTTTTTTTGAAGTAACAAAATAACACAGAGCTTCCATTTCACTTTGATTCTGTTATGCTCATTACTTAGAAGAAGAAGTCAGAATCTCTTCTGAACCAATTTGTTTGTATTGTTAATCAGTTAAGGACTGATGATTTTAATTAATATTATTATTTGTATTTCTAAATTAATTTTACATTAGCACCCATCCTTCCCCATCCTCTTCCTCCTCTAACCAGAACCACTACATTAGCACTGTGTCACGACTCCTACCGAAGGTGGCTCCTCTTCCTGTTCGGGCGGTGCTCGGCGGTCTTCGTCACCGGTCTACTAGCTGCCACCGATCCCTTTTCCCTTTTCTGTTGGTTTTGTCTTGTTAGTTACACCTGTTTCGTGTTTACGTTTAGTTGGGCTATTTAAGCTAGTCGGCCCACCTGCTCTTTGTGCGGGCTTATTTTTTCCACTGTGTTTGTGTGTGGTAGGTTATTGGTAGCGTGTTTTCGTTTTGGGATTTCCCTCTGGGCTATTTTGGTCCTGGTTTTGGGTTTCGTGTTTGTTGCGCCTATGTGTGTTTGGCGCGCACGATTTTTTCCCCTGTGCCTTATTAAAACACTACTCAGTACTTTCTGCCTCCTGCTCCTGACTCCGCTTTTGTGCGTCACACACTGGTACTAACTTTGACTCCTGATGAGTACTAGCCTTGTCTCCCTATGCTGTTTGGTGTTATACTGCAGCTACAACCAGTTTACATGATTTATTTAATCAGCCGTGTAAGCCTTTGTGAGCAAACTGATTTTTATATGGCCCTACTTTCTTCATTAGATATCCACTCAAGTTGTTATATTTCCTTCGTCATTGCTGATTCTTTTGGGGCTCAGGAAAAGCTTCAAGCTGTAGGGTCTAACAGTAGACCCACCACTGCAGAGAGGAAGCCAGAATGAGTTACCCACCCCTCCTCCAAACCATCCACATAGCAGCAGCCTCTCCATTGGGAGACATCGACAACTTTTATGTCATTACGACTCTCCACGCTTGACGACTCAATATGCAAGGAGATGCATTCTACTGTAGCATATCATCAGTATGATCTTTTCCAGGGTAGGGTGAGCAAGGTCTATGTATTGGGTTGCAATTATGAGAAGGTTCTACATGTAGCAGCAAGAACACTCAAGGATGTCTCTGTGACGGCTTTCTATTTCATTGTGAATAGTGTGTTAGACTAAGCATAAACATACTCCCAAGGTCCTCCTCGGGTAAGGTAGATGCATATGGATGAGCTGCTATCTCATTATTAGCAAAGAGATTGAGAGAAAAATATAAAGACTTGACTTTAGAAAGTGCAGCTGTGTCCAGAAGCACTTCTTTAACGTGAAATATGGCACACTATAACAGCCCTCCACTTACTTATCCAGGAAATGGTACAGCTCTTAACTGCCCTCTAGACAAATACAGATGCAAAGAAACTGTTCTGTAATAAGAGTATTTCACACAGATGTACTCCGCACTAGTCATATAACAGCCATTTACAGCACCATAAGATTGTCTCTAATGGACTATCTAATAATTCAGAGCTGAGGTCTTTTATAAATTTCACTTTGCCAGGCCGTGTGGACTGTGACATCGAACCCAGCCACTAAAACGAGTGGTAAGCAAAAGGTGGAATAAACAGCTATTTATATGCATCAAGGGGAAACAATAGGCAACAGAGAAATAGCTGTGTCTGCTGTTCTGCGTTGATTGTCTACGTCCAATCTGCTGTGCAACATGTGCCAGTACCATGGTCCTGTCACTCAGATGACTGGAAAGGAACAACTACGGCTGGCACAATTATCGTACAACTGTGTAACCGACGGTTATGAATGAAGACCATCATAACCGTTAAAATAATTCGTTTTCTTCTTTTTTGAGTGGAAAAAAACAGCTAATTGAAGTTGGGACGACCGACCATTTGTGAGGTTGAGTCTGTTTTAGCCATAACATGGACTCTTAACAACATGATGAAACTTTGCTCCTTGCTGAAACAAGCAAAGTAGTCTACGGTTGCCTAGGCAATGCCTCCACAATGCAGCAGCAGCACATATAGAAATAGAATAAATAAAACGGTCTTGGAACCTCTAACCCTGGCAATTTGACTTGACTGGTAAACTCATGGGTACACTTGCAATGGCAGTCTGGTATTGTAATGCAATAATTTGCATGGTAATGTAGAATGTTCATTCAAATGATGTTAACTGATGTGGCTCATCCAGTGTAATGTATTGTTTGTAACGTCAGTTGAGTTTAATCAACAAATCACAGCACATATTTTAGCACATATTTTACTCCTATGGGTACACTCGCAATGGCCGCCAGTCCACCCATTATGCCATCTTTGACTTAAAGGGGATCCCCGTTCTATTCATTCAATTTCTAATGCTACAAATGCAGTCAGGAGCGGAAGAGAGGAGAAAATGTGCATTTCTAACTGTTATTACTGTGACCGTGGTCATTTGGCTGGCCAATTACCGTCATCCAAAATTCCATGACTGTCTCAGCCCTAGGAACAACAAAAGCTTTCTGCCACAGGAGAGAACCCTCAAGAAATCACTGGATGGGGGTTAGAGAAGCTACTGCATTTAAACAACACCTGTCTTATTGTTGAAAATGAAGACCACCTTGCTGAGTCTACTGAAAATATGACCTTCTGAAACTGTACTTTGACCCTCAAAACAACAGGAGATCAAATGGCTCTACACACTCACAGTCTTTGTCTAGTGTATCATTCACTCTGAACCATTAAGAACCCCATAGCACAGTACAGGGTATTGGTAAAATGACACAGACAGGTTGAGTGTAGTCCTAGAAGAGCTGAATGTGACACCATACTTGAGCACCCTCCAGCTCGTTTGTCATTTCTAAGGAACTCTAAGTCAAAGTTGTATGATAAATCTTCACAATGGCAAATGAGTATCATACAATACCAAGCTTTTAGTGTTATTTTAGTTTCACATTCTAAACCAGAGAATGAAGAGACAAAAAAGACTTGGGGCCATCTGATGACATTGACACATTTTCTCTTTAATTGGGTCTGTCAGTTTTAAGTGCCATCTTGATGCAGCAGACTAAAAATGGCAGAATTACACCATCTAAGAGATTGGGATGGGAGGGTTCAGACATTTTATTCATTTACTCCATACACTTATCCCCATCTGCATGTGATAAGGTTTAACATTCTCTGCACTATGAAAACCAGAAAGATTGCCTTGACAATAGGCACAAGTTGTGTTAGGAGTACCACAAGTGAGACTGACATGTAGACTAATACCAAAGTCAGACACAGATTCATGGATATAATGTAGGTATCGAATAGAAACGGATGTGTGCAGAACATTCATTAATCTTGAGAGGTTAGAATGTTAACTACCTCTGCTGGAGACAAATGGCAGATTCACTCTCCTTAGAGGCAAAATTATACATCTGTCACCAAGCTGTTGCTAAGGTACAATGTCGCTGTGAATTATGGGATGTCTATAAACATAGCAAGTTACTGTCAAGCCATCTGAGCATCTTCATTCTCACTGTTGAAACTATAGATTATTATAGCGCACCCAGTTCCTTGTTTAAATAATTCCTCCAGACAGACTTTTCAAATGCTTTGTACCCATATAAAGACCATATAAAAAGGCACAAATAATGTTCTATTTTGGTTCAAGATACTTCTGGTAGTCTATATTGTCAGGAGCTCCAACACAAGCATAATTTTTTGCCTACCAATCAGTGTCCACTTGCTCTTGAGAAGCCATGGCATTAATAAGGCATTCTGCCTCATCCCAAGGGTTCTCAGCTATAAGCACCACTTACTGGTGGGGCCATGTAAACTACAATCCCAATGCTCTGTTTTAATGTTTAGAAACGTCAATAATCATAGCTTGCAATACAGTTTTCGAAACATATGGAACTTATCTTTCATATCAGAGAGAAATAATCGTTCAATAAAAAAATCTCCACTTACTGTAGCAGGTTTGCACAGTAAGTGTATATAGGCTGTGTGCCTCCAGCCGACAAACTGCACTTCCGCTACACTTCCTTCCCAGTTTTGCTTACACACAGGTGTTTGAACACCCTAGATAGCTATAGGCACAGGTGGTCTCCTGTCTTCCATCTGTCTTCAGTCTGTCTTCCGTAAACGCACACTGTAACATGGAGATATGGCCGTGTGGGAACACTAATAAACCTAACTCTATAAAAGGTGTGATGTAATTTAACCTATTGTTTGGAGAAACATATTTCTCACTGATATGAAAGCTATGTTCCTTCTGTTTCCAAAACCGTACTGCGTGTGATGAACAGTAAGCGTCGGGCTCTTAACAGAAGTCCACCGGGAAGGTTACACCTTCATCAATAAACCTAAAGGTAGTTAGCGTCTATGAATGGCTAGACTTGCTTATGGTTCTCACAGGTGAAGTAAAATGATACAAGTTACTTTGCTCATGATGCGACCTTCAAATGACACGAATATACCAACAGTCTAAGTGCACTGGATTTGAAACAACGATGCAGATGTAACCATGCTATTCAATGTACTATCTGAGCAGAACTGGTGGTCCCAAGTCAAAATGCCATGTGCATTCCACAGATCACGTTTACGTGTTCAGAAAATAATAATAAAGATTAGGAAAAGTTTTGCAGCACACATATCATGGTGCAGAAATATTTGTGTTGTTGTTGCAGCTTTAATGCTAATATCCTGCAATTCTACATTTTTTCCATGAGGCAGAGAGAAAACGTTGCATTCTTAAAGTAGTGCATTTATAAAAGCAAAAAATTAAAATAAAAAATCTTGAGGGGGAATACAAGAAGTATTGAGATGAAACGTATAATTGGTGGAGCACTGTGGATACAAATATCCTTGTGAGCCTTGGCTCCAAGGCCCATGTTGCCCAGGATTAATAACATAAATTGTAGATTCATAATATTACATTTTATTGTATTACACACTCTAAACCTATTCCACTGATCCCTTGGCCAATTATTTTTACCTGTAGTTGTTAGTAATATTAATTTAAAATGAAAATGTTTGATCTGGCTGTGGACCGACCCCTGCAGTACCTCCACAGACCCCACTTTGAGAAACTGATCTAATCATCAAGACCTTGACACGTCGAATCAGCTGTTTTTGTCCGGGGCTACAACAAACATGTGTAGGCCTACTGTTGGTTGTACTCGAGGACCGGAGTTGGGGAAACGCTAGTCTAGATGCCACTTTCGCCATACCCAAAAACTGTAATCAGGTTGCAGCAGACGACAGCGTACAAGTACATTTCACCTAAGTCTATGTGTTCATGTTGAAATACTGGAATCAAATACGTGTTTTATGAACAGGCGTGTTTTTATTTTGTTGCACAAATTTGCCGCGAATGATAAAGCATGGAATCCAAACACCTGAAGAACGCTTTCAAATGGTCTAACAGAATGTTGTTTTACGAACCGAATGCAGATGGTCGAATGCATACAACCCACATAACAAGCAAGCAAAATACAGGTGAGTAACAAATCCCATCTAGTCTACATACCAAAGAGCCATTAAATATATATGGAGTTGCCTAATATGTTTACTAAAACGCACCCATTAGCAGCGAATTGATGTCGCTACTGAGCAAGATCTGTGGATAGCGTCCGCGTGACTTTCAGAATCTCTGACTTTGAAAGCAGTCTAGGTTACAGATAACAAATTATTGCACAGTTGTAGGCCCACCGTACCCTGGTTAATGCACAATTAGACAGGGGGCAAGGTTAGGCCTACCATTATGTAATCTGTCTCTAGGCCAACGTCATGTTTGAGAAACTTCATATTTTCTACTTTGAAAAGTTCTGATGTAGACTAGGAATGGTTTATAAGCTATAACGCATATTTTGCAGGAATTTGACATCTAAACCATGTTTCTCTTTGAGATTTCTTCCCACACACAAACAGTCACAATGCTTAGGGCCAGGCTACACAGTAACAAGTATATTCTTGCCTCAGAACTTTGAGTCTTTGGCCTCATGAGTCTACATTATCTGTTCATATTGGTAATCATCTCCTGCAGGCGCATCATGTTTCAATCTGCAGGAGTTCCACAGCTTTCAGATAATCAGGCTCCGCCAGGGAGACCCAGCTCGGCTACAGAGACAGAAGTGGATCTGATTCACAATACCCAGGCACCACCACCACCCAAGGAAAGTGGCCCAAATAAGAGGAGGAAGGCGAGAGTGAGGGGAAACAGCACCAGGCCCAAGAAGAGAATGACAGACAGCAGGGGTGTTAGCGATAGACCACTAGTGGAGAAGCAGGGGGTGTGTGATGAGGGAAGCCCCTTACCTCCACTCCTTCGTATCTCTTTAAAAAGCCTGTTGGCAGCTGAGATGAAGCTAGTGTATGGTGACGAGCAGCACAACATTACCCAGCAGCCCTCCAAGTCCCCAGTCACCTCCTCTGCTTCACAATTAATGTGTCAAGCCTCTGAAATAGTAGGCCCTCCAAGTGGACCTAATCTCGGCTTTCTGCCTCAAATTGACAAATGGCTGGATGTAGCCTTACAGGATGCCGACTCATACTACCAACAGAAGAAATATGGGATCGCAGCCAGTCGTTTTACCACAGCTCTGGAGGTACTTGATATTTAAATTAAATCTGTCCATAGTCCTTCCTCATTTATTTATTTATTTGTTCACTTTCTAAACAAATAGATTACATCATAATTTATTGTCTCCATCCCTCCCAGGTCTTGTAAAATGATTGTCAAACCTTTTTAAATCAAAGTGTTGAAAACTTGAAATGAAAACTGCCAGAACTTATGGCAGCAGCCAGCTTTCCCGCAGGGTATATGACCTCTATTTTCACAGATAGCATGTGTTACAAATGTCATGGCCTTTAATGTAATACATCTTTTAGATACAGTTGTGTACATCTGTTTGTCTTGTATGGCACAATGTTGTATGCTTAAAACAAAGCAGCTTATTACAAAGCATATGTACTTTGAAAATTCCACAAAGCAGCAAACTTAGAGCAGTATACTACAGAGCAGGATACATTAGTTAACCAGCTAACCCACTGGGCAAAAACTGGTTGAATCAACATTGTTTCCGCGTTATTTCAACCTCAAAAAATCTATGTGATGACGTTGAATCAATGTGGAAAACTGATTGGATTTGCAAGAAGTCATCAATGAAAGGGCATTTCGTCTTCATTTCACCCAACTTTTAATGACATGGTGACCTTTTTTGTTGATTTGACGTTGAATTCACATAAGTTGAAAACTCAGCCAAATGTAAATCAGAACTAGACGTTCATGCCCAGAGAAACTTTGATGATCAAGCACAAATAACTATTCATTTTCTGGTTCATTAAAAAATATAAACTTAGATATGCTGAATTTATTAAGACCAATTTATTAAGACCTTTCTAAAAGTAAAATGTTATACTATATCAGAATATTTAGGCAAGTTATTTGGATAACTCCTTGAACCTGCTTTGTAGTATACCCCTCTGGTCTAGTGTTCAATGTAAAAATCTCAGTTTATTGTCTGCTGAAATCAATTATTTCATTAGTGCATCGCCAGGTACATCTGTCTCTTATATGCAAATGAATCATTCATGAATCCTTTCCCGTACATTGTTGAGAGGTCCTATAATTAGCACATGCTGCATAGTTTTGCCAGTGGCACTAAAATGTTGTTGTAGTCATTTGATTAAGCTCCTCTGATGACTCATCTGTGTGTTACTGGTCACCCCAACTACACATCAAACATGGTTTCCATGATCCCTAGAAGAAAAAACAGGACTTGTTTGAAATGTTCTGCTCATATGATAATTGCATAGACAAAAGTATTTCTTAGACTTGATGTCAAATGTGCCAACATTCTGCCTTCTGAGATTTTACTAATTTCTGTCTATTTTGAGAAGCTTTGTGTTCTAATGTTGAAATACTCAGGTTGTTATCGAGGGAGAGATTGTTCTGTAACTCAATTGTGAGATTTGTGTCGTGAAAGCCTCTCTCTCTCTCTCTCAGCTGTGTTCAAAAGGCGCTGCAGTTGAACAATCTTTGCATGCGGTGTATGAAGACATTTCTAAGGTTGCCAGTTTGATTGAGTCCAGACTTGTTGCCTGTTACCTGAGACTGAAGAGACCGAAGATAGCCCTCAACCACTCCCACAGGTAAGGATTTTATATTCACAAAAACACCCAGCAAAGGACTCAGCAGGGAGAGTAAGTCAGAATTACCCACAACAAGCCTGAATACAACTCCCATAGACATCCATTTTGTGCAGAAGGATAACATAACCATTACCCCCATCTTGTGTAGCCAAAAGCAGTCTAAAAGGTATTTCTCTGTATACTGTTGATTCCATGCGTATAAAAGGGAGGATGTGTTAATGGAGCAGGGATAAAGCTAGTTATTTCTGAGCAGTTTACATGCTGCCCACCCGCCTGACCTCCACTTGCCTCTGTCCCTCCGACCTGCCTGTTAGTCAGACCATTACACCTGTCCACCGCCCCCTCCATTAGGACCCGGACCTGGACCCCCATAACTCACCCTGTCTTGGCCCCACTGTCTTCTTACCCTTGGAAGCACACAGTGCCTGAGAACTATACTGTATGTGAAACTTTTCCCCTGTCTGGGCCTGTTATGTATGGAGCTACAGTGTCTTCAGAAAGTATTCAACACCTTTGTTATGGCATGCATAAATAAGTTAGGAGTAAAAATGTGCTTTAAGAGTCAGATAATAAGTTGCATGAACTCCCTCTGTGTGCAATAATATTGTTTAACATGATTTTTGAATGACTACCTCATCTCTGTACCCCAAACATACAATTATCTGTAAGGTCCCTCAGTCAACCAGTGCATTTCAAACACTGATTCAAGCATAAAGAACAGCAAGGTTTTCCAATGCCTCGCAAAGAAGGACACCTATTGAGCATGGTGAAGTTATTAATTACACTTTTGGTGGTGTATCAATACCCGCTCACTACAAAGAGACTGGCGTCCTTCCTAACTCTGTTGCCAGAGAGGGAGGAAACCGCTCAGGGATTTCATCATGAGGCCAATGGTGACTTTTAAACAGTTACAGAGTTTATTGGCTGTGATAGCAGCCAGGATGGATCAACAACATTGTAGTTACTCTACAATACTAACTTAAATGACAACGTGAAAAGAAGGAAGCCTGTACAGCATAAACATTTTCAAAAACATGCATCCTGTTGGCAACAAGGCACTAAAGTAATTCTGCAAAAAATGTGGCAAAGCATTTTTGTTCTGCATACAAAGTGTTATGTTTGAGGCAAATCCAATACAACACATTACTGAGTACCACTCTATATTTTCAAGCATAGTGGTGGCTGCATAATGTTATGGGTATGCTTGTAATCATTAAGGACTGGGGAGTTTTTCAGGATAAAAATGAAACAGAATGGAGCTAAGCATAGGCAAAATCATAGAGGAAAACCTGGTTCAGTCTGCTTTCCACCAGACACTGGGTTATTAAATCACCTTTCAGCAGGACAATAATCTAAAACACAAGGCCAAATCTACACTGGAGTTGCTTACCAAGAAGACAGTGAATGTTTCTGAGTGGCTGAGTTAGTTTTGACTTAAATCTGCTTGTAATTCTATGGCAAGACATGAAAATGGTTGTCGAGCAATGATCAACAACCCATTTGACAGAGCTTGAAGCATTTTCAAAAGAATAATGTTGTACAATCCAGGTGTACAAACTCTTAGACTTACCCAGAAAGACTCACAGCTGTAATCAATGTCAAAGGGGATTCTAACAAAGGGTGTGAATACTTGTGTAAATTAGATTTCTGTTTTAAATGTTCAATACATTTGTGAAGATTTCTTAAAACATGTTTTCACTGTCGTTATGGGGTATTGTGTGTAGATGGGTGAGGGGGGAAAAATATATTTAATCCAAAGATGTTGATGTGCAGTATAGAATCAGAAAACATGTACTTGTGACAAAGGATCTGAAGGCTTGTTTACTGACAGACAAGTCAAGTGTTTGGTTGTTTTTGGGCTCTGTCTACTGTTGGCGATTTCAGCTCTGGCATGGGGTCATTTTGGATCAGGGTGACAGGTAGTTTAGAGCAGCGGTTTTGAACTGAAAATATGTTTTGGGAGTATGTAAAACCAGTCAAACATTAGAAAAGGATATTTGGCCAGAAAAGTTTGAAAAGGGCTGTTTAATACTTCCACAGGAGCAGTATGTCATATATAAATAAAGGTAGTATGCCCTACCTTCGAACAAATGAATATTATTATTCAACTAATGGCAGCTGCCTACATTTCTTTCTCAGCCGTGCTGTGTTGGTTGCACAAAAGAAAATCTGAATGCAAGTTTGCTTTATGGAGTTGGTAACACTTAGAAAATCAATGGGTTCAAAGCAAGCGCACATGTTCACAGCTCCTGAAACGACAAATGGATTACAGATCATTTTTTCCCTTTTGTATTTTTGTTGTTGTTGCATTTACCGGCTGTAAATGTGGTGCATTCTGTATTTTCTGTTGCTTCATAGGAGCTGGCTTTGAGCAGGGTGAGGGGAAAGGCGGGATTCGATCAAAGAAAGCCATGACGATTCCCCCATAAATGGATTTTGTATGTATTAGTTTAGGAGGCTGGAACCCGACAAAACAATACAGATAAAAATACCATGGTGCAGTCTTTGAACCCGCTGTGATGACAGTGTTTATGGATTACTTTCTGTTCCAGGGCTGTGTCTGTCTCGTCTTCAGGTTGTAGATGCCATCTCTCTTCCAATGCTGTTCTGTTCTCATATTGTCAAATCGCACATCTACAAACTGTGTGTCATCTACAAACAGTTATTTTCAGATCCCAACATCTTCCTCAGACTGAAAATAATTCAACTGAGAGAATTTGAGTGTCCCTTATGTAAATTAGATTTACTTTCCTCATTTCTTCTCAGTAGATTAATTGATGTACGTACAGATCTAAAGTATGATTGAGTCATTATGTTTTACCAGTTAGTGCATTTTCATTATTATTGTTCCTGATGTAGTGCTACACCGTAGCGGTGTGTGTTCTCAAGCTATATATGTGACTGAGGAAGTTTCTCTTTTCTTCCCTAAAAGCAATGAACCTCACCTTCATTGAACAATGGCCATTTACTTGGCATTTCTGTCTGTAAAGTTTAAAATAGAACACTTACGTACAAGAAACTATAGCTACAAAGCTGTGCGTTCATCTAAATGCCAGCCATTTAGTTAAGGCAGCAGATTAATGGCGGTAATTATCTGGGAGGCTTTAAAGAGCCAAGCCCTACTCAGGTAATCGTTTCCATGTAGATAAAATAGGATGGCCATAAACAGTTTTAGGGAAGGATACTGAGCATTTGTGGGTTGTTTCTGTGCAAGGAGTTAACAAAACTTTCACAAAGTGATCAGTGGCACTGACATTCATATTGCATTATCTCACTGTCTCGCAGATTTTTCTCCTTAGCTTCAGGTACGTGTTTACAATACATTGAGAGTGGTGCTGAGATGTCAATTAGCCAGCCAGACAATGTCAGACCAGATTCAGACAAACAGCTCCCCAGACATCAAAGGAGAATAGTGTTCTACTTTTAAGGAGAGAACAGAACTAAGTTGCCATGATTTCCTGATTGGGGAGATGGTGATATGCTCTGGCCCTGTCAGAATAACAGAACGATATGACTTCATAAAAGGCTGTGAATGTTCTCTGCTGTTTCTCAACACGGGGAGGGGGGTCCCTCAGGGGTGCATGCTTAGTCCCCTCCTGTACTCCTGTTCACCTACAAATGTGTGGCCACGCACAACTCCAACACCACCATTAAGTTTGCCGACGACACAACGGTGGTAGGCCTGATCACCGACAACGATGAGACAGCCTATAGGGAGGAGGTCAGAGACCTGGCAGTGTGGTGCCAGGAAAACAACCTCTCCCTAAATGTGAGCAAGACAAATAAGATGAACGTGGACTACAGGAAAAGGAGGGCCGGTCATGCCCCCATTCACATCAACGGGGCTATAGTGGAGCAGGTCGAGAGCTTCAAGTTCCTTTGTGTCCACATCACTAAGGACCTGTCAATGAGAAAGATGGTGCCAATAGACATGGCAGCTCTGCTTCTAGCTCCTAAGCAATTTCGCAGTATTTTTAATTGTTTTGTTATTTCTTACATTATTAGCCTAGAACGTTTTTTGTGTTATTACATACAACCAGAAATAACTTTTGGATATCAGAGCGGCTGTAACTCACCAGCATTCTGACCAGAAATACTTTCTCAAATTAGAACCTTTGTTGACCCCAAAGCAATTGAACTTATCCCAGATGCTGCTCCAAGATGCCGCAGGTGGAGAAGAGGTATTTGGAGTGGACTTTTAGTCCAACTCAGGAGCTGTGCACACCATCCACCGCTTCCGAGTATATTACTCGCTAATGTTCAGTCCCTGGACAATAAAGTAGACAAGCACAGGGTGAGGATCTCCTTACAGAGAAACATCATGGTAACATACTCTGTTTCACGAAATCATGTCTCTCTCCAGATATACTGTCCCCATCCAGACAATCAGCTGGGTTCTCAGTACACTGCGCAGACAGGAATAAAGAACTCGCCAGGAAGAAGAAAGGTGGAGGTGTATGTCTCATGATTAACTACTCATGGTGTGATTGTGATAATGTACAGGAACTCAAGTCCTTTTGTTCACCCGACCTAGAATACCTCGCAATCAAATGCTGACCGTATTACCTCCAAAGAGAATTCTCTTTGGTTTAGGGTTGATCTCAATTTTCTTTAGTCAAGCAGTAGCAAATATATATACTGAAGTATTTGGCCACCCTTTCAAATTAGTGGATTAATCTATTTCAGCCACACCCGTTGCTGACCGGTGTATAAAATCAAGCACACAGCCATGCAATCTCCATAGACAAACACTGACAGTAGATTGGCCCGTATTAAGGAGCTCAGTGACTTTCAACGAGGCAATGTCATAGGACGCCACCTTTCCAACAAGTCAGTTAGTAAAATGTATGCCCTGCTATAGCTGCTCTGATCAACTGTATTGTGGAGTAGAACAGCTCAGCAACAACAGCTCAGCCGCGAAGTGGTAGGTCACACAAGCTCACTGAATGGGACCACCGAGTGCTGTAGCGCATAAACATCATCTGTCCTAGGTTGCAACACTCACAACTGAGTTCCAAACGGCCTCTGGAAGCAACGTCAGCACAATAACTGTTCGTTGGGAGCTTCATGAAATGGGTTTTACTTTTAGATTTGTGTGTGTTGTTGTGAATTGTTAGATATTACTGCACTGTTGGAGCTAGGAACACAAGCATTTTGCTACACCCGCAATAACATCTGCTAAATAGGTGTATGCGACCAATAAACTGTGACTTCATTTCAGTGTCCAAACACACCAAGACAGTCATGAAGAGGGCACAACAATGCCTATTCCC
Source organism: Salvelinus fontinalis (assembly GCF_029448725.1). Taxonomy (NCBI): domain Eukaryota; kingdom Metazoa; phylum Chordata; class Actinopteri; order Salmoniformes; family Salmonidae; genus Salvelinus; species Salvelinus fontinalis. The sequence goes on from NC_074678.1 coordinate 27,432,580, forward strand.
CCTCAGGAGGCTGAAACGATTTGGCATGGGACCTCAGATTCTCAAAGTTCTACAGCTGCACCATTGAGAACATCCTGACTGGTTGCATCACCAGAATGGCAACTGCTCGGCATCAGACCACGAGGCGCTACAAAGGGTAGTGCATACGGCCCAGTACATCACTGGGGCCGAGCTTCCTGCCGTCCAGGACCTCAATACCAGGCAGTGTCAGACTCCAGCCACCCAAGACATAGACTATTGACTGTTCTCTCTGCTACCACATGGCATGTGGTTCCGTAGCGCCAAGTCTGGGACCAAAAGACTCCTTAACAGCTTCTACCCCCAAGCCATAAAACTGTTGAAAAGTTCATCATATGGCTACCCGGACTATTTACATTGACCCCATAATTTTATTCTTATTTATTAAAATGTTTTGCACGGACTATTGTACAGGCTCAATGTACACTCACTGGAGGCATATACACATGAACACACACACACATGCATATTGATGCTATATGCACACATGCATGCATTCACATTCCTTTACATTCTTGACATATTCTACTGCTACTCTCTGTTTATTATCTATGCATAATTACCCCTACCTACAGTACATGTACATATTACCTCAATTACCTTGACTAACCCTGCACATTGACTAGTTACTGGTACCCCTTGTATGTAGCCTCGTTATTGTTATTTTATTGTTACCATTTTTCCTTTAGTTTATTTCTTACTTTTTTTAAACTGCATCATTGCTTAATTAAGGGCTCGTTAGTAAGCTTTTTGGGGTAAGGTCTACCTACACCTGTTGTATTCGGCTCATGTGACAAATCAACTTTGATTTGTTATATTTGATAATGCCAGCCAGGTCCAATGTCTCAGGTTTTGAATGAGAAGTTCATCTGAGAAAGGTTGGCTGGCAGACCTGCTTCTGGATCCGTTTGTGAAGTTTTTGCCAAAAGGAAATGTTATCAACACCCAAATGTTACATTCCAAAGCTCGAAGATGTTAAATAAGGAATAAGCAGCTGTTTTCCACCCCAAATGCCACAGCTTGCTGTAGAAAATCTCTGACAGGACTCATCAAGCTCATTATAAGAGTGTGAGCAGTGGTGGAAAAAGTACCCAATTTTCATACTTGAGTAAAAGTAAAGTTACGTTAATAGTTAATTTACTGAAGTAAAACTGAAAATCACCCAGTAAAATACTACTTGAGTAAAAGTCTAAAAGTATTTCGTTTTATATATACTTAAGTATCAAAAGTAAATGTGATTGCTAAAATATACTTAAGTATCAAAAGCAAAAGTATAAATTATTGGTAATTCCTAATATTAACCAAACAAGACAGCACAATTGTCTTGTTTTTTTAGTTTATGGACAGCCAGGGGCACACTCCAACACTGACATAATTTACAAATTAAGATCCATGGCATGTTAGGCCTGACCATAAGCACAGTTCAGATGCATCAGACAGACAAAACAGAATTATTTTATAGGTTAATGTGGGTTGTGCACTTAATAGCTCTGCTTTCAAACCAGTTAATTATTCAGTGGATAGGGTTGGGCAAAGGATATGAGGGGGAAGAAAAGGTGAATAGCAGAAGGGCTAATGACTTCGGGCCGATAAACCGGGGGGAGAGTTTGCGGGATTCCACCCGGAGGGGCAGATCCCGGGTGGACAGCCATACCTTCTGCCCTAGCCAATGCCGGGGTCCGGTGGAGATCTGCTTGTCATCCATACCTGGAGGTGGTCTTGAGGAGGGCCGACCGGGCTCTCCTCCAGGCATGACGACAGCAGCAGACAAACATCTGGGCAGAAGGTATGCCAACCTCTTCTTCTTGCTCAGGGAAGAGCGGGGGCTGATACCCCAGGGAACACTCAAAAAGTGACAGCCCCGTGACAGAGCAGGGAAGAGTGTATTCGACCCACACAAGCTGCTGGCTCCAGGTGGTGGGGTTGGCGGAGACCAGGCAGCGTGGAGTAGTCTCTAGGTCCTTGTTGGCTCGCTCCGACTGTCCGTTGGACTGGGGGTGGAACCCGGAGGACATGCTGGCCAACGACCCAATGAAGGTGCAGAATGCCTTTCAGATGGGGGAAGACCCGTGACAAAGTCCAGGGAGATGTGAGACCAGGGACCGTGAGGGACAGGCAGAGATTGGAGGAAACCAGCCGGAGCTTGCCGAGGAGTCTTGTTCTGTACACAAACTGTGCAAGCGGCGACGAATGCGGACAGATCAGGGACCATGGTAGGCCACCAAAATCATTGGCGCACAAAAGCCAGGGTCCGACGTGAGCCCGGGTGGCATGCAAACCTGGAGGTGTGGGCCTGATCCAGGACCGCGGAGCGGACGACGTCAGTAACAAACATCCGGTTATCAGGCCCCCCCCAGTGTTTGGCTGGGAAATCTGCGCCTCACGGACCTGCTTTCCTATTCCCCAGCTGAGTGTTGTCGCCAGGCACGAAGTGGGATGGATGGTCTTGGGTTCCAAGGTAGTAGTCATGGGGCTATAGTGCCGTGACAGCGCATCCGGCTTGACAAGTTGAACTGTGTGAACAGCAGGGCCCATTTAGCTTTCCTGGAATTGAGGCGCTTGGCGGTGCGGCGATACTCCAGGTTCTTGTGGTTGGTCCACACGATGAACGGATGTTCTGCCCCTCCAACCAGTGCCTCCATTCCGCCAACGCCATCATCACCGCGAGAAGCTCACGATTCCCCACATCATGGTTCTTCTCCGTGGCGTTGAGGCATTGGGAGAAGGCGCAGGGATGTAGCTTGAGGTCCAGGGCAGAATGCTGGGACAGGATAGTCCCCACTCCGACATCCGAAGCATCGGCCTCCACCACGAACTGACGGGATGGGTTTGGATGAACCAAGATGGGAGCTGTGGTGAAGCGATTTCTGAGGTCCTGAACACTCTGTCAGCAGCTGGAGACCACGTGAACGGAACCTTGGGCGAGGTGAGTGCAGACAGGGTGCTGGGGTGCTGTAACCCCGGATAAAGTGGCGCTAGAAGTTGGCGAACCCCAGGAAACGTTGCAGCTGCACCCTGGAAGTAGGCTGGGGCCAATCCACCACCGTTTTCACTCCCTGCAGTGATGATGAAACCCAGAAAAGGGATTGTGGAGCGATGGAACTCGCACTTCTCTGCTTTTACAAACAGCTGGTTCTCCAGGAGGCGTTGGCCAACCTGTCGGACGTGGAGCACATGTTCTTGGGTCTTCCACTCGTCCCCAGATGGTAGGCGTTCCGTAGATCCAGCTTGGAAAACACGGTGACCCCCTGGTAGCGGCTTGAAGGCCGATGAGATAGCGGTTAGCGGTTTTTCACCATTGTGTCAATGAGACCCCGATAGTCGATGCACGGGCGCAGTCTTGTCCTTCTCCACAAAGAAGAACCCTGTGCCTGCGGGAGAGGAAGAAGGACTGATTAATCCTTAAGCTAGGGAGTCCCCAATGTAGGTCTCCATCGCCTTGGTCTCTGGTCCCGACAGAGTACAGTCGTACCCGGGGCGGAGTAGTGCTAGGGAGAAGGTCAATCCTGCAGTCATATGGTCGGTGCGGCGGAAGCGAAGTGGTGCGGGCCTTGTTGAACACCTCCCGGAGGTCCTGGTACTCTGCGGGAATGGCGGAGAGGTCCAGGGTAACTTCCAAGCCCCCAGGAAGAGGTCCCGGGACAGATTGTGGTGACTTCAGGCAATGGGTGTGGCAGAATGTGCTCCAGCCCATGATGGCACCAGTAGACTAGTTAATGAGGGGATTGTGTCGCTGGAGCCAGGAGAATCCCAATACCACAGGAAACTGAAGAGACTTAATGAGCAGGAATGCCTCACTGTGGTTCCCTGACAGTGAGGCATAGGTTGATGGGAGTGGTGTTGATGGGAGTGGTGTTGTAGGTGACTCGACCTATAGAGCGCCTGTCCAGCGATCTAACATCCATGGGAATGGAGAGGGGCTGAGTGGGGATGCACAGCTCAGGAAACCAGGGTAGAGTCCAAAAAAGCTCTCATCAGCCCTAGAGTCAATGAGGACCCGGAGAGATTTCGACTGGTTGCCCCACAGCAGAATGGCATTAAACGGAGTGTGAGTAAGGGAATCAGAAAACCCACCAGAGTACTCGCACCTACCGATGAGCCTTTCCTTTTAACAGGCAATAGGACACAAAATGTAGAGGTCTGTCATTTTTTATCATAGGTACACTTCAACTGTGAGAGACGGAATCTAAAACAAAAATCCAGAAAATCACATTGTATGATTTTTAAGTAATTCATTTGAATTTTATTGTAAGTAGGCAGTGTATCAAATACTTGTTCTCCCCACTATATATATACAGTACAAAAAAAAGTATGGATGTATGTACTTGTAAGTCGCTCTGGATAAGAGCGTTTGCTAAATGACTTAAATGTAATGTAAATGTACTATTTTCAACATTGTAGAATAATAGTGAAGACATCAAAGCTATGAATAACACAAATGGAATCATGTAGTAACCAAAAAGGGTTAAACAAATATAAATATATTTGAGATTCTTCAAAGTAGCCACCCTTTGCCTTGATGACAGCTTTGCACACTCTTGGCATTCTCTCAACCAGCTTCATGAGGTAGTCACCTGGCATGCATTTCAATTAACAGGTGTTTGGAATTTCTTTCCTTAATGCATTTGAGCCAATCAGTTGTGTTGTGACAAGGTAGGGGTGGTATACAGAAGATGGCCCTATTTGGTAAAAGAACAAGTCCTTATTATGTCAAGAACAGTTCAAATAAGTAAAGAGACATGACAGTCCATTATTACTTTAAGACATTAAGGTCAGTCAATAAGGAACATTTTCAAGAACTTTTAAAGTTTCTTCAAGTGCAGTCGCAAAAACCATCAAGCGCTATGATGAAACTGGTTCACATGAGGACCACCACGGGAAAGGAAGACCCAAAGTTACCTCTGCTGCAGAGGATAAGTTCATTAGAGATACGAGCCTCAGAAATTGCAGCCCAAATAAATGCTTCACAGTGTTCAAGTAACAGACACATCTCAACATCAACTGTTCAGAGGAGACTGTGTGATAGAGGCCTTCATGGTCGAATTGCTGCAATGAAACCACTACTAAAGGACACCAATAATAAGAAGAGACTTGCATGGGCCAAGAAACACAAGCAATGGACATTAGACCGGTGGAAACCTGTCCTTTGGTCTGATGAGTCTGAATTTTAGATTTTTGGTTCCAACCGCTGTGTCTTTCTAAGACGCAGAGTAGGTGAGCGGATGATCTCTGCATGTGTGGTTCCCACTGTGAAGCATGGAGGAGGAGGTGTGATTGTGTCAGGGTGCTTTGCTGATTATGCTGTCAGTGAATTATTTAGAATTCAAGGCACACTTAACCAGCATGGCTACCATAGCATTCTGCAGCGATATGCCATCCCATCTGGTTTGTGCTTATTCCCAATATCATTTGTTTTAAAACAGGACAATGACCCAACACAACTCCAGGCTGTGTAAGGGCTATTTGACCAAGAATGAGAGTGATGGAGTGTTGCATCAGATGACCTGGCCTCCGCAATCACCCAACCTCAACCCAATTGAGATGGTTTGGGATGAGTTGGACCACAGAGTGAAGGAAAGCAGCCAACAAGTGCTCAGCATATGTGGGAAATCCTTCAATACTGTTGGAAAAGCATTCCAGGTGAAGCTGGTTGAGAGAATGCCAGGAGTGTGCAAAGCTGTCATCAAGGCAAAGGGTGGCTTTGAAGAATCAAATATACTACATGATTCCATGTGTTATTTTATAGTTTTGATGTTTTCACTATTATTCTACAATGTAGAAAATAGTAAAATAAAGTAAGTAGGTGTGTCCAATCTTTTGATTGGTACTGTTTATATTTCCCCGTAAAATCCTACAACTTCAAATAGTTTTTTTTCTCAGATTTAATGTTTATTTTAGAAAGGACAGCGCTCTACCAGGGATGAAACCCATGTTGACTCTAATGCTTCCCACAGTTGTGTCAAGTTGGCTGGATGTCCTTTGGGTGGTAGACAATTCTTGATACACACAGAAAACTTTTGAGCGTGAAAGACCCAGCAGCATGCAGTTCTTGAAAACACTCAAACCGGTGCACTTGGCACCTACTATCATACCTTGTTCAAAGGCATTTAAATCTTTTTTGTCTTGCCCTCAGAATGGCACACATTCACAATCCATGTCTCAATTGTTTCAAGGCTTAAAAATCCTTCTTTAACCTGTGTCCTCCCCTTCATCTACACTGATTTGAAGTGGATTTAACTAGTGCCATCATTAAGGGATCATAGCTTTCACCTGGTCAGTCTATGTAATGGAAATGTGTTCCTAATGTTTTGTACACTCAGTGTATAGTGCAATGTCCCCTAAAACAGTTTTCTTACATTTTGAAATGATCCAGGTTTTTCCAATATGTTTCACATATATTCAGACTACCTTTTGAGATAATACATTTTTGACAAAGTACAATTTTTGTATTAATATTATAGGCATTATTTTACAGGCAACATTTAGTCTGAATATGGACCTCAAGGGGCATGAAATGCAGTTTAACCAATTTATGTTGCATAATATAGTGTGTTGTCAACAATTCAATATTTTCTTTACCAATATAAGTATTTGTATAAAAAAATCTTCATACTTTATAGTACCTTATATTGACTTATGAACCGCGTGGTTGAGCACATTTTTTGCCTTTTTACATGTTAACTATTTATTTAAAAATTCCTACTCTTCAAGGTCTCTACTAATTATTATGGTGCAATATTTATCCCATATCTTTGGTGACTGTTTTTTAATTTTCGTACAGCCCTCTGAGTGGGTAAAGTTAGAGTGCCACAACACTGAACTGCAGGAACCCAAAAGGATACAAATTATATAAATTGATGCTGGGGGAGTTGACCAATCAAGTTAAAGTGAATAATTTTTTTCATATCCACTTCTAAATCCACTGTCAAAACATACTCTACCAGCAAAATGATTATCATTTAATTTGTTTATTTCATTTAGTTTTACAGTAGTTATCTTGATGATGTGTCTTTTTAAGCCTAGACATAAGAGGACAATGCTTGTATAAAATGGCAAACATCAGGAACAATAATTGCACAGAGTAATTTCACATTTCACATTAAACCTATCAGACCTTAATTCTTTTCCCTTCTTGAATCACAGTTCCTCGCTCCCATTGAACATTTCATTCTATGATTACCTCATAAATCTCCATAACTGATCTGCCATAAAAGTATATTTCTTTGTCTGAAACAGCCTCAGCCAAAATCACTCTGACTCAGCACAATGGCAACAATATTTTCCCCTTTTAAGTGACCCAAAAAAACAACTCAGCAATATGTTGTTTTAATTTTTTTGTACAATGTAACCACCAGGCATCAAAGAGAGGCTGTTTTTGTTTTACACTTTGAGGCAATTACTTTTAAACAGATTCTCAGACAATGAAACCATGGACCATTCTGAACTGGTTGAATCTCTCTTCAATAACACTAGTCTCTTTTTATTTCTCCTTGTTCTTTCCCAGAGCCATCCAGCTAAACCCCATCTATTTCCGCCACCATCTGCGCCAGGCCATGGTGTATCGACTGCTGGGGAACCCATGTGCCGCGGCAAGGTAAGAGTTAGTGGTAAATGCTAGGGTGTGAGGAGGGGGTCCTCCACAGGAAATGAAGATAGATTAACTTTGGCTAAAGCGCCAAGTCATTTACAGAGGGAGGATGAACACATGTCCAGTCAGCGGGTTGTAACATCGGCTCGCTGACTGTTGGATCCGTCTTTTCCAGGAAAAATATGTTCATGGAGACACATAAATACTAACTGCTCGATGTAGTATGAGTAGTGGGTAGAGGACAATTAGACTCATAATTACATTCTCTGCTTACGCTGCCATAACCCAGATACTAGAAGCCATCACGTCCTACAGCTCCATTGTTGTTAATGTGTCCACCAGTAGTCCCTTACATATGACGGTGCTTATTCTATATTGAATGAGGAGGGAATACATCTCAAAGGGCTCCAGAGCTATTTATTTTGTTAATGTCCCTTCCTGTTTCATCATTATCGAACCACATCATTGGAATGGACTGGAGCAGAGAGCAGGTTAAGTTTGGTTAATCTCTCTCGCTCTTTCCCACCTCCATCCCTCTTCTTTTGAATTGTCTGGGGGACCAATTAAACAAAAATTTAGCGACATGCCTACTAATACAAAAATAAAAGGGCCTTATGTGTTTAGCAGTTTTCCGTGTGCATCAGGGCTTTGATAAACGGTCAATGGGAAGGTCAGTTGCCTTTTCTTGGGTCTCTGTGTTGGGGTTCTGGCATTGGGCCTGAACTGAATGGCTACAGTACAGCTGTCAGGGATCCAGGGAGAAGAGGGAGAGGAGGAGGACACAGGCAGTGGACAGTGCTCTGTCTCTCCTCCGGACACGTCTCAGACTCCTGTCCATTCCCCTCAGGTCAGCCAATGCTGACACTGCTCTGTCCTGGACCCTCCAAAACAGATAATCAGCATCTTTGCCTCGGCTCAAATCATCGTAGATTAGTGAACTGAGGGATGCATCTTGTCAAGTCATTGCATATGCTGTTTCTGTTATGACATTTTACATTTGAGTCATTAAGCAGACACTCTTATTCCAGAGTGACTTACAGGAGCAATTCGGGTTAGGTGCCTTGCTCAAGGGCACATTGACAGATGTTTCACCTAGTCGGCTTGGGATTTGAATCAGTAACCTTTCGCTTAATGGTCCAACGCTCTTAACCGCTTGGCTACCTATGAGAAAAGCAGTCATAATCTTGGCCTGCTGAAAATAACTGATTAAATGTGTCTTCTGGATGGCACATTGGTAAAGATTGCTTGTGTGTACCTCTCTGGGTACAGTAGGTGTATGAGCTACAATGGAATCTTTTTCATACAATAGACCTTTTCTGTTTTGGAATTTCAAGAGATTTTGTGCTTAGCCTTGCTTATAAGGCACTCCATGTTCTTCTGTAAATGATATAAAGCCATATCAAAGCTAATTACATGGAGAAGTGAATGCTTTCCTTAAGCCGTTTCAGGTGGGCAGATAATTAACCAACATCAATCTCATTTAATATTCATTTAATGGTTCTGTTCTTTTATATGCCAATTGTAGTGAGAATGTGATGGATTCTCCCCTTTGTTCCATGAAGAAATCCTGCTAGTAGAAGGCTCTCACCATGCCTCCACTGAATTGTGCTTTGCAATTTTCCTGACATCTGGTGCACTTTCCATCATTGGATAGTCATCTGCAGACAATTACATTACAGGTTGCCACCTTGAAGATTGAATAGGAATGTTTATTTGACCACTCGTATGCTATAACATGTCTCTCCTGTAGAGGGTTTCTTCTCAGGAAAAAGGCTATGTGATGAATGTGATTTTAGACAAAGAAATTTGTCCATTTAAGCAATTAAGGGTCATGGTTTCCGCTCTCTAGTGTCAAACTGCGTTGACACAGAAATGTAATGAATAGAGTGGCTCTGAATGATTGAATACCCATACAATGCTGCAGTGATCCTAATAGCCTCGTTTTTGGCAAATATGTTTTACATGTTGTAGGAACATTTATCACTTGACAAAGGTGGCCGTTATGTGCATTAGTGATCCGCAGGTTGACTCATAACCTGCAGTCCCCACAGTTATATCCGCGTTGCGGGCGGGTTAAGGGTCATGGAATATTGTGTGGATGAAGGGCGGGTGGGTGGCGGTCGGGTTGAAACAATACATAAGACAAAATCTCTAAATGTTTTTCTTTAATTCTTTTTTGTCTAACCGGCATTAGTACATAAGTCTAAGCTTCAGGGCCTAACTTTACACGTGCCAGATAGCATACAAGCCAATCGCCAAACTCTTTTGGGAACGAGCAGCAAAAGTGAATGTCTATCCATTGAGGCAAAAAGGACAATGTCTGTGTTTTAATTCAATAAGCGAAAGCTGTGAAATGGAGAGTTGAAAATAAAGAGAAGAGAGGGCCAGAAAAGTCATGTTTGGGATAGATTTGATGAAGTGGTAAAAGAGGATGATAGCAGTGCCTCTGCTGTGTGAATGATGATTGTGAGGCACTTTAGAAATTTGACAGTCACAAGATGGGGAGTTCAAAAAAGCCTATGGCACGAGAAGGGAACTGTAGCCTACTGTTCAGATGGGTACAATGGAAACTGAAATCTGGACACTGACTGTAGGTCTATAACTTCTCACATAGTCTTAATATGAACTCCTGCAGAACTAAGCCTTTTCTTGCAGTAAAATGGGACAACAAATGTACATTCTGACTCAGGAGTGGAGAAATATAATTTCTTAGTTTCCGCATCTTGAGAGGTGCTATCTTTATAAGCATCATAAAAGCTGATAGTATTTCAACCACATAAAACATGCGTCCAAGCCAAACTGAAATCTTATCAGAAACATGTTGTGTTGTTTTCACAGCTGTCTATTTTCTCACAACTGGTCAAACTGATGTTATTTAGACATTTTTCCCCCCAATTATTTCTATTTTTTCCGAGGTCCCTAAACGTCTTTGCTCTGTGAACTTTACCGACGTCAACTACATTGAAGCATTCATTCTATCATTTAAGACATTATTCTAGTGAGTAAGGCTTAATTTAGTCTTCTAGGGCAACAAGTAATGACAGAAGAGAAGGTGCATGTATGTAATTATAGACTAACAAATAGCCTACCAAAATTCCATAATTATAAGCAGAAAATAGCAGAATTAGTCAGAATAAATCCTGAGTCAAATCGTTCCGTCCTCTCTGACTGTAGCCTACAGATGATTTTCTACATTTGCAGGTTAGGGTCGGGCATTTCCACTTTATCACAGTGGGGCAGTTGTGGATGGATTATTAGCAATTGCGTGCGGGTGAACAAACAGCTGACCAGCGCACCGCTAATGTGCATTCCATTTATAAGGAACTACTTCATTGTAATCAGAGGGCTGATATTAATACTATGCATGCCGGCAGTGGCGGATTTAGGTATGGGCGACATGGGCAGCCGCCCAGGTGCGGCATCTTGCCAGGAGCGCCATGGGGCGGTCGCACCAAAAAAATTGGAATGGTGACATTTGCGTAATTTGGTTTTCTATCACTCATTTGCACGTCACTTCAGTGATATCATGTCACCATGTGGGACTGTGGGTCAATTTACCTTGTCAGAGTGGGCGCCTTGCTTGTAGTTTGTGAGCTAGGCAGGCTACTGCCTGGGAAGGTCTCCCATTCAGAAGTACGAGATGGGGAGGGGGGTAGGGGTAGGTTGACCTCAGGTCTCCCCACTGGAAGCCCGAGGTTGTGGGAGTAGGGGAATCTATCAAATAGCTCACCTCTAACTTTGTACAGTACTAATGCAATTAGTAAAATCAGTCACACTATGAAATGGTTTGTGTGAAATCGTTAAGAATAATATGAAAGCGGTCTGCACACCACCAAGGTGGATTGGTTTAGTCTTGACTCTTGGTTGACAGTGTTGAAGGATGGGTAATGTATTGATGCTCTAGTGCCAAATCAACACACATGGATAAGAAAAGGTTTAAGCCATCAGGTGCCCAGTTTAGGACAAAGAGGAAAGAAGAGGAGAAACGCGCAAAAGATAAAGGTATGCAGCTATGTCATCTCTTTATGAGAATAATATTATGCATGTCATGAAATAGGCTAGTATAACACTTATATTTTTTAGCCTATGTTGCTTGCTATGCTATTACACATAGATTGACAATATTCAGTTTTCTGTCCAACTAGCTTACTAGTATTGGATATAATTTCACACAGTTTCATTATTATTATTTCATCATTATTAGTTTCATTATGATAATGTGTGTAGCCTGCAGCAAAACGATTACAACCTAAATAGCACATTATTGATTTGGTTAACTTTTATTGAGGTGACATCATAAAGGTTTTCTGTGATTGTGTTGACTATGTCCTGAGCTCAGTAAGCGGAATTTACTAAGCGGCTTACTTAGAAGACGTCTATATTATGCTGATATTTTGTGATATATTGAGTCTTTTGGGGTGTCTTATGCCTAGTATTAGCCAAGGAGGTTGTATGGTTCATTTGGTTCCTATTCTGAAAGTTGTTAAAATTGTGAATAATGACATGTATATTTTATTGTGCAACAAATGTATTTAGGGTGTCAGACTCATATACTGTATTTCAATGCAAATTCAGGGGCACTTCTGAAATATTTTGGAGCACCCTCTGGCACTGGCCAGGATGAGGAGCCATCTACCTCAGCCACACAGGCCTCTTCAGAAATGATCTCGGAGCCTCAGGATGAGGAGCCTTCCACCTCCTCAGCCACACAGGCCTCTTCAGAAATGATCTCGGAGCCTCAGAATGAGGAGCCATCCAACTCCTCAGACACAAAGGTGTTTTCACAAATGTTGCCTGAGGATGAAGACCCATTTGCTTCCACTTCTCCCTAGCAGGATTCTTCAGGTGTGTGTGTGTGTGTGTGTGTGTGTGTGTGTGTGTGTGTGTGTGTGTGTGTGTGTGTGTGTTTATGTGTACATCCCTGCATAACATAAACAAAATAAACACTTTCCCTTTTGCAAAGTTTTAAGTTTCCATATTGTAGGTAACAATGATGATTTTATTATTACTGGGTATGTATGTGGGATGTTCCACCACTATAAAACTATAAATGCTGTGAATAACGTGTGTAAACTAATGCCCATGTGCTCTCCATTAGAAATGCATCCCCACCAAATCCTGCTGCTGAGGATGAACCACTGTCTACAGACCCTGATGACTGGCCTTCAGTTCTGACTGACAGAATTTGGACACAACTAGTTTGCGAGGACCAAGTGAGGTATCACCTAACTCTATTTTCCCAAGGAATGAGAGTGATGGAAGACGTTTCCACCACAAGTATTTTAGGAAGACCTTGGTGAGTGGTGAAAAAATCCCTAGAAGTTGGTCCAAAAGAAACAACAGCCTCTTCTGCTGCGAACTCTTTTCTAAGAAGAACATTTATTTAACAAACTCAGGACTGACAGACTGGAAACATGCAAGTTCTTTATCTGACTTCACACAACAGCAGTTCAGAACACCAAAACTGCATGAAAACATGGAAAGAACTGGCAATGAGGATCAATAAAGGGGAAACAATTAATAAACATGAGATGGCATTTATGGAGGATTAGAGGATAAGATGGAGAGAGGTGTTGACACGTCTGACTGCTATTGTGCAGTCTTTGGCAATTAGCAATCTGGCACTAAGGGGACACACAGAAACACTGTACTCTCCATCAAATGGACATTTCCTCAAAGAGGTTGAACTGATGGCACAATTTGATCCAGTCATGAAGAGCACCTTAACCGTGACCAAAAAGGGACCTTGAGTCACACCACCAGCTAGCTACCTTGGCCATCAAATACAGAATGAACTCATTGATTTGTTGAGCAGCAAGGTCATTTCAATAATGGTGAGTGACATCAAGCTGGCAAAATTATTCTCTATCATTCTAAATTCCACCTCAGTTGTCATCCACACTGAACAATTGTCAGGAGGAGGAGCCCCTCATAAAGGAACATTTTATGGGTTTTTTGGAGGCAGAGGAGCCAACATTTGATCCCTGATTCTCAAAAGATTAGAGGAGCTAAAAATTACTTTTGAGGACTGCAGAGGACAGTCTTATGATAATGGGGACAACATGAGAGGCAAAAACAAAGGTGTCCAATCCAGACTTCTGGAAATACATCCAAGAGCTCTATTTGTGCCATGTGGGGCTCACACATTGAACCTGGTTGTGGCTGATGCTGCTAAAAGTTCTGTCGATGCCACAGGTTACTTTGGCATCTTACACAAACTGTACACCTTGTTCCCAGCCTCCACACAGCGATGGGCCATCCTGAAAAAACATGTGGACATCACTTTGAAGATGTGGACTGAGACAAGGTGGGAGAGTAAAGTCAAGAGTGTCGAGCCACTGAGGTATCAGACAGCAGCGGTGAGAGAGGTGAGGGATCAAACCAAAGACCCTGTGATAAAGATTGAGGCCCACTCCTTGTCAGAGGAGATGGGATCATACCACTTCAGCATCTGTACAGTGGTGTGGTATGACATCTTGAGCCAGATCCAACATGTGAGCAAGCTGATGCAGTCTCCCAGTATGCATGTGGATGTTGCAGTCAGTCTTCTCAGAAAGACAGAGAGAGGTCTCAGCAACTACAGGGCAACAGGCTTTATGACCGCACAAACGTCAGCCAAGGATATTTGCGAGGGAATGAATGTAGAGGCTGTTCTACAACAAAAAAGGCTGAGGTCCATAAAGCGGAACTTTTCATACAAATCATTTGATGCAGCATCAACAACGACACATTTTTCAGTGTCGTTGTTGATGCTGCAACCTCAGCCCTTCAGGAAAGATTTTCCACATTGGAAAATGTAGGAGACAAGTTTGAGTGCTATCAACCTTCCAAAGTCTCTCAAATAAGGAGCTGACAGAACAATGTGAGGCCCTTAGTATGACACTGCACTATAAAGAACACTCAGACTTGGATTGCAGAGAGCTTGCACAGGAACTGGAGAACTTGTCTGACTTGCCATCGAAGACCATGACCCTGCAGATAGCAATACTGGGTGATTTGAAAAACCATAGTCAATCAATCAATATCATAATTATTTTAACAAAAATGTTTATTTTTAATTTACAATCTGTAGAAGCTTTGAGAATAGAAAGGTTCAATACATTTGTGAAGCATCACTGCACAGATTGGAGGGGTTGAATGGAGTTGAAGGGTGGGACTAATAACAAGATAACCAATGTAAAACATACAGGGTCTGTAGAATGTATATAGGTTCAGAGCTTTTGTGAAATAGCACAGTTACAAATATAAATCAAACTGGATGGACATCCGAAATAGAGGAAGGACTAAAAAAAAACAAAATAAATGTCTGTAAAATGTGTATAAGATGTATAAACTGAAGGTAGAAGCCTAAGTGTTTATTGGTTTACTCCAATTGGGGGAAGGGTGGTAGTGTTTGCAGGGAATAATAAAGGCATATTCTAAAAAAAGTATGTATGTCTATATAGGTATGTGTATGTATATATGTGTATATGTATGCGTGTGTGTATGTATATGGATATATGTATTTACCCCAAAAATATATGGGGGGTTGAAAATTATGCAGACAATTACATTGATGGAAGCAACATTCTTTCGGCAATATTAAGCTGAACCACCCCTTAAAGGAAAAAAAATCCCTTCTTTGGGATAGGGGACAGTATTTTCACGTCCGGATGAAAAGCGTGCCCAAAGTAAACTGCCTGTCACTCAGGCCCAGAAGCTAGGATATGCATATCATTGGTAGATTTAGATAGAAAACACTCTAACGTTTCTAAAACTGTTAGAATTATGTCTGTGAGTATAACAGAACTGATATGGCAGGCGAAACCTCGAGGGCAAACCATCCCAAAAAATAATAATTTCACCTTACCACTGTTTTCAATGACTAGTACTATAATTATAAGCCCAAGTTCTCCCAAATTCCAGTTCCTAGGGCTTCCACTAGATGTCAACAGTCTTTAGAAAGAGTTTCAGGCTGGTTTTTGGAAAAATTACCCAGAAATTGTAGTTTTTCTAGGTGGCTCACATTTTGGCTGTAGCGTTTCCAAGCTCGTGGAGGAAAGCGCGTTCTTTCTTAAGTCAAACGTTGTTTGACTTGTTTGGAAAAGTTTATTAGTAACGTTTTGATTCATTTTGTATGCATTTTGATGGAGGGAAACTGAGTGGATTATTGACTGTAGCGCGCCATCTAAACTGAGTTTTTATGAATATAATGAAGGAAATTATTGAACAAAAGGATCGTTTGTAATGTAACTGGGACCTTTTGGAGTGCCAACAGAAGAAGATCTTCAAAGTTAAGGCCTATATTATATCGCTATTTCTGACTTTCGTGTCGCAACTCCCTGGTTGAAAATGATTTGTTATGCATTTGTGAGCTGGGCACTGTCCTCAGATAATCGCATGGTTTGCTTTCGCCGTAAAGCCTTCTTGAAATCTGACACAGCGGCTGGATTAACAACAAGTTAAGCTTTATTTTGATGTATTGCATTTAATTTAATTTGAATTTGGCGCTCTACCATTCCACCGGATGTTGTCGAGGTGTCCCGCTAACGGCACGCCTTTCCTAAACATTAAAGAGGGGGAACAAATTTTAAAAAGACCATGACCCTGCTTGAGCTGCTGATGTTTATACACGAAAGGGAGCTCTCAGAAATGTTTCCACATTTATGGACTGGATTTGTCTTCTCTTCCATTGACCTTAGCTGAAGCAGAGAGGAGCTTTTCAAAGCTGAAGCTCATCAAATCCTACCTGAGGTCCACCATGTCACAGGAACGCCTTAGTGCCCTTGCTGTCATCAGTATTAACCATGCAATTGCCTGGCAGATTTCTTATGATGATGTAATTGATGACTTTGAATCAAGGAAGGCAAGAAAGGTCAGGGTTTAGATGGCAGTTGTGCAATTTAGTTTGTGTTTCTTGTTTGAAGTGCAATAGTGTAATAATCAGGTTCTCTTCTTTATAAGTGTGTTATTCTATTTGTGTATTTGTGTGATATAGGATTTGTGCAATTTAGTTTTTTGTGTGTTTATTGTTAGCAATAGGGTAATAGTGTAATAATTTGATTATCTTTATTTGTATTTATATACTACAATTTGTTTCTATTTGTCTTTGTTACTTTTTGGTATTTATGAGTCTTATTTTTGTATATATTTTTATATGTATATAGTTTTAAATGTTATGACTATGTATTTGTGTTGTTCCAAATGTCTGAATAAAAATTACAGTTAGTGCAGAATGGTGCTTTTTTTGTTGTTGGCTGTGGGGTAACTGAAGGGGGGGTTCTCCCAGGGAGCCATACAAGCTAGAAGCGCCACTGCATGCCAGGCTCTCTTGGCTTAGAGTTGAGGAAAGACTGACTGCTTCACTTCTTTTTTATAAGAAACATGTTGGAAATTGCAAGTTGTTTGCACTTACACAAAGCACTGACCCCACGAGACACCCGTTTTTTTAGTCCCCAGGTCCAGAACAATTTCAAGGAAACGTACAGTATTATACAGAGCCATGAGTGAATGGAACTCCCATCTTATATAGCGTAAGTGAACAGCAAACCTGGTTGAAAAAAAACAAATAAAGCAACACCTTACAACACCTCTCCCCCATGTGACCTACTTGTTGTATGTACTGACATGTATGTGTAACTGAAAGATCCACACAGACTACATTTTAATATTTGTAAATGTATGTAAAGTCTTTTATCTGTAATGTATTTTTTGTTATGTTTCAGAGCCCAGTAAGACTAGCTGTCTCCATTGGCGTTGGCAAATGGGGATCCTAATAAATCAAATCAAATGTATATCAATAGATACATGTATGCCATGATTATGGGAACTAGAGGAGGTAGGCTGCTGAGTGCCTGGTGAATGGAGAGAAAAATATCCTGTACACACCACTAACTAATTTTCTTATACGATTCACTTTTGTCTTCCATTATGCATACATCTGATTTGCCAAGCCCAGGCCTCGGATTTGTGTGAGAAAAGAGGTGTTGAATGCCAAACCTTTTGCACTCGGGAGCCAAGAGTATGTAGAATGCTGACACCAGTAGAAAACAAGGCCATTCTCTACAGCTGCATGTGCTGCTAATGGAGCAGCTGTGGCGTGTGGGGTTGGGCTGTTCTTTTCGGCAGCTTTCAAAGACAATTCTTACAATGGTGTGTCACCTGAGTATCAGAACATATCTATGTTGTGGTACAGTACAGCTACCTGGGCTGAGCTGCTATGTGAAGGGAGTTGGTGGTGATGATGAATTGACCATCCCCTAGTAGTCCACTGTGCTGTGGGGCTGCTGTGGCCTCCCTCTTACCTTCTCCATCACTTCGTTTTTTCTTTTTCTTCCTTAGACTTTAATGGTGTCACATTGTGAATTCCCTACGCAAGCTGCCTCTATTGGCCATTTTTTCAGGCCAGCCGCCACAAACGGCCCCATGCTGTCAGACTGGTCATTATCTTGATATGAGGGGTCAGGCCGGTCCCAAATGGGTTTTTTTCTGTCTTGAGGTTGTTGTTTTTTGGTTGTCATGCTGTCTTTTGACAAATCTCTTATTGTTCGTCCACACCCCCCATGTGGCCAGAGTGAGAGAACTAACAGGAACTTTTCAAATTAACCCAAATCCCAGTCTGCCTGTTGAATTTAACTCTGTCAAATTGACTGCCAGCATCGACATAAAGGAGATGTATTTTTAATGTGTACATATCAAGAGGACGAGGGGCTGTAGGCAGTAGGCTAGTCTCATAGGGCGGTCACAGTGCAACCGGAAAGGTTTCCAATTCCAAGTGTTTTGAAGACATTTTTAAAAGGCTTGTGATAGCCACATCTACTTTCCGTGACATCACTCAATAGACAGGGCCTCTCATGTAAGGGAGCTATTGATCTGATCACCCCTGTTACCTTGGACCCTCAGAAAAGGGGATTAAGGGGTCAATTGACATTATTGGCAAACCTGTTTTTATAGCTCTCTCTGTTACAAGAGTGGCATGACAGGATTTTAAATGGGTGTTTGCTCTCACTCTGTAACAAAGAGAATATATTTTAAACAGAG
Source organism: Salvelinus fontinalis (assembly GCF_029448725.1). Classification (NCBI taxonomy): domain Eukaryota; kingdom Metazoa; phylum Chordata; class Actinopteri; order Salmoniformes; family Salmonidae; genus Salvelinus; species Salvelinus fontinalis. The sequence goes on from NC_074678.1 coordinate 27,451,205, forward strand.
ATGACTGAGAACTATGGCACTCTGCTTCCTAACAATAGCCATTTCTATACGCAGCTTCATGCTATATGCAAACTGTATGCCAGCAATTAGCATTCCATTGAATGCTTCATGAGGGGGAAATCCAAGATGCAGGCTTCTTGCAATCTTGGCTTTATTGTAGAGGTCGCATAGAGTTAGCACTCTGATGTACATTGAACGCTACCAATGCATTTGACCATTTAATTGTTGTGGGAATGCTAAGACTCTAGGGTTTACTAGATGGACTTCACGCCCATTAACCAGGCATGAGTCCTAACCTCCGCTGTAGTCAAAAGAGGCTGGTCCAACAATGGAAAATCAGTTGCTTCACTCTTTAGGGAGTGCAATTGGGTTTTCCTTTCTCAAACACACACCAGTGAGTGCTCTCATGAGGTTCATTGATTGTGGCTGTGATGATGACTTCAACCATGCCTGGCCTCTCTCTCTCTGGCAATCCAGGCCCACTGGCCCATCCATCCATCCCTTAGAGCTGAGCCATCATCATCACTGTCAGATGAACCAATCATGACCAATTACTGGGATTATCTTTCAGTGATCACAGCACATCTGGCAGCCATCAGCCACTGTATAGATTGTTGGAAGCAGGGGAGACAGCAACCTGGCAGGCCAAGGCATGATCCTAGCTGCTAGAGACCTGGCCAGTGCCAACAGGGTTGAACTGCAACTAGAGGAAAGGGGCATACCTAGTCAAATCAAACTGAATGCAATCAACCAAAATGTGTCTTCCATATTTAACCCAAACCCTCTGAATTAGAGAGGTGCGGGGGGCTGCCTTAATCGGCGCCCAGGGAGCAATTGTTGTCGGGGGGGGGACTGCCTTGCTCAAGGGCAGAACGGCAGATTTTTCCACCTTGCCGGTTGAGGGATTTGAATCAGCAACCTTTCGGTTGCCCCCCCTAGAATATTATTATTATCATCATCACCACTCAGCCTCTTTCTTCCAGCCCTTGTCCCAACAAGTACCAACACTTAAGATCATTTATTGGTAGCTTCTTCTCTGGTGGGGAGACAAACATCAGCCAAAAAGAGAATAAATCTTTGATGTAAAATCAGAGATAGTTGCTTCATCAATTTGCCAAATGTGATGTGTTCTTCTGGCGGCTTGTGTCACTCTACCAAAGCACTGAAAATTATTTTACAGTTATGTTACCACAGCGTCTTAAGAATAAAAACTAAAATCCAATGTGCCTCCACGAGTATAGAGGTAGTGTAGTAGAGACAGACAGGAGTGTGACTGCGTGGTGGGATGATTTTAAGGGTCTTTCACAGATGATTGGTGAACATGTTTGCGGAGGATTTATGCAGCATCAGATGTGACATCTGTAGGCGACATAGTGTGCCATATACAGAGCCCCCAGCCATGGACGGGCATTGGCTATAAATGAGGCATGCTAAAGTAACCCAAAGGTACTCTTTGCAAAACAAACAATACCTGACCTTGTGATCGTTTACGCTATACAGTTACTCATATGTGCAAGATCCACTTACAGGCATAGTGCTCCCAAGACTAAACGTGACAGAATGCTTTTTCAGTCCCTTATGGTTTTTTTGTATCATGTCATGTGCATTTCATTCCTCTTTGTTTTTGTTGGCAACCTGGTTATTCTGAGAACATGAGACAAATACACAATAACGACATAAAGGTTTTTGAATGGCAGGATGCCAGGCAATACTTTTCCCTTGACATATATTTATCCTTACATCGCAGGGACACCAGAAACACTGAAACTGGGTCTAATGTCTGCTATTTTGGTTGACTTTTTGATATTGCTGCAGATGGTTCTTTTGATAATGTTATCAGTGCTATGCTGTTCCATTTTAGAGAATGAAAACCTCTCTGTATTGTATGTGCTCTGCTTGACTCTGCTGTGCTTTGCTCTCCTGTGCCATGCTGTGCTATGCTAGACTATTGCGTATGCAGTTTTCACATAGCTATTGAATGTGTGTGCTGTCTCTCTTGTGTCTCTCTCCCCACAGAGTGTAACGTCTTGATTGAAATTTGTCTGATAGTTTCTGTGTGTCTCTGTCCTTGTCATTAGGAGTGCCATGATTGCTGACTGGGTGTACTGGCTGTCCGGGGGCTCAGATGAACACATAAGCAAGCTCATCAAACTGTATTGGCAGGTGAGAACAGATGGCCCCAGAGCAGAGATGAGGGGCCCACCGCCCAATCAAAAGCTCAATGAATGATTATTACTTAAAAGACTGCCGACTGAGGTAGCTCTTTGCATATCAATCAGGCAGAACGCTGCATAGCAGTAAACGGTTTATAATGAACCAGAGCACAGCGTGGTGGCACCAAGTGAACCTAACCTCAACACTGGCAAGCAAAGGTCATCCAATGAATCAGCCTCTAGACTACTGTATGGTTACACAGACCTTGTTCTCTCTAATCTTAATGACCTCAACCACTACTATCACACCCTCTACAGAATTGACAGAATACATGTAATGTGTTTGCTATGTTTTACCATTTTTACTTGCCTTGCGTATGTCTAGCATCATAACCATGTAGTACTGAATATAAACCCCAAGCTTTGTACATGAGTTTCCATAAGATGTTGGAGGTTGGCGAAGGAACACATGCAAACATAGAGGGAATTACACTCGCTGAAGTTGCTTTTATGCACTTCAAGTTTAGCAGAGGAAAGGTGAAGAGTTTTTTTAATTTGGAGGGCAAAATGAATGCTTTTGACCTTGAAAGTGGGTTTGTACGGATCTGCATTCGCTTGAAATCGAGCCTTGATTTGCATTTGCTTGAAGTGAGATGAGTGCGGGATAGATTTTAGTATTCAGTACATCAAGCACCTTCCGTTTTATTCATTTCCGTCCCATGTGAATTTCAATACGTCTGTGTGTGTTTATCCTGACGGCCCTTAAACTAGCTCCCAACATCACACACAGCCTTCTACCCACTGTGGGTTTCAAGTCCCTCAGTGAGGGCCACAGATTTAGAACCACACTACTTCCACTTTTAATGTCTCCTTTGTCAAATAAACAGGGGAGAAACTTCGGACTGGTATTGACGTCAAGGAGGCATTTTGTTTTTCTATCACATGGCCTTTTTATGGATCATCTTTACAGCTAACTCATTCCATATTTTATTGCAATACTTTCTCACTAAACATGCACATGGAAATGAATGTCAATAGAAAATATCTTCGAGCCCTAGCTATGGCATTTGTTTCATTGTGATACATTTTCTTGCCTGCTGACAAATGGCTCAGAAATTCTCCATCAAAACAGAACACCCCCAAATAATTGAATCAATGGGCGAAAACACAACATTATCTCCATAACTACTGTAGGGAGATAATGTTGTGTTTTTCTGGGTGGTCAGACTAATGAAGCCTCAGCTCTTTCTCTTTCACTTATCAATAGAGGTGATTTAATAAGCTAGCGATCTGAAGCTCAAAACAAACTCATTGACATAGTACTGTAATCTGCTTATTCTAATGTCATCTGAAATAATAAGTAGATGGAGAGCTGAATTGTCTGGTAGGGTAATATTTCCCTTTAGCTTCAGACAAATGTAAAAGGTTATGGGAAAACCAAAGCCATGTTAATCCCCAATCCATAATCTGTTCCCTCTCATTCAGAGTGGATTTAAACGGAGAATAGATTAGTCCAGGAACACCGTTAGTTTCCCAGTTGCTATGTTTTATTCATCCCAACAACCCAACGGAAAGCATAGCAATGTTTAAAATTCTTAGACATTTTCTTGTTTACAATTTAAAAAAATCCCAGTCCATCAAAGCACAGAAAACAGTAAGAACAAATGTAACCTTGAATGGCCAAATCAGCAGATCTACTGTCACAGCTCTTGTAGCAGCCTGAACAATTCAATCAGCTCTGCTTTTAGAAACTTTCATCATTTTAGGAGTGTCTACCTCTGAGTAAGGCCAGCAGCATACCACCCTGTATCCCACTGCTGGCTTGCTTCTGAAGTTAATCAGGGTTGGTCCTGGTTGGTCTCTGGATGGGAGACCAGATGCTGCTGGAAGTGGTGTTGGAGGGCCAGTAGGAGGCACTCTTTCCTCTGGTCTAAAAAAATATTCCAATGTCCCAGGGCAGTGATTGGGGACATTTCCCTGTGTAGGGTGCCGTCTTTTGGATGGGACGTTAAAGATCCCATGGCACTTATTGTAAGAGTAGGGGTGTTAATCCTGGTGTCCTGGCTAAATTCCCAATCTGGGCCTCATACCATCACGGTCACCTAATCATCCCCAGCTTCCAATTGGCTCATTCATCTCCTCTCCCCTGTAACTATTCCTCAGGTTGTTGCTATAAATGAGAATGTGTTCTCAGTCAATTTACCTGGTAAAATAAGGGTTAAATATAAAAAAAATAAGGAAATTAGATAACAATGGTCCTCTCTTACTCTCTTCCCTGCCTCACACGACTCCACAATCCCAGGCTCTGTTGGACGAGGCGATCACCATGGAGGATGGTTTCTCTGTCATGTACACCCCGTGCTCTGCTGGGGACTCCGTGGGGGATTGCATCGCCAAGGCTGAGGAAACCTTCAGGAAACAGCACACTGCGTTCACAGACTACCTGTTCACAGGTATGGAATATAGACCAGGGGGAATGGGAGCGAGGAATAGACTCTCATCTCTATGAGATTCATCCTTTAGAAATGATAGAGCTCCCTCCAGTAGAAGGAGTGAGTGAGATGAACATGGTTCTCCCCCACATCTTCCTCTCAGCAGGAGGCTATACTGTATAGCCTGTTCTCCTCACTGTCAGCCTGCAGCTCAGACTAGCAGGGGTCAAACACACACACTGCCAGTGCCTCAATTAGCCTGCCCTGCCTCATCTTTCCACCATGCCCTCCTATCGAAAACAAATGCATATCTACAGACCCCTGTCTAGATCAAATAAGATGCCCTCTACTGTGGTTTAGCCACATTAGCTGGTTACCCCACCATGGGCTGTCTGTTACCTCCCCATGCAAGTGTGTTCCAATTTGAGAAGTGCTGTTCCATTAACTCTTAAAGATGCAGTCCATGATCTTAAGCACTTACAAATTCGTAACATATTGTATGAATTGGAATTCGTTAACGTATTATACGTATTGCAAAAAAACATTTATATATATTTTTTCAAATGCAGGACTTAACATATTCGAACTGGATGACATAGTTCACAATCGTGCAACATTTTCAGGGAGCACTACTTTCAAAACTACTTGCTGAAATAATACAAAACCTCTAGAGACTCACTTTAATTACCCTCTACACTGAGACATGTGCTCTGAATGGTGCATGTGTCCGCGGACAGGTCCGATTTCTCAAACTGCCATGGGGTGAGGCATGAGCTGTAGTGTCCAGGAAGGTCATCAGCAGGAATGGTTGGAAGAGGGGAGGAGAGAAGAGGGGAAGGAGGAGGAGGGAAGGGAAGGGTAGTACCCAGAGACAGTGGACGAAAAGGGCTGAGGATCTCTGAAGGCCTTGATTAAAGTTAGACTTGTGCTCAGTTCTTTGCTTCCACCCAGCCAGGATAACAAGCCAGACCAGTAACCCCCGGTGACACAGGTCAGTGGTCAGAGAGGAGAGGGGAGTGCTCTCTGGACCAGCCTCATCAATAACACCACCACACAGGGGAGGGAGAGAGACACACACACACACACACACATTGAGAGAGGAAAGAGGAACATTCACTTGAGTTTCTCAAGAAGTCTAGGCTACAGTATTACTATTATAAGACTCAGTGAGTCTTGCTGAAGGGTATTGCTTTTTTGTGTTGTACATTCACCATGGAAACTCTGAATTCATAGACACAGCAGGGAACCCATCATCCATCCATCACCACTCTGAGGGTGAGTGTCTGTCTGGGGTGAATCCTTTTAAGGCTAATAGCATTAATGTAACTTTGACCCAAGGGTCAGCAATGCCATGAAACCAACCCAAATGAGTGACCTGGTTTGGGAGCAAAGCAGCCATTGTGGGGGACACTGGTAATACAGTAGGCTACCCAATTCCAATGGCACCCAACTCCCTATGTAGGGTCCCTATGAACTGTCATCAAAAGTATTATACTAAATAGGAAATAGATTGCCATTTGGGATGCAGCCTAGTTGTAATCCAATCATTGGAATTCCATGGAGAACACATCATCCCCTGCTGTGGCATCTGTCAACTGCCTCGGGGGATGAAAAAGGCAATTTCCCAATTTTTACGCATTTATGGTACACTATGCATACAGGCAGTAACATATGAAAGGGCTGACATTTGTGTGTGGTTTTGAATGTAATATTTACGGATGAATTGGCCTGTAGAACATTACAAGACATAAAGACACTACTTGTATGTCAGAGCATTGTGAGAATAGCAATCAACAGACTCAAGAAGAATCAACGTACCCAAGTCTGTCTCTCACACATACTGTGCATTATATTGGTCATATACTAAAAATACTGATTGGATTCTATTGATTTGAGAGGAATGAGCTGTTAGCTAAATGTGGTGCAACGTATCACTTCTCACTTCTGAGATGTACTGTATGTCTTTGATGTACACTGTCATTGATGAAATTAACCTAATAAATAAATAGATTAAGATTTACCTTGAATGTATTCATGTTAATTACCCAGCCCTCCTGTTCCTCTCTGCCTGTCCCCCAGACCCCAGTGGAGGTCACCTGCTGCCCCAGACCACAGACTGGAGCAATCCCCCGTCCACCCAGCAGAAATACGTCCTCACCCTGGGCTTCAGGAGGGGACAGGACGGCAGCTTCCTCAGCAAACTCACCAGCAGGACCTGCCCCTCTTTTACAGGTACAGATACTGACGCGTGCACACACAACACAGAAGTTTGTTGCTAGCAGCTGTAGTCACTGATTTTATTGTCCCGGGCTACTGCAATACTTACCAACTCTTAACTCGTATATGCCTTTTCAGTTTGTAAAACGGTTTTAAAATGTTGGAGTTTGTACATCTGTTGAAGCATGCTTGTTTTATTATGGACGTGTAACTCTGAGAACTGAGAGAGTCGATAGAGTTGTTTTCTGAAGTGGTTGCAGATGATGTAGAATATTGAAGTATGCAGACAGTTCCAAGTCACTGAACCCCCTTGACATCACACAGAGTGGTATGACTGTCACCTAACCCTTGACCTGGTGATCACGTCACACTGTCAGCTCTGTGTTCTCACAGCACCTTCATACTCACGACACCAAAGAGATCCCACATACTTTCTCTAAAACAGACACACACTTCTCAGAATGAACAAACAGCAATGCTGCCGAGAGACATTTCATATTTATTAGCGACTATTCAGGCAGGGTTGTTGCATACCACAGTATTGCAGGCTTAGAACACTAGGTTGGATGATGGTAGGAAAATGGACCACAGGCTTTCAGTTCATTACATTAGTCAGCTAGTCAATTTTGGAATTAGTGGATTTGTCATTTGACCCCAGTCATCTTGCAATCATTACGTCAAGGGGGGCAGGGGAGGTGAAATATTGACACTGTTGAAATGGAACAGTAATCTAGCTTCTGTATTATGCATTTACATGACACTTCATATGGTCCACAGCAGTGGTTCCCAACTTGTTTTGGTTACTGTACCACCAACATAATTTTGCCCTTGCTGGAGTGCCCCTGAAATTCCCCCTCATGTACATTTTACCAGTAGGCCTATGGTCTCATGAGTCTTCTTAGGTACCCCTTGTGGATTGGGAACCACTGGTCTGGAAAGAGCATACAGGAGAGATGTTGTAGAATTGACTGCTCTGCACTAACAAAGATTATATAGACTGACTGACTGACTGACTGACTGACTGACTGACTGACTGACTGACTGACTGACTGACTGACTGACTGACTGACTGACTATCTTTCTTTCTATCTTTGTCTGCTTGTTCAGTTCCTCGGTAGAGGAGCGCACAGACAGAGCTGAGGAGGTCAGCTGTGCTGTAGTCGTCTGCTCTGTTAAAAGGGTTGGGGGTAGGCAAGGGGGAAATCGATGCCTTTGTGTAATGTATCAAAGACATGGGCACTGCATGGGTCTGTTAAGCCATCAGTCATTTGCCGCTGGCGCAGGGGGGGTGGCTGCTGAGCTCACCATAAGGGGATGTCACCACTGCAGTGTGCGTGTGTGCTGCTGCTGCTCTGTGTGAGTCACAAACACAGAACCAGACACACCATCAATCCTGCATTGATTAGCAAACCGTAGTGTTGATTAGCTGTAATTTATTTGTGCTAAAGTAAGTTTGAGTTTAAAGCTGAGTCTGTGGATGTTGATTGTATGTTTATTTCTTTGTTTGTTCAGGACCCAGAGCCTCATTCAGCTCCAGTAGCCCAGAGGACATGGAGCGCGTGTGTGACATGTTCAGCAGGAGGATCCTACCAGTCTTAGATTTTATTAAGTGCACCAAACTAGCTGTGGGTATACGTTTACATGCTTTGAGTGGAGGAAAACAAAGCAACCATAATTGACAGAAAGATAGGTCATATTCGGTCCTTAAGCTCTACTAAAAAGAGTGGTGCTGTACTGGTAAACAAAAGGTGCTGACTGACTGAGCATCACTGTTTATTTTACCTTTATTTATGCAAGTCAGTTAAGAACAAATTCTTATTTTCAATGACAGCCGAAGAACAGTGGGTTAACTGCCTTGTTCAGTGGTAGAACAACAGATTTTTACCTTGTCAGCTCGGGGATTCGATCTTGCAACCTATCGGTTACTAGTCCAACGCTCTAACCACTAGGCTAGCTGACGCCCCACTGTGCACCACGTGTGTTATCTGTCAATTACCCTCTCCTCTTGTTAAGAACAGGCAGGATGGTTTGAAGGTCATCACGCCTTGGTCGTGGGTAGGTTGATTTGGACTCATTTCCCTGTGACTTTGTAAGAGACGGCCGCAGCGTTACCAGACGGCTAGGCAGCAGAGTTACCAGACGGCTAGGCAGCAGCTTTACCAGACGGCTAGGCAGCAGCGTTACCAGACGGCTAGGCAGCAGACTTACCAGACGGCTAGGCAGCAGCGTTACCAGACGGCTAGGCAGCAGAGTTACCAGACGGCTAGGCAGCAGCGTTACCAGACGGCTAGGCAGCAGCGTTACCAGACGGCTAGGCAGCAGCGTTACCAGACGGCTAGGCAGCAGCGTTACCAGACGGCTAGGCAGCAGCGTTACCAGACGGCTAGGCAGCAGCGTTAACAGACGGCTAGGCAGCAGCGTTACCAGACGGCTAGGCAGCAGCGTTACCAGACGGCTAGGCAGCAGCGTTACCAGACGGCTAGGCAGCAGCGTTACCAGACGGCTAGGCAGCAGCGTTACCAGACGGCTAGGCAGCAGCGTTACCAGACGGCTAGGCAGCAGCGTTACCAGACGGCTAGGCAGCAGCGTTACCAGACGGCTAGGCAGCAGCGTTAACAGGCGGCTAGGCAGCAGCGTTAACAGACGGCTAGGCAGCAGCGTTACCAGACGGCTAGGCAGCAGCGTTACCAGACGGCTAGGCAGCAGCGTTACCAGACGGCTAGGCAGCAGCGTTAACAGACGGCTAGGCAGCAGCGTTACCAGACGGCTAGGCAGCAGCGTTACCAGACGGCTAGGCAGCAGCGTTACCAGACGGCTAGGCAGCAGCGTTACCAGACGGCTAGGCAGCAGCGTTACCAGACGGCTAGGCAGCAGCGTTACCAGACGGCTAGGCAGCAGTGTTAACAGACGGCTAGGCAGCACTAGTAAGAGCCTATTAAATCAAGACTGTCTGTCATATTCTTTAAGCAACGTTTGTTCAGATGCATCACAGTATCTTAATTTCAAACGCTTTCTCTCATATTTTGTACCACGATAACAGTTCACACATAGTTTGTAATTTAATGTGGCAGTAGTATACCCACTTATTTCCTAAAATCCCTGGAATTGGTGGAGTAAGAAAATGTTCTGTAATCAAGCAACAATGGTCATTTATTTTAGCTCGTTATCAGGACATAATGTGGATCATAATTACTACATTTTCAAAGACAACATTTCCATAATGAAGATGATTTCTAAGAGGACTGTGGTGTCCTTGATGTCTTTTGTTGTTATTTTAATAATCCTTATAAAGAGGAAGACCATAGAAACATGTAAAAGGAAAGTACAGGTTATGTGGAGAGCAGAACTAAATGTACACAAGGCTCATCTCTTTGAGACATGAGAGGAACTATTGATTGTTTTTTCAAAATGATCATGTGGTGTCCTCTTATCTGCAAGAAATGTATTAACTCATAGCAGCTCTCTCTTGCTTACCTGAAGAGAACCACACACACACACATCCATACACACCCCTTTCTACTCACGTGTGTACTATAGCCATTAGTTGTACGGCTATTGAGTAATGAATTAAGGTGTGTGTTTTGAAAGGGAATGAGCAGTAATGAATGAAGTAGCATGGAGCTTCAGAGTGGCTTGTAACAAAGACTTTGTGGGGAAGTTGTTTGCACTGTCGTTGTTGCTGTTGTTAAAATGTGCTTGTCCCTAGTAATTGGAGTGCTCGTTTCTTGCCGTGCAGGCCAGGCCAGTCCCCTGATTGGTGTGCTGTGTCTCGATCCTGTCTCGGGTTTACTAAGCAGCATGTGGCCTGAGGGAGTCACACAATCGAATTACACACACACGCACGCATGCACACACTTTCACACACAGAGAGAGAGAGATACACGCACAGAGCGAGAGAAACACACACATGCTGCTCTCCCCCGTGGCCCCTGGCAGCATGGCTGCAGGTCAAGCGGACTCCTCGCCACCACATAGACAGCCCTGTCACCGACGAACTTGCTCTCCTCCCGCTGCTCTCAATAATTCAACTGGTTGATCACTGACCCTTTTTTCTCTTAAGATGGACAATGCAAACTAAAGAGGAGATTTCATTTGGAGCCGCACAGCACAGCTCTGGCTGTCGATTTCAGAAGCATCATAATTGTAATTACATCTGTAACACCGGCTCTATGAGATGCAGAGACACAATGGTTATTAAATTAGTCACTCTGCAGCTGAGAAGGCTCAAGGAAATCCTATTATGTTGCGATGCATCTAGACAAATGCAGCTTGAACACCCTCCAACAATTAGTGTACAATTATTTGATGTGTGCTGCATGTATTTGGTAGAGCTGTGAAGCGCGCAATGCTAAATTGTTTCATTTTAAAATGGGGATGGGTTTTTCACGTCTGCTACTTTAGATGTAGTATTTTAAAATATTTGTTCATGAAATACATCTGAATATGTTCTGGGTCTGGGTTAAACTCCTCCTATAGGAACAGTATGCTAACATATAGAGATGTAGATTAAAATATTTTACAGTAGGCACCAACAATTTGATAATTTGCATAGTTTAACCAGCAACACTTAACTAATTTCAATACTGTACATAATTACAATAAAAATCAAACTCTATTGCTGCACTGTTTGCCTTGTACTGCTCTGCTCTGTAGCATCCCAAACATTGCATGCGAAGGGTAGGAGGAAGTAGTACAAAAAAGTTATTATATGAAATATTCAGGGGGAGCAAAACAAAACAGCATAGCTTGAAAAGGAATGTGTTGTTTTTTCCCTCGTTGGGATGTTGAAAGTAAACCAAGAAGGGAGGCAGGCCAGGACAAACAAAACCTTGAGGTCTGCGAGAGGAGGGGTAGAGGTGGGCCGTTGTCCCACAAAAAGAAAATCACAATTTTTCAACATGATTTTCAGCCTTTTGTTGCCTTGGAATAAAAGGGCCTGGGCACTTTGTCAGGTTCCAGCGGGTGGAGAAAGAACACAACGGGAGATATGCCAAAAGATATCTTCAGTGATGGATCGCTTCAGGAAGCGCCAGCTACTTAGATTAGATACCACTGGAGGAAGGACCTTTGACACTAGTCCTTATGGAACTGTGTTAACAGCTGTCAATACTCCAAAACTCAGCAAAATGCTAATCCTGCTGATGATCTATGCTCATTTGTTGTTCAATGTTTTGTAGTAGACCGTGTAGTGGCCAGCAATCCCCGTTTCACCACCTCACTGTTGTCGCTTGAAAATTCAAAGGTATAATGAACCGGTACAGACAACTG